>NC_135809.1:87229357-87530759 GCF_964213995.1 Mustelus asterias
TGAGTTATACTTCGCCCCTCTCACCTTGAGCCCGTGACCCCTCGTGATCGTCACTTCTGATCTGGGAAAAAGCTTTCCACCGTTCACCCTATCTATCCCCTTCATAATCTTGTACACCTCTATTAGGTCTCCCCTCATTCTCCGTCTTTCCAGGGAGAACAACCCCAGTTTACCCAATCTCTCCTCATAGCTAAGACCCTCCATACCAGGCAACATCCTGGTAAACCTTCTCTGCACTCTCTCTAACGCCTCCACATCCTCCTGGTAGTGCGGCGACCAGAACTGGACGCAGTACTCCAAATGTGGCCTAACCAGCGTTCTATACAGCTGCATCATCAGACTCCAGCTTTTATACTCTATACCCCGTCCTATAAAGGCAAGCATACCATATGCCTTCTTCACCACCTTCTCCACCTGTGTTGCCACCTTCAAGGATTTGTGGACTTGCACACCTAGGTCCCTCTGTGTTTCTATACTCTTGATGACTCTGCCATGTATTGTATAACTCCTCCCTACATTATTTCTTCCAAAATGCATCACTTCGCATTTATCCGGATTAAATTCCATCTGCCACCTCTCCGCCCAATTTTCCAGCCTATCTATATCCTGCTGTATTGCCCGACAATGCTCATCGCTATCCGCAATCTTCGTGTCACCCGCAAACTTGCTGATAACACCATTACACCTTCTTCCAAATCATTTATATATATCACAAATAGCAGAGGTCCCAGGACAGAGCCCTGCGGAACACCACTGGTCACAGACCACCAGCCGGAAAATGACCCTTCGACCTCTACCCTCTGTCTCCTATGGCCAAGCCAGTTCTCCACCCATCTAGCCACTTCTCCTTGTATCCCATGAGCCTTAACCTTTTTAACCAACCTGCCATGTGGGACTTTGTCAAATCCCTTACTGAAATCCATATAGACGACATCCACGGCCCTTCCTTCGTCAACCGCTTTTGTCACTTCCTCAATAAACTCCACCAAATTTGTAAGGCACGACCTCCCTCTTACAAAACCGTGCTGTCTGTCACTAATGAGATTGATCCGTTCTAAATGCACATACATCCTGTCTCTAAGAATCCTCTCCAACAACTTCCCTACCACGGACGTCAAGCTCACCGGCCTATAATTTTCCGGGTTATCCCTGCTACCCTTTTTAAACAACGGGACCACATTCGCTATCCTCCAATCCTCAGGGACCTCACCTGTGTCCAAAGAAGCGACAAAGATTTCCGTCAGAGGCTCAGCAATTTCATCTCTCGTCTCCCTGAGCAGTCTAGGATAGATGCCATCAGGCCCTGGGGCTTTGTCAGTTTTAATGTTCCCTAAAAAACCTAACACTTCCTCCCTTGTAATGGAGATTTTCTCTAACGGGTCAACACCCCCCTCCGAGACACTCCCGGTTAACACGTCTCTCTCCTTCGTGAATACCGATGCAAAGTATTCATTTAGGATCTCCCCTATTCCCTTGGGTTCTAAGCATAATTCCCCTCCTTTGTCCCTGAGAGGTCCGATTTTCTCCCTGACAACTCTTTTGTTCCTAACGTATGAATAGAATGCCTTAGGATTCTCCTTAATCCTGCCTGCCAAAAACATCTCGTGATCTCTTTTTGCCCTTCTAACTCCCCGTTTGAGTTCTTTCCTACTCTCTCTGTATTCCTCCAGAGCTCCATCTGTTTTCAGTTGCCTGGACTTAACGTACGCCTCCCTTTTCATTTTAATCAGATCCTCAATTTCCCTGGTTATCCACGGCTCTCGAAACCTTTCCAACTTTCCTATCTTTCCTTTTTACAGGCACATGCCTATCCTGCAGCCTTATCAATTGTTCCTTAAAAGACTCCCACATGCCAGACGCGGACTTACCCTCGAACATCCTCTCCCAATCAATGTCCACCAATTCCTGCCTAATCCGGCTATAGTTAGCCTTCCCCCAATTTAGCACCCTGCCCGTAGGACAGCACTCATCCTTGTCCATTACTATCCTAAAGTTAACAGAGTTGTGGTCACTATTTGCCACATGTTCCCCTACCGAAACTTTGACGACCTGACCGGGCTCATTTCCTAGAACTAGGTCCAGCATTGCCCCCTCTCTAGTCGGGCTATCTACATACTGTTCCAAAGAACCTTCCAGTATGCATTGTACAAATTCCTCCCCGTCCGGAACCCCAGCTCTAAGCACTTTCCAGTTTATACCAGGGAAATTAAAGTCCCCCACTACAACAGCCCTATTTTTTCTGCACCTATCCAGAATCTCCTGACATATCCTTTCCTCCACTTCCCGTGGGCTGTTGGGTGGTCTGTAGTACACCCCCAGCATAGTGACTGCACCCTTCCTGTTTCTGAGTTCCACCCACAGTGACTCAGTACATGACCCCTCTAAGTTGTCTACCCTCTGCACCGTGGTAAAACCCTATCTGCTATCTCAGGTGGCCATGAATCATCCCCATGGCACAATGTTAAAGAAGTGCAGAGCAGTTAATCCTGGTGCCCTGGCCAATATTTATCCCTCTGTCAACATCACAAAAGACCGATAAATCTGGCCGTGACTACGTTGCCCATTGTGGCAATTCATTGTGAACAAATAGGGCAGCACGGTTGCACAGTGGTTAGCACTGATGCATCGCAGCTCCAGGGTCCTGGGTTCAATTCCAGCCTCGAGTCACTGTCTGTGTGGAGTTTGCACGTTCTCCCCGTGTCTGCGTGGGTTTCCTCCGGGTGCTCTGGTTTCCTCCCACAGTCCGAAGATGTGCGGGTTAGGTTGATTGGCCATGTTGAATTGCCCCTTAGTGTACAGGGTAAATGCATAGCGTTATGGGGATAGGACCTGGGTTGGATTGTTGTCGGTGCAGGCTTGATGGACCGAATGGCCTCCTTCTGTGCTGTACGATTCTATGGATCCTTCTATGGAAAATGGCTGCCATGTTTCCCACATTACAACTGCGGTTGCCCTTCGAAAGTAGTCCATTGGTTGCAAAGTGCTTTGCTGTCACAAAGGATGCTATATAAATACAGATCTTTGTTTCTCTGTTGCTCGCAATACTGCTTCAGTCTGATCACATGCTATCATTTTCCTTCCATGTTTCATTTACATGTGTCACTTTAGTCTGGGTCAAACACCATACAATTTATATAAAAATACTGTGGATGCAGGAAATCTGAAATATAAACAGAACATGTTGGATAAACACAGCAGATCTGGCAGCATCTGTGGACAGAGAAACACAGTTAACATTTTGAGTCCACAAGACCCCGTAAAAGGGTCTCTCAACAGATGTTGCCAGACGTACAATTCAGTCTTAACATCTATCTCCATTGCCTTCTGTGGTTCCAAATTCCCTCCTCTAGCAATAATATTTGTCTTAAGAGTCTAAATAGTCTTAATAAATATCTTGACCATTTCTATGATGGTTTATAGCTGAACTATAGGTAAGGTGAGAGTGACAGCCCTTGACATTAAGGCCATATTCAACTGAGTGTGGCATCAAGAAGCCTTAGCAAAACTGGAATCAATGGGTGTCAGGGGGCAAACTCTCTACTGGCTGGAGTCATACTTGGCACATAGGAAGATGGTTGTGGTTGTGGAGGGTTAGTCACCTCAGCTCCAGGACATCTCTGCAGGAGTCCCTCAGGATAGTGTCCTTGGCCCAACAATCTTCAGCTGCTTCATCAATGACCTTCCCTCCATCATAAAGTCAGAAGTGGGGATGTTCGCCGATGATTGCACAATGTTCAGCACCATTCGCGACTCCTCAGATACTGAAGCAGTCCATGTTCAAATGCAGCAAGATCTGGACAATATCCAGGCTTGGGCTGACAAGTGGTATGTAACAAGTGGCAAAATACATGGGAACACCACCACCTAGAAGTTCCCCTCCAAGCCACTCACCATCCTGACTTGGAAATATATCGCTGTTCCTTCGCAGTCGCTGGGTCAAAATCCTGGAATTCCTTCACAAATGGCATTGTGGGTCAACCCACAGCACACGGACTGCAGTGATTCAAGAAGGCTGCTCACCACCTTCTCAAGGGCAACTAGGGATGGGCAATAAAAACTGGCCAGCCAGTGATGCACATGTCCCATGAATGAATTTTTAAAAACTCCTTCGTGTTTTCTTTAATTCACTCATGGGATGTAGGTCAGCATTTATTTCTCATCTCTATTTGCCCTTAAGAAAGTGATGGTGAGCTATCTTGAACCATTGCAATCCATGTGGTGTGGGTTCACCCACAGTTAGTCAAAGAGTCTCGTGCAACCCTGTATAGTTCCTTCCCCAGACAAAGAGATAGTTGCACCCAACAAGTTGCAACTTTAAAAGTTGTGTTATTTCCTTGAACAGTACCTTCCGAACTTGCAACATCTCCCACCTAAGAGGACTGATGCGCGTTATCATACATGAGGCTTGATGCTCAGGAAATAAAGGCTTTTATTTGCTGTAACAAAGCAGCTACCAATTATATACACGATCCCAGACTGAGGGGTCCCAGCCAGAGCAGGGACCTTTGTACCTCTCCCAGGAGGCGGATCCCGACTGGGATGTACCACAACACTACAATACAAAGGTGTAACAACCCCACCCTAACCCCAATAGCAACAAGTAGCACAACCCATCCCTAACCCAACAGCAACATATGTACATACTTGTAGTACTGGCCAGACCCTGGCTCAGTACTATCTAGTGGGAACCAACGATGGTTCACCACAAGGACAAAGGCAGCAGACACATGGGAACATCACCACCTGCAAGTACCCCTCTAAGCCACACACCATCCTGACTTGGAGTTGTACCTCCATTCCTTCACTGTCACCTTGGTTTCCGGTAAGAAGTCTCACAGCACCAGGTTAAAGTCCAACAGGCTTATTTGGAATCTGTTGGACTTTAACCTGGTTTTGTGAGACATCTTACTGTGCCCACCCCAGTCCAACGCTGGCATCTCCACAGCTTGGCTTCTAACATTATTGCAAATCCTCAGTGTACTACCACTTTGTAACATCAATAATAACGCGCTAATCTTACATCTAAATGTAAACATATTGAAGTAACAAACCAAACAGAGTATATTCCCATAAATCACAGCATATTTTCCACTCACAAGTACTACTTATTTTGAATTCTCTTTGATGAGGTAGTGTTACAGGCTGAACATAATGTGACTGCATTTTTACTCATCGTTTTAAAGGCACTACCCAAGGGTGTAGCACTCAAACTGTCATTCTAATTCATACTTTAGCTGCATATTACATGTTTTTACAGCTTTATCCTAATGCGGGCATTGACCAGAATTGTTTATTTCCTCAAGCTCTAACCAGCAATTTATAAAGGTTTCTCATCATTCCCCTGATTTGTCTTCTCTGCCTCTAGTTATAAAGCCAAGTTCCCTATATATAAATAAATATTTTAAACAGTTTTATCAATTCATCCTGCTGCTTTCAAAGATTCTGTACACACACCCTGAGGTCTGTATATTCCACTTAAAATGGCATAATTTAGTTTATTTTTCAAGAACTTGAGATTGCTGGAGTGGAAAGCCGTTTATCTTCTAGAAAGTGGTTTTGAAATACAAGACGTGGAAAGCAAGTCAACCTTTGGCAAAAAGAAGCAAATATTTCCCAGAAAAGCACTACTTTGGCATGGTGGCACCATGGTTAGCACTGCTGCCTCACAGCATCAGGGTTCCGGGTTCAATTCCCAGCTTGGATGACTATCTGTGCAGAGTTTGCACTTTCTCCCCGTGTCTGCGTGGGTTTCCTCCGGGTGCTCCGGTTTCCTCCCACAGTCTGGTAGATGTGCTGGTTAGGTGCATTGACCACAATCTGTACTGACCACAATCCCACCCAGGCCCTATTCCCATAACCCCACATTTACCCTGCTTTACTAGGGTCAATTTAGTATGGCCAATCAATCTAACCCGCACATCTCTGGACTGTGGGAGGAAACCGGACCACCTGGAGCAAACCCACGCAGACATGGGGAGAAAGTGCAAACTCCACACAGACAGTGACCCGAAGCCGGAATTGAACCTGGGTCACTGGCGCTGTGAAGAAGCAGTGCTAACCATTGTGCTGCTCTAGTTCAGATGATTTCTTGCTGCTGCTTCAATGCATCTCATTGATCCCTCTGTCCCCTGATACTTGCCTTTCCTGCACCATCCTTTCTATTCTGAAGAGATTATTGATCAAGGTGCCAGAGTGTGGCAACTCGGGAAATTTCACAGTAACTTTTTTACAAGTAAGCCCACTTGTGACGAATAAATAAACTTTAAACTTTTCTTCTCCGACTGTCCTGTTGCTGAAATAAAGACTTCAATATTATGCTTAGCTTCAGCTGCTAAACATTTTTTTCCAGGTCTCCCTCCACAGCTCAAATCAACTTCGAAATTGTTTCTGAATGTTGTTGTATGCATCCCATTGAGCTACTTGTCTCCCTCCCTCCCTGCAGAGGACATCTTTTCTCTTGATCCCAATTTTAATGCGTTTATTATTTCAATTTGGGTGTTTTGTTATTCTGCAATTGCTGGTTTTGGAAACGTGTGTGCTTAGCATCATATCTTTAAAGGGGTTTCATTTAACTATTGCTGAAATATTACTCAACAACCTCCGCCAACTTATTTCTTTCCTTGCTCCCTCGTTTCTTTGAACTTAGTTCTTTTAAAGTAGGATCCTGATCTTATATGTTTCTGACTCCCAGATCATGTTACGCATGATCATGTTTTAGTCACTGTCCCTCAGAGTGCCATGACTGACTGAGACCTTAACTGAGACCCCATCTGCCCTCCAGGCGAATGTGACAGATCCCATTATATCATTTGAAAAAGATCAGGGGAGTTGCAATATTTATGCAAATACAAGCTATTGCCGTTTCGACCCAATGTCCTGTCTCCCTGTCCTCTAAAGACTTGACTATCATAGAATCCCTACAGTGCAGAAGGAGGCCTTTCGGCCCATTGAATCTGTACTGACCACAATCCCACCCAGGCCCTATTCCCGTAACCCCACACATTTACCCTGCTTTACTAGGGTCAATTTAGCATGGCCAATCAATCTAACCCGCACATCTCTGGACTGTGGGAGGAAGCCGGAGCACCCGGAGGAAACCCACGCAGACATGGGGAGAAAGTGCAAACTCCACACAGACAGTGACCCGAAGCCGGAATTGAACCTGGGTCACTGGCGCTGTGAAGAAGCAGTGCTAACCACTGTGCTGATCTAGTTCAGATGATTTCTTGCTGCTGCTTCAATGCATCTCATTGATCCCTCTATCCCTTGATACTTGTCTCTCCTGCACCATCCTTTCTATTCTGAAGAGATTATTGATCAAGGTAGCATTCTTCGTTTCACATTATTCTGCCAACCAGCTAAGTGATCCCACTACAAACGATCAGATCTAAGCTCTGCAGTCCTGCCACATCCAGTTGTGAATGGTGGCGGGCAATTAAACTACTTACTGGATGAGGAAGCTCTACAAATATTCCCATCTTCAATGACAGGGAGCGGCTGATCCATCTTGGCCTTCTCCTGGGGTTCCCAGCTTCACACTGCCAGCCCTCAGTCAATTCAATTCACTCCACATGATATCAAGGAACAGCTGAAGGCACTGGTGCTGGAGCAAAGGCTATGGGCCCTGACAACATTCCAGAATTATTACTGAAGACTTATGCTCCAGAACGAGCTGTACCCCTCGCCAAGTTGTTCCAGTATATCCACAACACTGGCAACAAACTGGAAAATTGCTCAGGTTAAAAAGCAGGATAATTCCAAACTCGATAATTACCATCCCATTCGTCTACTCTGATCATCAGCACAGAGATGGAAGGGATCATTGAGTGTACTATCAAGTGGCACTAACTCAGCAATAATGTTCTCACTGACACACAGTTTGGATTCCATCAGGGTTACTTAGTTTCTGACCTCATTTCAGTCTTGGTTCAAATATGGACAAAAGAGTTCAACTCCACAGGTGAGATGAGAGTGACTGCCCTTTGCATCAAAGCAGAGTTTCACCAAGTATGGCATTTAGGAGCCTAGCAAAGCTGGAGTAAATGCAAACCAGGGGGACATTCTCCACTGGTTGGAGTCGTACCTAGCACAAAAAAAATGTGATGATCGTTGGAGGCCAATCATCTCAGTCCCAAGACATCACTGCAGGTTAGTATCGTAGACCCAATCTACTTCATAATAGGTCAGAAGTAGAGATGTTCACTGATGATTTTCAGCACCAATTGTAACTCCTCAGATACTGAAGCAGTCTGTGTCCATTTGCTGGAAGACCTGGATGACATTCAGGTTTGGGTTGATAAGTGGCTAGTTTCATTCTCACTACACAAATTTCAGGCAATGACCATCTCGAACAAGAGAGAATTTAACTGTCTCCTTGTGAAATTCAATGGCATTGCCATCACTGAATCCCCCACTCTCAACACCCTAAGGGTTACCATTGACCAGAAACTGAACTAGATGAGCCAAATAAATACTTTGGCTACAAGAGTAGGACAGGAGCTGGAAATTCTATGCTGACTAACTCCCCTCCTGATGCGACAAAGCCCACATGGCATAAGTTAGGAGTGAGATGGTATGCTTTCCATTTTCCTGGATGAGTGTAACTCCAACAATACTCAAGAAGCTCAACACCATCCAAGACAAAGCAGCTCACTTGATTGGCACCTCAAACATTAATTCATTCCACCACCACACATCATGGTAGCTGTGTGTACCATATACATGACGCCCTGCAGCAACTCACCAAGATTCCTTCAACAGCATCTTCAAATCCACAACTTCTACCACCTAGAAGTGTGGTAGAAGTGCACCACCTACACGTTTTCCTCTAAGCCATGCATTTTTTGATTTGATTTATTATTGTCACATGTATTAGTATACAGTGAAAAGCATTGCTTCTTGCGCACTATACAGACAAAGCATACCGCTCATAGAGAAGGAAAGGAGAGGGGGTAGAATGTAGTGTTACAACTGTTTCTTCACTGTCACTAGGTGAAAATCCTGAAACTCCCACCCTAACAGCATGAGACCCTTTGACTAACTGTGGGCGCACCTACAACACATTGATTTTTCAGTAGTTCAATAAGGCAGCTCGCTACCATCTTTTCAAGGACAATTAGACATGGGCATCAAATGCTTGCCTAGCCAGTGATGCCCACATCCTGTAAAAGAATAAAAACATGTTTACTTTTTCAATTCTTTTGGTGAACTCCACCTTTCCTAAATACTGGAAGCATACCAGAGAATGTTACAAGGTAACATTAAATTTTGAGTCAATACTCATTGATGGATATCCCTGTGATCATTCTCCCTTTGCCAACCTCTGTACCCCTTTAAAACGCTCCTTAACACCTACTTCTTTGACCAAGCTTTCAACCACTTGACCTGATAACTCCCTCTTTGACTTTGTCATTTTTTGACTGATTATACTCCTGAGAAGCATCCGGGATGTTTTTCTATATTAAAAATGGAAGTTATTGTGACATTTGTTTCTATTAACATTGAAAGGTAATTATTTGTACCTTTCAGTATTCCTTTCCTTAATGTGTCCTGCTCCACCTCCAGAGGTATAGTGCAGCATTTCAAGGTATTGTGCTGTGACACACATGGCTATCCATGGGGAGATGTTGACATAGTGTTATTCTCACTCCACTAGTGACCCAAGGTAATGCTCTGGAAACCTGGATTTGAATGATGGTGAAATTTGAATTTCATGAAAACCTGGAATTAGAAAGACTAATGTTGACCATGCAAACCACTGATCATAGAATCATAGAATCCCTACGGTGCAGAAGGAGGCCATTCAGCCCATAGAGTCTGCACCGACCACAATCTCACCCAGGCGCTATTCCCGTAACCCCACATATTTACTCTGCCAATCCCCCTGACACTAGGATCAATTTAGCATGACCCATCAACCTGCATGTTATAAAAACCCATCTGGTTCACGGTGGAAAGGGATCTGGGTGGTTGTACTGCTGGTTTGCGGTGGACAGAAAGGATCGAGCATGTGGACATAAAGAATGAGGATGTGTTGGAACTATTGAATGGCATCAAGGTTGGTAAGTCGCCGGGACCGGATGGGATGTACCCCAGGTTACTGTGGGAGACGAGGGAGGAGATTGCGGAGCCTTTGGCGATGATCTTTGCATCGTCGATGGAGACGGGAGAGGTTCCGGAGGATTGGAGGATTGCAGATGTGGTCCCTATATTCAAGAAAGGGAACAGGGACAGCCCGGGAAATTACCGACCGGTGAGTCTAACCTCAGTGGTTGGTAAGTTGATGGAGAGGATCCTGAGAGACAGGATTTATGATCATCTAGAGAAGTTTAGTATGATCAAAAGTAGTCAGCACGGCTTTGTCAAGGGCAGGTCGTGCCTTACGAGCCTGGTTGAGTTCTTTGAAAATGTGACCAAACACATTGACGAAGGAAGAGCGGTGGATGTGGTCTATATGGACTTCAGCAAGGCGTTCGATAAGGTCCCCCATGCAAGACTTCTTGAGAAAGTGAGAGGGCATGGGATCCAAGGGGCTGTTGCCTTGTGGATCCAGAACTGGCTTGCCTGCAGAAGGCAGAGAGTGGCTGTGGAGGGGTCTTTCTCTGCATGGAGGTCAGTGACCAGTGGAGTGCCCCAGGGATCTGTTCTGGGACCCTTGCTGTTTGTCATTTTCATAAATGACCTGGATGAGGAAGTGGAGGGATGGGTTGGTAAGTTTGCTGACGACACCAAGGTAGGTGGTGTTGTGGATAGTTTGGAGGGATGTCAGAAGTTGCAGCGAGACATAGATAGAATGCAAGACTGGGCGGAGAAGTGGCAGATGGACTTCAACCCGAATAAGTGTGTGGTGATCCATTTTGGCAGATCCAATGGGATGAAGCAGCAGTATAATATGAAGGGTACCATTCTTAGCAGTGTAGAGGATCAGAAGGACCTTGGGGTCCGGGTCCATAGGACTCTTAAATCGGCCTCGCAGGTGGAGGATGCGGTCAAGAAGGCGTACGGCATACTGGCCTTCATTAATCGAGGGATTGAGTTTAGGAGTCGGGAGATAATGCTGCAGCTTTATAGGACCCTGGTTAGACCCCACTTGGAGTACTGCGCGCAGTTCTGGTCACCTCATTACAGGAAAGATGTTGAAGCCATTGAAAGGGTGCAGAGGAGATTTACAAGGATGTTGCCTGGATTGGGGGGCATGCCTTATGAGGATAGGTTGAGGGAGCTTGGTCTCTTCTCCCTGGAGAGACGAAGGATGAGAGGTGACCTGATAGAGGTTTACAAGATGTTGAGAGGTCTGGATAGGGTAGACTCTCAGAGGCTATTTCCAAGGGCTGAAATGGTTGCTACGAGAGGACACAGGTTTAAGGTGCTGGGGGGTAGATACAGAGGAGATGTCAGGGGTAAGTTTTTCACTCAGAGGGTGGTGGGTGAGTGGAATCGGCTGACGTCGGTGGTGGTGGAGGCAAACTCGTTGGGGTCTTTTAAGAGACTTCTGGATGAGTACATGGGATTTAATGGGATTGAGGGCTATAGATAGGCCTAGAGGTGGGGATGTGATCGGCGCAACTTGTGGGCCGAAGGGCCTGTTTGTGCTGTGGCTTTCTATGTTCTATGTTCTATGTCCTTTCGGGAAGGAAATCTGTCACCCTTACCTGGTCTGTCCTACGTCTGACTCCAGAGCACAGCAAAGTGGTTGACTCTTAAATAGCCTAGTCAGCCATTCAGTTCAAGTGTAATAAATGCTGGCCCAACCAGTGATGCCCACATCCCAAGAATGAATTTTTAAAAAATTGCCTGAGTAAAGAGCTACCATGAATCATGGCTTTCCAACCACTTTTGCTTCTGGTACTTTGTTTCTTGCTGAATTGTTAGACAGGATAGGTGGGATTTACCACCAATCCTGCCACGTGTTTTGCACTGTTGGGTGGCAGCCACCATTGGCCGGCAGTGGGATCTTCTGGTCTCACCATTGCCAATGGGGTTTCGAGTTGAATGCACCCCTCCCCACCATGAAACCAATATCAGGGGTACACCATTGGCAGGACTGGAAGATTCTGCCAGCATGAATGGTCAGGAAATTCTGGTCTGTGTTCGTTAATTTTATAAATTCTTTCACAAGGTGTGGGTGGCACTGGCTAGGTTAGCATTTATTGCCCATCTCTACTTGCCCTTGAGAATGTAATGCTGAGCTGCCTTCTTAAACTGCTGCAGTCTATGTGTTGTACAGTCCACAGTCTGTAAGGAAGGGAGTGACAGAACTTTGACCCAGTGACAGTCAAGGAACAGCAATATAGTTCCAAGTCAGGATGGTAGTGACTTGGACGAGAAGTTGCAGGTGGTGGTGCATCTCCTGCCCTTGTCCTTCTCAATGGTAGAGACCATGGGTTTGAAGGGTGCTGTCGAAGGAGACTTGTGAGTTGTTGGAATGCATTTTGTAAATGGTACACACTGCTGCCATTGTGCATCGGTGGTGGAAGGAGTACATGTTTAAAGTGGTGGATGGGATGTCAAGCTTCTTGACTGTTGTTGACACTAAACTCATTCAGGCAAGTGGAGAGGCTCTGACACAACTTTCACTGTTTCTTTCCATTCTTATTTCTTTAACCCATCCAATATTTTCCATACTTTGCCTTCTTTCCACAGCAGAAACAACCCTTATCCTAGCACTGGTCTCAAGCCCCAATCCCTCAAGGTTCACTCTTGTTTACTAGAGATGATTGATCAGCTGAATTGCATACAATCCATTCACCATCAAAACTTACCTTCTGATTTCCTTTTGGTTCCTGCGCCTGCCACCTAAGACCATAATTCTTTATTTAAGCTTAACAATTAGCAATTTTCACATGACTTTACCTCTCCATTGTAATCACTTTCTAATTTGTGAACATCCTACAGCAAGCATACCTAATAGCCTCTAAATTAGTTTGCATTTTCATAGCATCCCTACATTTCATTGGAAGGTCATTTGGCCGATCGAGTGTGCACCGACTCTCTGAAAGAGTATCTTACCCAGGCCCACACTCCCACTCTATCCCTGTAACCCCGCGCATTTACCATGTCTAATCCGCCTAACCTACATATCTTTGGATACTAAGGGGCAATTTAACATGGCCAATCCACCTAATCTGCACATCTTTGGACTGTGAGAGGAAACCGGAGCACCTGGAGGAAACACACACAGCCAGAGGGAGAACGTGCAAACTCCACACAGTCACCCAAGGCTGGAATCGAACCTGGGTCCCTAATGCTGTGAGGCAGCTGTGCTAACCATTGTGCCACTGTGCAGCCCTTTTAGGTGTTTTGATTGCTTTTTAGACTAGTACTTTGTCCGCTATGCTCCCTTCTGATAATAATTCTATTTTTATTTGCCTCGGATCCGCTACTGCACATGCTCTGATATCCTGTTTCCCCTCATGTTCCTCTCCCCAGTGTTCTTAGCTTTTTCAGTGACCCTTTTTAATACATCCTTCTCCCTGGGTTCTCCTTGAAGAAAATACCTCAAATCACTGATCAATATATCCTTCCTATTATTGAACCTGCTTTGCTGACACTTCATGGGGGCTTCTTAGAACCCAGTGCTCTCAGTGGTAAAGCATTGCCATGTTACTGTTTCCCTTGCTACTCATTTGGAAAGTTCCTCCTGGAGTGTGTGAGACCTTTTGATGTTTTTTGGGGGGGTTATCTTTTGTATATCTGAGCCACAGGTTTTACCAAAACCTTTGGAAATGTTTTGGGAGCCTTTTGCAGTGGTTGCTGTGCTGGTGGATCGGAAATCTCGATAACAAATTAGGTTTTCCTGGTCACATCAGTTGAAAGTGGTTCACCACTCAGTCGCTCTCAGAAATAAAAATGCTTACTGCTGCGATACATTGATGCCTGAAGCACTGATGTTTACTTTGTGCAATCACTGGATCCACCTTAGCTTAAAAGAGTGATTTAAGCATGAACCGAAAGAAAAAAAAATCCCCTGGGGATACCATACACTGAATAACAATATTCTGGCACTCCCTATAGTGCTCTGAAAATCACTTATATTAAGGTGCAGCTTTCTCTAATATTCCCTGATGTGTGAGAGTTCAGAAGCAATTGAATCCAATGGCTTTACCACTGACTGCTTAACATTATCAGCTTAAAGGAAAAATCTGTAGATCTATGGAGAAATAGAAATAATTGGGTAACTCGTTCAAAGTGCTCAGACAAACATGATGGGCCAAACGGCCTCCTTGTAATGTAGGAGTCTATGATCATCCTCAATGGGAAATAGGTTTTTAATGATCACATCTTTGGCATGGTGGCACAGTGGTTAGCAATGCTGCCTCACAGGGACAGGGACCCGGGTTCAATTCCGGCCTCGGATCACTGTCTGTGTGGAGTTTGCACATTCTCCCCGTATCTGCGTGGGTGTGCTCCGGTTTCCTCCCACAGCCCAAAGACGTGTGGGTTAGGTTGATTGACCATGCTAAATTGACCCTAGTGTCAGAGGGACTAGCAGGGTAAATATGTGGGGTTATGGGAATAGATGAACTTTGGTCTTCTATAGTTCTGTATTTCCTTTTTCCGAATTAGTGAAGCTTGCTTCAATAGATATGAGTAATCTGTGATCCCTGAGAATTGTATAGCATTTCACAGTACAATAGGTCTTTTGGCCCAATGGGTCTCTATGCAGGTGTTTATGAAGCACAACTTCCTCCTCCCACCTGATTTTATCTAATGCTATCAACATATCCATCTATTCCATTCTCCTCTGTAAACAAATCTGGCTTCCCCTCCAATGCACCTCCTGAATAATACCATGTAGTATTGGTTTCCGGATCCTCATCACTCTTTCTGGGTAAAGCAGCATCTCCTGAATTCCCTATCCAGTTTATTAGTGACTATCATGTTTCACTATGACTATCACTAATATATTCATTAATGTCGATCTTACCTGTCTCACACAATGTTGTTCAGACAGCAGGAAGCATTTTAAGAATCATAAAGTCCCCACAGTGCAGAAGAGGCCATTCAGCCCATCCAGCCTGTACTGACTCTCTGACAGAGTATCTTACCCAAGACCTCTACCCACCCAATCCCCAGAGCCCCATACATTTCCCATGGCTAATCCATCTAACCTACAGGTCTTGGGACACTAAGGGGCAATTTAGCTTGGCCAATTAGTCTAAGCTGCACATCTTTGGACTATGGGAAGAAACTGGAGCACCCAGAGGAAACCCATGTAGACACGGGGAGAATGTGCAAACTCCACACAGTCACCCAAGGCTGGAATTGAACCTGGGTCCTGGAGCTTTGAGGCAGCAGTGCTAACCACTGTGCCACCATGCTGCCCAGCACTGGAGTGTACAATCCATGGCCCAAGTTTTCACTCTTGGGTTAAGAAAACAGAATCAAGACAATTCCCAGCTCTGCAAACCCGCTCCAGGAGAAAGTGCCCCCGAAATTTGTATTTTCGCTCTGGTGTGGCAGGGTTCTCTTGGAGTCGTGACAGGCAACTTGGGAACATGTTTGGAGACTGTCAGGTGAGGAGGTGGGCTGGAAAGAAGGCTTGTCGTGGTACACCGGCACTATTCCAAAGATATTTTTAAAAGCATTAAAACTAATATGGCAAAATGGCTAGCACTGCTGCCTCAAAGCTCCAGAGACCAGGGTTCGATTCCCGGCTTGGGTCACTGTCTGTGCAAAGTCTGAACATTCTCCCCATGTCTGCATGGGTTTCCTCCAGGTTCTCCAGTTTCCTCCCACAGTCCAAAAGACATGCTGGTTCAGTGCATTGGCCATGCTAAATTGACTTTCAGTGTATCCGAACAGGCGCCGGAGTGTGGCAGCTAGGGGACTTTCACAGTAACTTCATTGCAGTGTTAATGTAAGTCGACTTGTGACACCAATAAATAATCTTAAACTTTTAATTGCAGCCCTCCAGCCCTCATCCCTCAGCCCGCTCACAACCCCATGCCCCATCCATGCCCATGTATGCCACCTTGTGCCCTTCACCCACTCCATGGTTCTTCATACCACTTTGCCAATCCATGCCCCCCTTTCCAACATAATGGCCCTCATGCCTTCTATTCCAACTTCGTACCAACACATCAACCCATGCCCCACACCCAGCACAATTTCCCCTTACCCCTCCATGCTAATTCATCTAATGTTCATCTGCTGACATGCAGACATAAAGTAAAATTGTGTGTCTAAGGATTATGTCCCTATTTTAAACAAAAACACTCACTGATTAAAGAACATTCAATACATAGAAATTACTTTAACCAGGCTGCTCTGAAAACACCTTTCTACTCTATAACCACTGGGAACTGTCAATCAAACTGCTCGCTTAACAGGCACCCGACTTTGAAAATGTTAGTTTACAATATCAGTTATTGCAGCACAAATCCGATAATAACATCCCAAAGACTTATATCAACAGGCAGAATGAAATATCAAGCACTGAACTCCGGACAGTTTTTAAATTTAAAGTCCAGTGGGATTAAATCCTTTGACAGCTTGGACAGTTCTAATGAGGTTATGAATTTTTAATGTACAACGATGTTAACGTTTAACAACCCCAAAGTGTGTCATCCACTCCAAAGGGTGCCTTACTTACCTACAAAGGGGACCATATCCAAAAGGGTACCTTATCTCTCCAAATGGGTACCCTGGCTATCCACAAGAATCCACCAGGCTCACGACAGCTCTTACCTGGTCTAATCTGGACCTGTAGGGTTCCACACTGCTGTCCAAAATCCCACTTTAGTGAAGGCAGCTGATGATTAAAATAGCTGTCTCTATAATGCCAACTGCATGCATGAACTCCAGTCTTACTCCTGTGAATATAAGAAATACTATGATTGGGGGCAGGATTTAGGATTTTCAGCCATTTTGGCTGTATTCACCATGATGGAGAGCCTCGCTGTAATGACAAAATCATGGTGTATCTTTAAAAAAAAAATGCTCATTAAAAACCCATGAATACTACAGGGGGAATTTTCCCATCCCACCCGCCATGCGAATCATAGTGGACCATGCAAAGGTCCATTGACTTCAGGCGAGATTTCTTTGGCACGAGCATGGCCAGAAAATCCCACCCTGAATTTATATTCCTTCAAATGTATAATCCTTTGTAAGAACAAACATTTCATTCAATTGCTCAATCACATCTAAAAGCAAGCATTGGAATTCATAATCCCACTTTAAAGAATCTATAACCACTTGGAGCTGTCAGTCAAACTGAAATCAAAGGCACCCCCAGTGATATTAGAAAGATTTTGAAATCAGTCATGTAACACTAATCAAGAAATTATAACCTTCAGGTTTATGTAAAAGACAGATTGAAATAGCAAGCAGAGAGTTTTTTTAACACTCCACACAGTTTTTCAGAGATTTAATGTGCAGGAGTTTTAAATGCCTTGACAATTTGACAGCTGGTTATGGCACATTTGACAGTTCCTTTTTACAGCTCTCTTGACAATTCCAGTTTATGCACATTTTACATACATTATAGTCAATGTTTAACAATCCCAAAGGGCACTTTATCTTTCCCAAATGTTTCCCATGACCACATGAACCAACCTCTCCAAAGGACTCAGCAAAGTTTAGACTTGCGCCAACCAGGTCCAATGTGTACATGTTGTGTTTCACACATCTAGGTCACCAAATCAGACAGAAAAAAGTGGGAGTCAGGATATTGAATTTGATGATCAGCTACGATCAAAATGAATGGTGGAGTGGGCTGGAAGGGATGAATGGCCTACTCCTGCTTCTATTTCTACTTCTGTTTCTATGAGTGGACGCAGATATTGATTTATATGGGCAGTAGCTTCCATGAAACCTCCATGTGCAACTCCTGACCCAGCCTCATTCCTTTCCCCAGGAAAATGGTAAGTGCCATATTGGCCGGTAGGATGTCTGGATTTCAGCCTCTTCCACAAAATCCAGACCCATGTGTCTATTTCAGTTGTCCTTTCAGCGTGGAATTAAATGATACTTTCTGATTCAGTACGCCACTTATGGTTCAATGGTATGGCGTTATGCCATGGTGTCCAGGGAATTCAGAGGTTCAATTCCTATACTGTCTGCAGTTAGCTGATCTCTGGAGTCACCCAAACAACTCTACAACTGGGCCCTGGATCAATGAGATTGGGAGTGAAAAATTTTCTCCTGGTGTTTTGGAAGTTGGCTGATAACCCATGGCTCTTAGTTGAAAGTACCAACAATGTGGACTTTGGGTCAGGATAGAATTGAATTTGCTTCCGTGATTTAGCACAGTGGCACAGTGGTTAGCACTGCTGCCTCACAATGCCAGGGACCTAGGTTCAATTCCCGGCCTGGGTGACTGTCTGTGTGGAGTTTCCCTGTGTCTGCGTGGGTTTCCTCCGGGTGCTCCAGTTTCCTCCCACAGTCCAAAAATGTGCGGCTTAGGTTGATTGGCCATGCTAAATCCTCCTTAGTGTCAAGGGGATTAGTAGGGCAAATATGTGGCGTTAGGGGGATAGGGCCTGGGTGGGATTTTTGTCGGTGCAGGCTCGATGGGCCGAATGACCTCCTTCTGCACTATAGGTATTCTATGATTCTATGACTGTCTGGACTCACTCTTGGACAAAATATTGGAGGGCTGCTGAAAGCATCAAACAATATGTTAGTCACTGTCTTCAAGAGAGAGGGAGGATGTCAGAGGAATGAAAAGCGAACCATGCCTTGGAGAGCAAATATGTAAAGGAATGTTCCAGCACCTCCCATCCTTCAATCCATCACTGAGATGGCACGATAAAATCTTTGAAGGCAGTGAGGGCAGTCATAAACCATTGGTTCGTGCAGTCAACTAGCGAGTCTGGATCTGCCTAACTGCAAACAGCTCCTGCTGACAAGTAGAAACATGAAAAAACCTGCTATCGGAATTTCAATACTACCTGTAAGGTATATTCAAAGCTAATGAATACCTGTATGATTCAGGACCAACACGGGTCAGGAGTTGACTCCCACTTGTGTTTGAACAGTTGCCCTTGGTACAAGTGGTGTTTCTGAAAGATGTTTCTAAAAGCAAATAAAAAACCTTTCATGTACAGGAAAGACGTGATCGTATTTTCCAGTTACTGGTGGTATGGAATGGATGTTGGACCAGAAAAGTACGTGGAGAATCCTGTCACTTGGTCTCTGCCCTAAGGTAATATGTGGGAATGAGAGAATGAGCTAGTGGACAAATCCCACACAAGGAGACAGGTAGGAGTTTCATTATAATATTCAAATATTTCCTAGCGATGGGAGAATATGGCCAGGTGCAATTCCCAGTGAGGCGGCCAGGATTGAAGGGTAAATCAGTATATATTCTGGTAAACCAAGCTGAATGATGATGAAACGCCGCCTGTAAAGCTGAGTCCAGTAATTGAGATTATAATTTCCGTGCAAGTTTGTGATCGAGGGTATTTTGAGCTCTAACACATCTGAAGGTTTTGGGAACAAGTGTTTTGCTGGAGACATTTTCAGTTTCATCACCAATAGTTCACAAGATGGGCACCACTGGGCTCATGTGTTTGACTGAAGAAAAAGGAGTTGGCAAGAGGTGGCAGGCAGCTCAGGTTCGATCAGAGACTGACTGCCTGTGCCTGCAATTACTTACAGACCTAACTAACAGCTGCACTTACCTCGGCATGGTGGAGAGAGCATGTCTTCAAAGGCTTCAATTCAATCAAGAGTAAGTGCCGAAGTTGAATTTCACAGTCTTATTCCAAACTGCCTCCATTAACATCCGTCAATGTCCAATTCACACATACATCAAGCAGGCTTGTATTTGCCAGGGAAACACAAAATAAATAATGACAGAAAAACTATGCAAAGAGTGTTGAGGCAGCACATTCAAGCACAAACCTCAGTCCCCAGACACCATTTTATATTTTATTTCAGCCCTGACAGTTCATCCGGCCCTGGGTCGAAGTTCAATGTAAAACTTTCTTTTAGTTTATTTGTTACTGTAACAAGTTGGGTTACAGTAACATTGCAATGAAATTACTGTGAAAATCCCCTAAAGGCTTCCTGGCCAATCGGCCCACCTGCCAACCAGAAAAACAGATGGGCCATGTAACATTGCATTCACTTGGCCTCTTCATGGGCTAAACTGCCTGCTTGATTGTCAGCTGGCACATTTCCAACTCTTGCGCGTGCCCACCAACCAAAATCTTGCTCGAGTGCGCAATGACATCGGCACGTACACCCAATATCTTCTCGTGTGATTTCACACGTTTCTGGGTCGAGCATCTGCCTGAGCACCATAAAATACTGGCCACAATGTGGGACCAGAATCATGCGTGGGCCAGGCTGGCTAAGAATGGCAACATCCTTTCCCTTCAGGACATGAGTGAAGCAGTTGAAATTTATGACAAAACCTGGAAGCTTGCATGATAAATTTCCCCGTCACCATCTGACAAGTTGACTCCAATGGCAACTGATTTTCCTGGCCTATATCTGCGCCCGAAGTGAAAATGATTCCCATTAGCGCTGAAGATATATCTAGAGTTGTCTGGTGCTTCCGTCTAGATAAGGAGTCATGGGCACATGCATAAATGCAAGAAGTCAACTTCTTGACTATCAAGGTTTGTGCTCAGATCTCAATCTTCTTTTCAATGCACATCTGTTACATTGAAATTCATGGCAACTGTGGCTTACTTGGGTACATTCATTCCTCTGAATCAAACAGTTGTGCATTCAAGTCACACTCTGGAGAATTGTGCATTAAGCTCTAAGCAGTGCAGTCTGAAGAGAACGCCATAATGCTGTCTATGGGATGACATGTTGAACTAAGGCCCTGGTTGCTCTCGGAGATGTGCAGAAATGATCCCCTGCCACTACTTTGAAGGTGAACAAGTGAGTTCTCCCCAAGCGATCTGATTGATATATAGCCCTCAAAACACAGATGGAGTGGTCATTATCACATTGCTGTGTGTTGTGATATATCATGTTTCCTACCTTACAACAGTGACTACACTTCAAAATATTACACTGGCTGCAAAATACTTTGGGATATCCTGAGGATATTAAAGTGCTGAATAAATGGAAGCCTTTCTTCTGCTACCATAGACTCTGTAAGATGGAATCCCAATTGCCTGGATAGGTGCACAGTCCAGAAGCTGGCCACCACCCAGGATAGAACAGTTCCCTTGACGGTGCCCTGAATTGAATATCTACCCCTTTTCATTAGCAGCAACCTCTGTCAGCCGCTTGTATTACTTACAGTATTCTACCCACCAACCAAACTTTGACGGCATCTTTTCCTGACCTGTGAGCTCCATCATCACTAAGGATCAGCAGCAAGATCTTAGGAATATTATCGCTTCCAAGTTCTTCCCCAAGAAATAAAGACATCCTGTTTTAGACGATATCTCTGGTTCTTCAATGGTGGGTGAAAATCCTGGAAATCCCTACCACAAGAACTGCTAAGGAGAAATATAATAGATCATAGATCATAGAATCCTACAGTGAAGAAGGAGGCCATTCAGCCCATCGAGTGTGCATCAACCACAATCCACCCAGTCCCTATCCCCATAACCCCATGCATTTACCCCAGCTAGTCCCCCTGACACTCAGTGGCAATTTTAGCAAGGTCAATCCACCTAATCCACAGATCTTTGGACTGTGGGAGAAAACCAGAGCATCCAGAGGAAACCTACGCAGACACAGGGAGAATATGTAGACTCCACACGGACAGTGACCTAAGCCAGGAATCAAACCCGAGTCCCTGGCGCTGTGAGGCAGCAGTGTTAATCACTGTGCTACTGTGCCGCCCTACTGTCACTGTCTGCCTGACTGAAGACTGCTCTTCAATGCATCAGTAACTGTAATGTCCTAACTATGTTAGAGGTTGTGGGTTTTAAACAAAAAAAATGTGGACTGGAAAGGTTTATAGAAAGAGATGTTCTCTGCACAGAACAGGAAATGAAACAAAAGAGAAGCCTGTGTAACACTTCATTGACATCACCATCAAATCATGTGACCGGCTCTTAAAGCTATCATGCAACCACTTAAATATGTAACATAAACAAAGGATCTTTAACTAGGGTTAGAAGCAGCCTTCAATCACGAGGACCGAAACCATTTAAGGGGGTGCAACTCCACCTTTCCAAAGCAACAAGGACTGGTCATCAAATGCAAACTT
Source organism: Mustelus asterias (assembly GCF_964213995.1). Classification (NCBI taxonomy): domain Eukaryota; kingdom Metazoa; phylum Chordata; class Chondrichthyes; order Carcharhiniformes; family Triakidae; genus Mustelus; species Mustelus asterias. Next base: position 87,251,490 of record NC_135809.1, read on the forward strand.
GCCCAGAGCAACGAATAAAAATATTTCACCTCCAGCTGCCAGGCTGGAAAAAACCTCTCATAATGGCACTCATACCATTTCCAGTTTGACCAAAGGTATCTTTGCAAGGTGACAGCAAAAAGTACCTCAAAAAAATTATGTCGGTAACTGATGTTGAGACTTGCTCTTCAATCTTAGACATTTTTAAATTCGGAAATCCAGTTGAAGGGCCAAGATCCAGAAGGGGGTAAACCATCAAAATTCAAAAGAATTGGATTGAAGACAAAGAGGGCGTTTTAACCATTGCGTTGCGCCAATGTTTGGGCACAAAAACATGGTAAAGTCAGGTGTGAGGCGAATAGTGCAATCCGCGCCCACGTCCACACAGATTCCCACTTTACCAAGACCCAAAAATGGCTGCAATCAGCACTGCGCCCGAAACAGGCGTGACATTAATTTAAATGCATCAGCATGCATTTAAATTGACTTAATGAGCTGGGCGCCCAATCTTACCGGCATTTCCCCCTTTACCATCGTATTCACTCATCCAGATTCGGCATGAAACAGACATGCTCGGCAAAGGTCTGTTTCCGGCACTCCAGCTTCTAAAGAGGTAAGTTCAGAGCTTCCAGCGGCTGTCTAACTCAGGTCGGTGGTGAGGTGAGGGAGATGGGTCAGATTATTCTCTGGTGGAGGGGGGGAGGGAGGTGGGCTAGATCATTCTCTGGTGGGGGGGAAGAGGAGGGAGGGCCAGATTGCTCTCTGGTGGGGGGGGCAGGAGTAGAGGGTCCGCTGCCACTCTGTGGGTGATTGGTGGTGGGGAAGGGGGGGTCCACTGCCACTCAGTGGGCGATCAGGGGACGGGGGCCGCGATTGGTCTGGGTAGCGGCGGGGGGGGGGGGTGGGTGGATAAGGAGGACAGTTATGCTGTGGGGGTGGGGCAATGTCTCTGGGGGCCCATCGCTCCCGGGCCACTTTATCCGCTTTTTGTGACCTGGGAGTGATGTGACAATGGTGCGTTTTTCAAAATTTTTTTCCACTGCGCGTGCGCAGTTGAAGGCTCCACTTGGAGCAGCAGCGTTTTGGGATTCCGACTCGCGACTTTTCTTTCAGGCTGAATGCATATGGGAGAGCCTGGGAACAGGTTTCCAAGTCGGATCTGAATTGTGCCCAGATTCAGCACTTAGAATCAAAATGGTAAAATAGGGCCCAAAGTAACCGAAGCAATATTGGTTAGGTAGCTTCACATATCTTTCAGAATGAAAGGCGAAAGGAATGTATATTCTAAGATAGAATGAGTTGGGGATATCAATACAAAAAGGAGATAATAAAGCTTTAAATCCCATGCTGTACACTTTATTGTGTTAACTGTAGAAATCTCAATTTCGTTCAGCAGAATAAGGGGTGCTATGAGAAAAAATGTTGAGCTTGCACTTAGGAAGGTGGAGTCCTGGTATTTCTTGTCAATCACAGGGCTACGCCCTCTTATTAATCAATGGAGAGAAAGCTTTGGTCAGCTTATTCTGATATTGCTCTGGCGCTGTGCTAATGCTGTGGCGTGCTGTGCCACTGCTACACATCACTGCAGTGGGATGGGGAAATCCCGCTGATGTGAACAGTGGTAAGATTCTGGCCAAAGAGTCAAATAGCCTATGTTTGCTCCTATTTCTTTTGTTCTTATATTCTTCTGTATCAGTGGAAGTGAAGTGCATTGTAAAATCCTTGACTTTTCAGTAGCGTTCCTGGTCCCCAGACACGGCTGAAAAATTGATTGATCTTTGCAGCAGTATAGTTTGCATCATAGGTCACCTTTTACATGCAATATTTCAGCATATGTAGTGAGAGGTGAGCCATTCTATTTCAAATATGGAGAGAGATCTTGCAACCAGAATTGTAACACAAGGGCCACCAGAAGATGGGAAACGGGAGGCAGATTCAATTCTGTGTCGTGAACCCACCTATATTGCAAAACCGGAACGAGCAGCAATTTTCCCTGGGTCAGAGGCTTAATTCAATAAGGGATGGATGAGTCAGCCATTAAATTTGGCTGGCAGAATGAGGCAATGAAGGCTAGGCCACCTCCAGAGTGGGTAAATAAAAGGACACCTGTAAAAAGGTCTTATAAGTTCTCGTATCTCTAAGACAGTAGATTTGTTGTTTTCAGATCTTCTGGTCCCGCGACAGTGCAGTGCAGTGGGACTCGAGAATCCCAGCCACGGGTGAGGTCAGAGAATTCTGGCCAAGATCATCAGTTGCTACTGTATTATTCAGTGGGAAAGGTGGTGGCACAGTGGTATTGTCACTGGATTAGTAATTTAGAGACCCAGGGAAATATTTTGGGTGCTGGGTTCGAATGCCACCACAGCAGATGAAATGCAAATTTAATAAAAATATTGGAACCATGTCTAATGATGTCCACGGTTAAATTTTTCTCACAGCAGACAGGAAAAAGAGAGTGAAATTTGTTGGCCCCAAGGACAGTTAAGGGACGGGTCTCACAACATCATACTGGCAGGGCTCATATTCAGCTTTAAAAAGGACATCCTGATTTTTAAAAATAACAATAGAATGCCTCCCCACCCTTGCCCATCCCCAACCATAGAACTCAGCTTCTCCCCAACCCCCGCACACCTCCTCCCCAGCACTGCCCCCACAGAACACTGCCCCACCTCCATGGAACACCCACCCATCCAACACTGCCCCCCCCCCCCCCCCCCCCACTTCTACAGAACAGCCCACCTGGCACTGCCCCCTAGCTCTGTCCCTGGTACTACCTAGGATTTGCCCCTGGTACTGCTGGACACTGCCCTCGGCAATGCCAATGTGAATGGACAATTTAATGGGGGGCTGGTTGTGGGGGGGGGGGGGGAATCGATCAGGGATAAAAGACTGCTAAAGATATTTAAATACATTCAAATAGGGATCCCGAATTTCAATGTTGGGACATCCGTTAAGTCATCAACTTGGGTGGGGACAATCGCAGCAGGAAATCCCATCAGTGTAAAACCTGCTTTGGGACTCCAATGGGATTGCTGCAACCCACAAAAAGAGGAACCCAAAATTCCTCCCTGTGAAACCATTGTCGTAAGCACCCATCTGTTCCACTCATGTCTTTCACGGAACAAAATCTGCCATCCTTTCCTGGTCTGGCCTACATGTGACTCCAGACCCAGAGCAATGTGGTTGACTCTTAACTGCCCTTTGAAATGGCTTAGCAAGCCACTCAGTTGAAGGGCAATTAGGGAAGGGCAATAAATGCTGGCCCAGCCAGTGACACCCACAGCCAATGAATAAACAAAAGACACACATGCACTGCTGAACCTGCAACTGCTACCTGTTTAATAAATCTATTGTGCTTGGTTAGGAGTAACTGAAATCATATATCATTGTGCAAGGTAGCCTGAATTATTACTCATACTGCTCTCTCTCTCTCTACCGTAGGATCTCTGCAGATGCCTTTTCAGCAGGCAGCATCATTATGTGACTCGCTCCTTGTAGACTTGCGGAAATTACTCGTCATTGGTGGGTTAGTGGATCTGGTTGATGGGCTAATGGTAGCACAGGTAGTTCTTATCTGGTACCAGCTCTAGTTCTCTGGCATACAGTATTTGGCCTTTGAATCATTAAAAATTGCAGTGGGAATAAATTCCACATTTAAAGACAACCTCTATGGTTCTTCAAGAGCTCCCTTTCCACGGGAGAAAATTTTGAGTGTTTTTATTGCCAACTTTAAGTGGATAAAGTGGGAGGGGCTGGGCTAGTCAGCAAATAGAAAGTTGAGCACTGACATCCTTAGCTTAAATGTTTTGCATGCATGCATAATAATGCCCTGTGCAACAGCCATGTATGTTAAGTGGTCAGGAATTGGCACGACGCATTCAGACCAGTCCAGTCTGCAAGAAACAATTTTCTAGTCGCCAGTGACCAATTTTCCACTGACAGGAGCATTCTCCCATGCTTGAATTGGGTCAACACCGTGGCATAGTGGTTAGCACTGCTGCCTCACAGTGCCAGACCTGGGTTCAATTCTGGCCTCGGGTAACTGTCTGGAGTTTGCACATTCTCCCTGTGTCTGTGTGGGTTTCCTTCAGGTGCTGTGGTTTCCTCCCACAGTCCAAAGATGTGCAGGTTAGGTGGATTGGCCATGTTAAATTGCCCCTTAGTGTTGGGAGATTAGCAGGATAAATATGTGGGATTACAGGGATAGGGCCTGGCTGGGATTGTTGTTGGTACAGGCTCGATGGGCCAATTGGCCTTCTTCTGCACTGTAGGGATTCTATGAAACCTAACAAGCTAAAATGTGAATAGATAATTTCTTCAGCGTTTTGATATACCAAAGTGATGCACATGCATCTGTGCATTCGACAAACAGTCCATCCACTAGATTAGAGGAGAATGGGTTATGCTTAATTCAAAGCAGACGATACGCATGTGTACAGATGGTTGGGATCAGAAGCTGGTGTTTGGGACAGCAACTGTAATGGTATTAATTGTCATAGCTCTGTGGTTACTGTATATAGAAGTATCTTCGAGCTAACATGATTGTCAGCCCAACTTGACATCGTCTAACCAACCTGTTCTGTGCTGTCCACGAGCCAAAAAGAGCTTTAGCTTTTATTTTTTTTAAATCTATGAAGCAAGATTAAATTTTGTCCTCATTTGCCAGGAATTATCCATAAGCAAAGGGCAAGTTGTCCAACTCAAGATGTCTATCCATGTACAATTAGAGATTTAAGTGAAATGGCACCGACTGTTCCAAGTTTGCCAACTCCTTTGTCACCTGTGAAAGCCATGTATTGAATTTCTTTCACTACTTTGCAAGACGAGGTAAGTGGCTTCAGCTAAAATAAAAAGCGGCTAAAACCAGGCCTAATTAACTGTATCAGATGCTGTTTGACAAGAGGCCACTTCTTTTCCTCTTCCCCACTCCTCATTTTTACTTCACCTCATCACATGCTATACAAAAGGTGCTATTGGAGAGCATGAAACTAAAAACCAACATTTTGTTAGACCACTGCCTACGCTCTCTTTCAACTCGCAAACAAATAGATCAAACGTACCATGGGTTTTACAAATTGCCATGTAAAGGCTTTGTGTCAACATTTGAACTTATTTTTTTCTCAATTTAATTTCTTCTTTATTTGGTCCTTACCAGCGCAAGAGAAAAGATAACACTTCGTTGTCACAGAAAATTAAAGGCATATCCCAAAAGGCTTCTTCCTTTACTAAAATGTAAACCTCCCTCCCTGCCCCCAACACCTCTCCTATCCCGTTTCCCACTCTCTGGATACTTTCCCCTTTGTATTTTCCTAACTACAGGAACAAAGAAACGGAAAGAACAAAAATAAAAATGTTTTCACACACGGGCGTCACTTAATTGATATGGTCCCCTCAATAAGAAGCCCATTCTTCAAATAAATTGATGGATATTTGAATTTAAAACTTGCAAAAAATGAATCCATATCTCTGGCGGCAGCAAGTATTTGTGTGAAAGTGGGATTTTTTTCTTTATCCTCACTGTTCTTTCTCCTTCTTAATTATTTTTATGAGGAGAGGTTGAGTAGGTTGGGCCTTTACTCATTGGAGTTTAGAAGAATGAGAGATGGCCTTAGTGTGACATATAGGATTCTCAGGGGGCTTGATAGGGTAGATGCTGAGATAATGTTTCCCTTGTGGGAGAGTTTAGGGCGGCACAGTGGCAAGCACTGCAGCCCCTTAACTCCAGTGACCCGAGTTCAATTCCAGCCTCGGGTCACTGTCTGAGTGGAGTTTGCATGTCCTCCCCGTGTTTGCGTGGATTTCCTCTGGGTGCTCCGGTTTCCTCCCACACTCCAAAGATGTGCAGGTTAGGTGGATTGGCCATGCCAAATTGCCCCTTAGTGTCAGGGGTAGTAGCATGCTAAATACATGGGGTTACGGAGATAGGGCCTGGTTGGGATTGTGTCGGTGCAGACTCGATGGGCCGAATGGCCTCCTTCTGCACTGTAAGGATTCTATGATTCTATGACCAGAGGGCATAATCTCAAAGCAAGGGGTCGCCCATTTAAAATAGAGATGAGGAGGAATTTATTCTCTCAGAGATTAGAGAATCTGTGGAATTCTTTACAGCAGAGGGCTGTAGAGGCTGAATCGTTAAGTATGTTCAAGGCTGAGATAGACAGATTTTTAATTAGTAAGGGAATCAAGGGTTATGGGAATAAGGCAGGAAAATGGAGTTGGGGATTATCACATCAGATCAGTCATGATCTCAATGAATGGTGGAGCAGACTCAATGGGTATAATGGCCTACGTCTGCCCCTACATCTTATGGTCTTAGTGACTGGGTCTTAGTGACTGGCAGAGTCTGGGTGACTCTGTCCACCTGAATTGTGGAAGCCCAGAGAACCCTTCTGTCATGTAGGGATGGCCATTCTTTTGATTGGTAGAAACAATGGTTTCTAAAGTCGCTATAGTTCTGGATGACCATAGGCTCTCCCCTTTGAGGGGGAGAGCTGACTGGCGGTGGTTTAACCTGAGGATCACCATAGCTCAGGCATGGAGCAAGGTTGAGAAGGCGGAGCCCTCTGAATAACCTCTGCCAGTACAGGAATTGAATCCGTGTTGTTGGCATTGTTCTGCATTGTGAACCATGGCCTTATGGACCACAGTGGTGAATGGGCACCAGAGCTCTGCCTCTGATTTCTGAGTTGCCATAATGTTGGTGCGGATGACTCTGTCCACCTGAATTGTGGAAGCCCAGAGAACTCTTCTGTCATGTAAGGATGGCCATTCTTTTGGTTGGTAGAAACAATGGTCATGGATGTGGCATCAATGTGGCCTGTCGGACTTAAAACCATTCGTAAATCATTTCGCTACTTCATACAATTCCCAAGGGAAGCGTGTCGGAGATATAAAAACAATAACTTCCGCATCCAGTCACCAAGCACTTGGACATTTCCTTCCACCGCACCCGCCCCCCCCCCCCCCCCCCCCCCACCTCCTCGCCCCCCTCAATCCCCCAACAAACACCCAGCCAGATCAACATTCTCAGCTCTGCATTGAGGAAGAGCACTGCTGGTCACATCCCTACCCCATCCATTGTCCTAAGGCTTGAAGTGAAGGACATGGGTGAATGCAAACACATGTAGATAATGCCGCCTTTCCCTACTCTCTAGCTCCAGCTGCTCTGTGCTCTACTGCAACCACCCTTTCTGCAGAGCTGGCTGTTGCTGGTCGTTCATTTTGAGGGCTTTACAGGAAAAGGTAATGACTGCAAGCACTGTGGGAAAGGGAAGCAGTTATTAAAGATTCCTGGTGTAAGACAGAAAGCAGCGGCACTTAGAGTAACTGATAAATTAGGTGCAAAATGGGAATGGTAACAGAGCCACAGGGAGAGGGTAGAGAAATGTAGACAGAAAGAGCTAAAGGAACAGAGATACAGCAAGGTTACCTTCTGCCAACAACCCAAAATCTCAAAGAATACAAAGAATCCTTAGTTCCTCTGAACTGGACACTTTATCCACAAGGGGGTTGAATTCTCTCCACCGCCCAAACATTCACCATCCAGTAATAGGAGTCCATCAGCAGTGGCAGTGAAATTGGCCCAACTTCAAACTCAAAGGCACAAAAGCAACGCTCCTGCCCAAATTGGAGGATAAATAAAAGCCTTTGAGAGACCAACCGCACAAAAATCCTTGAGAAACAAAGCTTCAGCATTATCTCGGTACAGATAACATGCACGGAATACCACACACCCAGTCTCAAACTACCTGTGAGAAATGCCAAAGCAGTTGATCAGTCTAGTTACCTACAAACACAGACCCTCTGTGAACACCTAATTACAGGAAGGATATTAATAAGGTTGAAAGAGAAGGTTTACAAGGATTTTGCCAGGACTTGAGAAACTGAGTTACAGAGAAAGGTTGAATAGGTTAGGACTTTATTCCCTGGAGCGTAGAGGAATGAGGGGAGATTTGATAGAGGTGTATAAAATTATGATGGGTATAGGTAGAGTGAATGCAAGCAGGCTTTTTCCACTGAGGCTAGGGGAGAAAACAACTAGAGGACATGGGTTAAGGGTGAAGGGGGAAAAGTTTAAAGGGAATATTAGCGGGGGCTTCTTCACGCAGAGAGTGGTGGGAGTGTGGAATGAGCTGCCAGATGAAGTGGTGAATGCGGGCTCACTTTTAACATTTAAGAAAAACTTGGACAGGTACATGGATGAGAGGAGTGTGGAGGGATATGGTCCAGGTACAGGTTAGTGGGACTAGGCAGAAAAATGGTTTGGCACAGCCAAGAAGGACCAAAAGGCCTGTTTCTGTGCTGTAATGTTCTATGGTTCTAACATTATCATTACAGGAATAAAAGTGTCAGCACACCTGATCACTCAGGCTTTGTAAATGTATGTTTTGGGGAGGGGCATAATGGAACATTCAAATAATTGACAACCTTTTCTCTGCCCTGCTGGAAATAATTTTATGGTCAGTAGTTCAAGCCTGAAATATTTAGCCTGAACATTGGGCTGTTAGGACAGCCTCAGGTGATACGATAATTATTTCTGTCTTTTTCCTAGATGTGTTGAAATTGCTACGCTCCAAATAATGAGCAGATTCCATGATATTGAAGACGTTGTCATCTTTCTCTTATTAGCTCTGACAAAATGATTAAGTTGAACAGTACTCTTTAGCCCAGAAGCAATGAACTGGGTTTCACCTCCTACATCAGCTCATCCATTCGCTTGCGTCATGGGACAAAAATGATTTGGAGGAGATTTGTCCATACCCTCCTTAGGCTGTCGGAGGCTGTGGCCAATCTTGGAAGTGACAAAAGGTTCATCTGTTTCCCTTTTGAATGTGCGCATAACCTCACAGGTTAAGATTCACCTCATTTTGTTCAGAGGCTTTACACTGCACAGCCGTGATATGGGAGAAAAGGCGCTATAGGCATCTTTCTCCTCACACATGACTAGCTCAGCCTCACTGTTACCAAGGTGTGGCTACTTTCAGTAATAAATCAAACAGGAAGGTCCCTGGAGGCTCCTGCTATAACTGAGCCTAGAAAAATGCAAGCATCTCCCTTGCATTCAAGTCTGCAGTGCATAAGAGTGCTTCACCTAGCTGCCAGCCATCCAGTTTTCAATGGAAAATTCTTGGATTATGTTCTGATGGGTGGATCTAAATATTTCCCAGATGAAAACTGGGCACTCCAATGTTGATTTTCCAATTGGGGTCACAAATTCCAAGCTGGGAAATGGCTGAACTATTTCACTGGTTCCCTGCTGCACCCAGGGTGCTTCTTGCTATCTGGGCTTTGAGGCTGACATAAAGTGCTTCCATGTAAAATATACGAAAAAGTGTCATTGTGGCTTTGACAATGATAAGCCACTGTTCAATTTCCCAAAGTTTGTGCATCTTTTATAATGTGCATTTAGTTGACCCGTTTGAAATGGTTGGTTGAAAGGCAGTAATTTTCTGTCCCATCAGAAAGTATTATTGTTGAATTTGTGTTTGAGGCCATCAGCGTTATGAAAATTGACACAGCATTCAGTGCTTTCCTGAGGAGGTGCAAGAATAGAGTGAAACTATCGGAGAGGCTCAACGATCGCACATTTACCCATTGATTGGTGTTACTAAGCCAGAGAATGGTTACCTTTTTTATATCCTTTCTTGGGGTCTGAGCAAGGCCAGTATTTATTGCCCATTCCTAATTGCCCTTGAACAAATGACAATGAGACTTCTACAACTGAGTGGCCTACTGGGCCATTTCAGAGAGTAGCCACGAGCACAGGTAGGCCAGACCTGGGAAGGACAGCAGGTTTTGTTGCTTTTTACAATAATCCTGTCGTTTTATTGCTCATTCTTAATGAGACTCACATTTTATTCCAGAGTTGTGAATTGATGGAATCCAACTTCCCTCACTTGCTGTGATGGCATTTGAACTCATGTCTGAAGTAAATTAGTCCAGACCTCTGGATTGCTAGTCCAATAAGAAGTCTCACAACACCAGGTTAAAGTCCAACAGGTTTATTTGGTAGCAAATACCATAAGCTTTCGGAGCGATGCCCCTTCGTCAGATGGAGTAGTTATCTGTTCTCCAACAGTACACAGACACAGTATCTGATGAAGGGGCATCGCTCCGAAAGCTTATGGTATTTGCTACCAAATAAACCTGTTGGACTTTAACCTGGTGTTGTGAGACTTCTTACTGTGCCCACCCCAGTCCAACGCCGGCATTCTCCACATCATTGCTAGTCCAACACATTACAATGCCATTCTCCTGAGGCAGTCAAACGAAAATACCTTCACAAACTATGCTTGGTCGGGGAACAAGTGATGGAGTCACACCAGCCACCCACTACAGGCTGCAGGTAGTCCAGTTATAGGGAAGATGATACCATTGACAATCCAGATTGCAAACACCCTCAACCTCGATCTTACCATCCTCCTTCCTGACCATGATGAGAACAACTGTAGTATTAGACAAGCTACCTCACAAAGACATATCAAACAGGCCATTGTCCTGGATCAGAGAAGGAGTTTCAGAATATTCAGAAGAGACTGGGTCTGAAATGCAACGCTTCCAGGGGACAAAACTGTTGGCGATAGAACACCCAATTGTTATTCAACCTGCTCGATAATCCTTTCCATTGAAGTGAATGTAAAGGGAACTACAGCAGGACAGATAACAGGCAGGATTTTCATAAGTCCGTTACTATACAATACGATATATGGCAGAACCATAAAGGGTGTAGATACGCAGAGGGACCTGGGTGTGCAAGTCCACAGATCCTTGAAGGTGACATCACAGGTGGAGAAGGTAGTGAATAAGGCATATGGCATGCTTGCCTTTATAGGACGGGGCATAGAGTATAAAAGTTGAGGTCTGATGTTGTAGTTGTATAGAACGTTGGTTCGGCCGCATTTGGAATACTGCGCCCAGTTCTGGTCGCCACACTACCAGAAGGACATGGAGGCTTTAGAGAGAGTGCAGAGGAGGTTTACCAGGATGTTGCCTGGTATGGAAGGGCTTAGTTATGAGGAGAGATTGGGTAAACTGGGGTTGTTCTCACTGGAAAGACGGAGGATGAGGGGTGACCTAATAGAGGTGTATAAAATTATGAAAGGCATAGATAGGGTGAACGGTGGGAAGCTTTTTCCCAGGTCGGTGGTGACGTTCACGAGGGGTCATAGGTTCAAGGTGAGGGGGGGGAGGTTTAACACGGATATCAGAAGGACGTATTTTACACAGAGGGTGGTGGGGGCCTGGAATGCGCTGCCGGGCAAGGTGGTGGAGGCGGACACACTGGGAACGTTTAAGACTTATCTAGATAGCCACATGAACGGAGTGGGAATGGAGGGATACAAAAGAATGGTCTAGTTTGGACCAGGGAGCGGCGCGGGCTTGGAGGGCCGAAGGGCCTGTTCCTGTGCTGTATTGTTCTTTGTTCTTTGACTCATTACCTGAGCCTTTTCTAAAGCAGGCCCAGGACTGGGCCTGCTGAACTGGAGTCCCAGGCAGGAACTAGTGTGTGTACACCACGGTAATGGTTTTATCTTGCATTCTGTAATAAACTGTGTTCCTTTCCAGTCGGGCTTCCTGAGTCATTGCAGTAATTATATTTAGAGATTTTAACTTACAATCAGTTATCATTAGCAGCACAGTAAACATTGCAAATGAAGTTACCATGGTTCTGAAATATCTTGCTCCATATGTGGTTTGAGTTGATGATTTCAGGCTGACATGAGGCAGAGCTATACACCCGTTAAGTTTGGACCAGGGAGCGGTGCGGGCTTGGAGGGCCGAAGGGCCTGTTCCTGTGCTGTATTGTTCTTTGTTCTTTGTATTACTCAAACCAGCCTCCCACTCATTGACACTGTCTACACTTCCTGCTGCCTCGGCAAAACAGCCAGCATAATCAAGGACCCCATGCACCTCAGACATACTCTCTTCCACCTTCTTCCATCGGGAAAAAGATACAAAAGTCTGAAGACATGTATAAAACCGACTCAAGAACAACTTCTTCCCTGCTGCCATCAGACTTTTGAATGGACCTACCTTGCATTAATTTGATGTTTCTCTACACCCTAGCTATGACTGTAACACTACGTTCTGCACTCTCTCCTGTCCTTCTCTATGTAATGTATGCTTTGTCTGTACAGCGTGCAAGAAACAATACTTTTCACTGTATGCTAATACATGTGACAATAATAAATCAAATCAAATATTATTTTGTACTTCACTGAGAGTGAATCCGCCCCCCCCCCCCCCCCGCCCCCCCCCCCCCCCCCCCCCCCCCCCCCGCCGCCGCCAACCATCAAATAACTGTACGGCAATGGTGCTTTCCTAAAGACCTTTTTCCTTCAAATCTTTAGTAAATGTGCTGTCATTTTCAGTTCAGCTATTTATTGAAGATATTTGGATAACTATTCAAAGCTTTTGTCACCATACTGAATCATCTCAGTGGGGGAGTGAAAATGACATTGTGGTTCAAGCATAAAAACAATTAAGCTGGAGGAATGAGAAAATGTGGGAATTAAACCTTCAAGTCCCAGTGGAATCAACCACATTTCAAATCATTGAGATTTATTGTAGCCATTTGGCTGCAAATTATTCTGCAGCTGACAATTCCGGTTTACATAGGCAGTACGGGGTGCTGACTGCTTTTTAATTTTCTCTCCTTCCTTCTCAAGGTGGTTACAGGGGTTCAGATTCCATGCACACCGAGGGCTTATTAGTACCTCAGCCAAAGAGCTATTCATCGTGCTTGAGACTGGACACAATTCCACAGGCTATTCCCCAAAGAGGCGAGACTCACACCTGAGCCCAACCCTGTGCCTCCTGACATCCACACATGCACCTTCCAACAGCAATAACTAATTAAGAGCAATGGCCTTTGCAGAACCTCTCCTCCCTAGCCTAGAAACATTGCAGTGCCCCTCACTCCACCCATTAGGTATGGTGGCATGGTGGCACAATGGTTAGCACTGCTCCCTCACAGCACCAGGGACCCAGGTTCGATTCCCGGCTTGGATCACTGTCTGTATGGAGTTTGCACATTCTCCCCATGTCTGCGTCGGTTTCCTTCGGGGGTTCTGGTTTCCTCCCACAGTCTGAAAGACGTGCTGGTTGACCCAAAAAGGCCAAAGTGTGATGACTAGGGGAATTTTACAGTAACTTCTTTACAGTGTTAATGTAAGCCTTACTGGTGACTAATAAATTAACTTTACTACTTTACATGGGAAAATCACCTCAGTCAGCACAGACTGGTATTGTGAACTGGGACCTTCAGCTCTGCAAGATTCTGCAAAGTACTTGCTATCAGGAAATACTATCAGGATGGAGCTTTTTTCGCCAGAAGAAGGAAAGCTGTGGGGTGAGCTAATAGAGGTCTTTATAAAGATGCAGCATTGATGATGAAAGATTGATTGCACAGAAGTAGAGAAGGACTTCAAAACTATAGGGCCATAAATACACACTATAATTGCAAGGGAAGGTTAAGGACTTACTTCTTTACCCAGAAAGTGGAGTTAATATTTCAGGTCAATGACTTTTTAATCAGAAACATGAAAGACCATCAACCTGAAATGTTAATTTTTTTTCCCTCTCCACAGATCCCGCCTGACTTGTGAACGCTTACAGAACTTCCTCTTATTATTTCAGATTTCAGGTGTCTGCAGTAACTTGCTTTTCCTTAAAACCCAAGAAGTGTTTAGATTGTGGAATTTGGTACTACTCGGGAGAATTTGAGATGATAGAGCTGTGTGGATAGAACAAGATAAAGAAAAATGGGGCGGAGGTTTGTGTGGAACATGGACACTGGCATTGACCAGCTTGGCCTAATGACATCTCTGTCCCGTAAATTCGCTGCAACTTGACGTAATGCTCAGTAAGCCAGAATTAACCAACTGATCCGTCCAGGAGCTTTGTCTGTCATTTTTACAGATGCTAAACGACAAAGGGAAAACAGCATCCAAAGCCTTAAAGCATACTGCAGAGGATATCCAGTAACCTGAGCACTGGCAGCAAGTCACAATACCACAGTCGCTGGAGAAAGCCACCTGTGCGTCACTGAAACCTTCAAAGGCTCATACACAAGGCTGTGGGTATTTGTCAGATTAGAAAACACACACACACACACATACAAAACCTCCTTGAACGCGCCTCACAGAAGTCACCCACAAAAAAAGCAACCAGCAAAGTGTTGAGCTGCGGTAATTGGGAGCATTTCCCGAAAACAAAAGTGACCCTCGCCGGATCCAGGCTGAATAATGTGGGCCTTTCCTTTTCACTTGGCAAGGCTACCCAGGATTGTGAATAATAACACACACAACAACAAAAAATCACAAGAAAAAAAAAGTGCCGCTTTAATGAGGCAGGTGCAACCCCAGGTGTGATTTGGCTGAACCTGCCACAAGAATGTGACAATTAAGCAGCACTACACGCCACCCACCCCCCCCTCTCCACCCTCACGCCCACCCACCCACCCAACCACTGCCCCCTCCCCACCACCACTCCTTTGCAAACAAAAAAGCTTGGAAGAAAAAAAGAATCAAGGTGCCTCTTACATTCTGGCTTCATTATAGAGCAACAAATCTGAGAAAGCTAAAGGGTTGCGAAAGTTTTGTTTCTTCCAGCGGCTATTCAGAGATAATCTTTAGCACTCGCGCTGTCAGGGGAGCAGGTTTCATCTGCTCTGCTTAAGAAATCAGATGGTGTGGCAAACCGACAAATTAGAAAGAATTAAAAAGGAGATTCAAACACTGTTATAAGAACAATTAAGAAATAATTGGTTTGCAAGCTGATGTCTACCCATGGATTACGTTTGAGAGAGTGTTTTTTTCTCAACACAAAAAATATGGGCAGCAGACGGTTAACATGCAGCCTGATTTATCCTTTGTTTTAAACTGCGATTTGTTAAAACGCATAAGTAATCTTTGTCAGAGTGAGCTTCTATAGCCTCACCTCTGACTGGAGAGAGCATTGCATTTAACGCTATTTCAGATCGTCCTGATGCATGGAGAACAGAGCTCCAGCTTATCTCTGGGTCGATATCCACTGAGGATAATGTGTCCGGTTGGTATGGATAGCCCAACCTTATCATATGAGTTGTGGAGGCCCGTAAGACACTCCTGCCATGTAGAATTAACCACACTATCAGTTGATACAAAGGTGGTTATGGGCATGGTAAGATTGGCACATTGTAGTCCATCAGGTTTTTAATTATTTTCAAATCAACAAAATGCCTTTTTTGTAGCAAAGTGTCTCAAGACACCTCACAGAAGCAGGAAATCAGACAAAAATGACACCCGTCAGTGAGGGCAGATGGCCAGGAACATGCTTTAAGAGCTAGTTTTTAAGGAGCATCTTAAAGAATGAGAGAGAACTAGAAAGTTAGAGAGGTTTAGGGAGGGAAGTTCAAAGCATTTATGTAGAGTCCTCCTGAGTCCTAGAATGTTTTTTTCTCAATCTGCTAATCTATGATTAGTATTAAAATGGCTGCCCAGCCAAAAAAGCAGGAATGGCAGGTGGTGAGCAAATGCTTGCTGAAAGAGGTGGATTATAAAAAGGAGTTTAACAGGAGGAGAGGGAAGTGGAAAGGCATAATTTCTAAGGAGGGAATTCTAGACCAGGGGGCTAGGTGGCTGCAAGTACAGCAACCAATTGTGGGACAAAGGAGGGCATTTACACAAGGGGTCAGAGTCAGATGATCAGAGAGGGCAACTAGGGATGGGCAATAAATGCTGGCCAGCCAGCGACGCCCATGTCCCACAAATGAATTTAAAAAATCAGTGGATTATTGCCTTCGAGGTTACATTGCTAACAAGATGTGAGGATATAACGGGATTTAAACACAAGGATGGATGCTCATTTTAAATGTGTGGTGTTGGGGGATGGGAAATGAGCTGAAGAGTTTTGGATGAGGTGCAGTGCATGATGGGAGACCAGCAAAGCGAGCTATGAAATATTCAGATCCAGAGGAGTAATGGCATGGATAAGGGTTTCAATAACTGAGACAGGTAATGTTACAGAGGTGGAAATGATCAATCTCGGTGGTGGACATCATACTGATCAGAAACTGACTCAATGGAGAGGGAGAGTGGCAACACAAATGGAGGAGCAGAGATAAAGGAATAAAGGGATGAGGGTTAAATTGCCAGCTTGAAAGAAAATAGAGCAAAAGAAGGTTGGAAGGGAAGAAGAGTGTCAAGCTGAATTAATGAGTAACAGGGAAAACAGCATTCATACAAGCTAAGAGAGTTGGAGATGAGGACATATATGTGGAAAGGTAGATTCAAATGGAGTTCACTAGCTCGATGTGGAAATAGAGGAGTAGAGTGCTTTGGTGAAGTAAAATTATTTCGGGTTGAATGTGGGTCACTGCCTATTGGGATACAATAAGATCATACGATATAGGAACAGGAGTAGACCATTTGACCCATGAAGCATGCTCTGCCATTTAATAAGATCATGACTGGCTGATCTGATTGTGATTTTAACTCCACTTTTCTGTCTATCCAGTAACCCTTGACACCCTTGTCAATCAAAAATCTGCCTAACTCAGCACTGAATATATTCAGTGACCCAGCCTTCCTGCTCTGTGTGGAAGAGAATTTGAAAGATTAACATTC
Source organism: Mustelus asterias (assembly GCF_964213995.1). NCBI lineage: Eukaryota > Metazoa > Chordata > Chondrichthyes > Carcharhiniformes > Triakidae > Mustelus > Mustelus asterias. The sequence goes on from NC_135809.1 coordinate 87,268,076, forward strand.
GTCTGAGAGAGAAAATTCCTCCTCATCTGTCTTAAATGGCAGACACCCTTTTAAACTGTGACCCCTAGTTATAAGTTCTCCATGAGAGGAAACTTCCTCTCAGCATCTACCCTGTCCAGCCCCCTCAGATTCTTACATATCAATAATATCACCCACTCATTCTTCAAAACTCCAATGAGTTTAGGTCCAACCTGCTCAACCCTTTCACATAAGACAACCTCTTCATCCCAGGAATCAGCCTAGTGAACTTTCTCTGAACAGCTTGCAATGCAGATATGCCCCTCCTTAAATAAGGAAACCAGAACTGCACACAGTACTTCAGTTGCGTTCTCACCAGTGCCCTGTACATATGTAGCAAGACTTCCCTACTTTTATACTATATCCTGTTTGTAATAAAGGCCAACAATCCATTTGTGTCGTATACAAAAATGGTCAGCTCGCTTTAACAACAAAGATAAAAGAATTAAAAGGTAGCCACACAGTGGGCTACTTAACCAATTGGTGGAGCTTTATTGCATAGGTGTTGCTTGCTTGCAGTCAATCCTTTTGCCTTAAATAAGTAAACTAAATCAAATTAATTGAGGGACAAATTAAAAGAGGCAGCTCCCAAAAAGGAGGGAACCCCCCGAAACAAAAAATAAAGAGGAAAGGAAACTTGAAAGATCAAATTAAAATGTGATTAAAGAGGTCAATAATACACCTCAGCCCCTGCGGTGCCCAGCGGGCACAGAAGGCCTCCACAGTGCCCTTGGACACCGCATGCTCCCGCTCCAGGGACACCCGGCCATGAATGTAACCGCGGTAGAGGGGCAGACAGTCGGGTCAGACGACCCCCTCGGTCGCCCACTGTCTGGACCTGTTGATGGCAAATTTTGCCTGGCCACTTGATTACAGTTCAGGATGTAAGAGAGAAAATCTTCCAAATGCCTCTGATGATATCACCACATAATCATGTGACACACTATACAGTGGTTTACAATACATAACAATTTCCATTCCTAAATATTTTTTGTACCTGCATGCTAAATCTTTACAGGCATAAATTTCTCAACCTCAAAGTGAATGAGAAATTTTATCATGTTATGATCACTCTTACTTAGAGGATCCTTCATTATGAGGCCATTAATCTTGTTTTATTACATATTACTAGGCTCATCTCCGGTTAGTTCTAGAATGTAATGTTCGAAGAAACTGTCATAAATACACTCGATGAACTCATCTTCAGGCTACCTTTGCCAATCCGATTAATCTAATCTATACGAAGACTAAAATCTCCCATTACCATTGCAGCACTTTTCCTACACACCCCCTTATTTCCTGATGTAGATTCCGTCCTACAGTATAGCTGTTGTCAGGGAGCTTGTAAATCACTCCCAGCAGTGACCTCTTTCCTTCGCTATTTCTTATCTCCATCCAGACTGATTCTTTATTTTGATCCTTCAAACTGTGATAGCCCCTACAAGGTCCACGGGGAATCATTGACTTTCCTGTGGGGCTCATTGAGTATGAGACCCCCTGGTAACAAGCAATAGCCTGCTCAGCTGGAACTCATTACCTGAGACCTTTATAAGGCAGGCTCAAGACTGGGCCTGCTGAACTGTGGTTTCAGACTGGGACTAGTGTGTGTACACCACAGCAGTGGTTTTACTTTACATTTTGTAATCAATTATGTTCTTTTCTAGTAGGTCTTCCTGAATCGTTACACAAACTGAGATCATTACTCACTATTGTACTGATCTCATCCCTCATTAACAGAACTAGCCCACTTTCTTTCCCCTTCTCCTGGTCCTCTTGAAAGGTTCAATAACTCCTGAATATTCAGGTCCCAACCATGTTCATTTTGCAACAATGCTTCTGTAATGAATATTGTATCACAATCATTTATCTCTATTTGTGCTGCCAATTCATCCATCTTGTTCCAAATATTGTGTACATTTCTTTTCTGTTTTTTCCTACTCTGACCTTATTTGCTGGAGCAGTTTTCATTTGTACACTCTGTCCCTTCCTGTTACATTCTGATTCTCAGTACCTGCATGACTACCTTGGACTATTGTTCTTTCACTTTAACTTTCCAAATCACCCCTCATGTGAATCCTACCCCCAACTATTTTTTGAAACCCTCTCTACAGCTTTAATTATACAATTCACCTGGACACTAGTCCCAGTGTGGTTTAGGTGAAGACGATCCCAACAGCCCCTCTTTCCCCAGCATTGTTGTCAGTGTCCCATAAATCTCAACCTATCTCTCCCAGTCCATTATTTGAGTCACATATTTAACTCCCTGGTCCTGTCAATGTGATGCCAAGTTGCTTGTGGCTCAGGTAGTAATCCAGAGATTATTACTTTTGTGGTTCTGCTTTTTAATTTAGTTCCAAGCTGTTCACACTCTCTCAGCAGAACCTCATACTAAGTCCTACCTATGCCATTGGTACCCACATGGACCATTACAACTGGATCCTTCCCCTCGCACTTCAAGTTCCTCTCCAGCTCTGAAGAGATACACTTAACCCTGGCATCAGCAAACAACTTCGGGATTGATGCTCTCAGCTTCAGAGAGTGGTGGAATTATGCAGCCTGAGTCTTTTTTCACTAGTTTTATTACTTTTCCTTTTTGGTTTACCAACACTTCTTTCCATTAGGTACAGAAATATGTTTAAACATAAGCTGTGAAATTCAGTTTCAAAGGGTCTGATTTTGTTTCCAATTTGGCATTGGCAGCACACGCACCCAAGTCTGTGGCTAGTCACATCCAGCAGGAAACATTGGCTGGATGTATGTAGAACAGCACTATTTAAAGGAGTCATCAACTACTTTCAGCTTAGTTGGTGATTGATTGCTACTGTCTGGCAGCAATTGAGAAATTATTTCATGAGTTACAGATCTCCTTAAAAGTTGCTAAACTATACAAGGAGTGACCGACACATGCTCAAGGATTTGGGTCTGACTTCAAGCATTCTACACAATCACATAGTCCCAGATATAGGTGCAATAATTTGCTTACCCCTCGGAGTACAACATGAGATGGAGAATGACGAGAGATGACACCGGGCAGGACAAACTGCTAGAAGAGGGAGTAGATAAAAGGTTAAGAAGGGTTCCCAGCAGGAGGCCGGATCTCCACAGGGCGCTGACGGAACTATTTTCCTATGCACACCTCATCAAGGAATAGAGTGTCAGTCATCTCGGCTTCACTAAGGACATTTTCACTGAAATCTGACACCTACTGCAACCACGGCTGAGCCCTCAGAGCAGGACATTGTCCGTGGCTGTGGAGATGGCTGTGGCCATGAACCTTAATGCATCTGGATCCTTCCGGTTGGAGCATGCGACATTTGCAAAATTGCACAATTTCCCTGCACCATTGCAAAACGGAAGTGACTCTATATTCTGAGGCAACTGAATATGTTTCATTCTGCTCACTGGGCCTGCCTGAAACAGCTGGTTGGCCTCTTTCCCACCCACACCCAGGCCTTAAAATCAAAGCTCACTTCCAAATGAAATTTCAAGGGATTCATGAGAGAAGCTTGTGACACGAGTGCCCTGCCCGCGTGTATTGTTGTGACTCAGGCGGCTCCACTGTGACGTTGCAGCTTTCTGCCTTCCAAACACTTACCTGCAAGCCTCGGCCAACATCCCAACCCAAGGGTGGTGAATTGCATCAGGAACCCCATTTGGCAGCCAAAGCTCATATAGCAAATTCAAATGACCTGAAGGGCCTTAAAATTGCAGGGGCAGTTCTGTCGTTAGAATGGGAAACTAGCCAAAGATCAAAAGCAACTCACTCAGACATGACATAAATATGGATCCGGGTTGAAAATAAGTGGTATGATATCACTAACAACTGTGTTCACATGGAATTCCTCAATCAGCTAACTTAATGTATGTTTAATCCATCGACATTGTCAAGGTCCATTGAAGCCCGACGTAAACTGGAGGAACAGTACCTCATCTTCCAATTGGGCACTTTACAGCCTTCCAGACTGAACATTGAGTTCAACAAACCTCAGAGCATGAACTCTCTCCTCCACTTCCACTCCATTTCCATTTATTTTATTTTGTTTCATCTTATTAATCCATTTTTATTACTTTATATTCTTATTTTTATTTTTCCACTTCTAAAATCTCACTTTCCATCTTGTTTGACCCTCCACCCTTCTCCTACCCCACTAGAGCATCTGCCACATTCTTACATTCTGCACCTTTGTTCTGCCATTTACACATTCCGATATCTTATTGGATGCTTTTAGCACCATTTCGAGCCTTTATCCTCACCATTTACATTCCCTTTGTCTATGCCATCCCTATTAATGACAGCCTCCCCCAAAAACCCTCACAGTATAAATCTCATCCTATTTTCCTTGTCTTCAACTCTGACACAAAGTCATCCTGACTTGAAACGTTGGCTCTATTCTCTCTCTAAAGATGCTGTCAGACCCGCTGAGATTTTCCAGCATTTTCGGTTTCTGTTGCAGATTCCAGCATCCGCAGTATTTTGCCTTTATGTTGTAAAGGGGACGTCTGTGACCATCAGTCAGAGGAATAGCACATGAATAGATCAGGTGATATCAGATGAATAGGAGGTTTTCGACCCTTTTTTTCTCTATCGTGGAAATATTGTTGCAGTCATCAAAAGGTTAACACAGCAATTCTGTTCACAGCCTACTGAGAACAGCAATGCACTTAGTCCTTCAAGCATAGAAGAAAATTTCATTGGATAGTAGCAACGCAACATCTGAAAAACTCAGCAGAAAGTACTGGTTGACTCCACTGCAGAGGTGCGCTATAGTTTAACTAGTGCTTGACATTTCTTAAAGCAAATCCTGATTCCATATTGAGATGAACATGCTACCTCCATCAGAAAGATGTAAAGTCTATGGTCTTTGCACGAGGCTTATGGAATTTATAAACACATTACAGAAATTGTTTTGCGCTTTTGAGGCGACAAACAGGTAATCAGAGAAGGAGTTTGTTTCAATTTAACTCCAACTGATCTTGATTTGCTCCAACAAATTACCTGAATGTTAAACTGCACAATAATAAAGAGAAAAAGAGAACAATTCCTTCTGTAGATGCTGACAGAGTGTAAGGTTGTCGCTTAGGCATGCAGCTTAAGTATCAGCTGTCAGGGACAGCGTAAATGCACAATACAACAGAAATGAGATTATCCAACAAAGGCTCACCAAAAAGCAATAAATGGATAATTGATTAATCATAAAGTCATGGTCACCATGAGCACTTTTAGCCCCCGCTGACTGGGGTCATGAATGCCCACTGATTATTGATTGATGGAATACCATCTGCTCTTGGCTACAACCTATCAGGGCTTGAATTAAACAGGTTTTGCGGGTGACTCAAGGCTGATTTAGGACCAGGTCTGTAGATATAATCAATATGAATATGCAGCGATACAATAACCCAGTCCTGACTATAAAGAGATAACCATTCAGAAAGAGTTCTTTTTAAACTATCGATGTCATTTAGGTTTAAAAGTAGAAAAGCTTTATGGATGCTTGCTTAACTTGCATCGTCCCATTGATTCACTTGTGTGAAGCAAAGATATTTTTAATCCCAGTTACATATTTGCCAACCAGGTTACACAGAGTCATCTGCATTATGAATTCTCATATTGTCATTCTACAGAAGTAACACCAGTTATCTCTGCTGCGATGGCAGTATATTCTCAGTGTCCCTAGGCTAGTTGTTTCTTGTGTGAGAAATGCAATAGAATCATCAAATCCTTACAGTGCAGAAGGAGGCCATTCAGCTTATCGAGTCTGCACCGACCACAATCCCACTCAAGCCCTAACCCCGTAACCCCACGTATTTACCCTGCTAATCCCCCTGACACTAAGGAGCAATTTAGCATGGCCAATCAACTTAACCCGCGCATCTTTGGAGTGTAGGAGGAAACCGGAGCTCCCGGAGGAAACCCATGCTGACACAGGGAGAACATGCAAACTCCACACAGATAGTCACCTGAGGCCGGAATTGAACCCGGGTTCCTGGTACTGTGAAGCAGCAGTGTTAACCACTGCTGTATAGCAGTATGTCCAGTTCAAATAGGGTTGTGTTCAGCTGTAATGGCTTCCATAGTGGAAGAGTCTACCAATATTGTTTGTTTAAAACTCACAAATGGAGAATGACCACTTGGACTCTGTGCCGGTGGGGAGTCAGCAGCTGTGGAAACTCAGGCAATTTCAAATCAGGGAAAAGGAAAGCGTTTACCATTTTAGGATAAGTTAGGTGAGCCCTAGGAAGATGAGCTAAATAGAACAGAAAACTGGTTATTTAGAGTTGAAATTGACTGCCAATAGCTTTCTACGTGATTCACCATTCCCCTTCAATCCCTCTACTGTGTTATCTGTGCCATGTTCACACCCTCATGTGATTCCACTCCTACTTCCCAAAGCAGAGTAGCATCTGCAGGAATTTCTTCTCAACCCTGCATTGTCCCTTTAGGAGTTCCCAGCAACCTACTGTTGGTCCTTTCTCTTATTAATTTACATGCTGTCCTTCAACAGCATCAATTATAAATAGGAGATCACCTTTTACAAGAACACTGATTACACCGCCTTCCTGACCCATCCACTGGGTTGTCAAACAGCTAGTCCAACACCCAGCATTGGATGTAACTTACTTGCAGCTCAACAGTGGGAAGACCTGACATGAGAATATATCACCGTTCCTTCACTGTCGCTGAGTCAAAGTCCTGCAACTCCCTCCCTAACATTACTGTGGGTGTACCTACACCACATGAACATCAAGGGTTCAAGAAGGCAGCTCACCATCACCTTCCCAAGGGCAATTAGGAATGGGCAGTAAAGGCTGGCCTAGCCAGCAACACCCACATCACATGAATACATTTTTTAAAAGAACAATGTTCAGTTATTGAAACCTCCGCTCCCTTGGGACCAAGTTGGTCTAGTCAATGTGGTATCACCAAGAATGACAAATTCACCATTCACCAATGAGCTATCAGGATAGATAGCACCTTTATCATTGCTATTTCGAAATAAAATAACATCAGGTTACTTCCGACAGTAGATTTTATTACAATGATTCAATGTAGCTGCCAGGCTCCATTGTCCAGCACTTGACCTCCTCTTTGGTAGAATTCTTTAAGGTTCTTCATGCTGGACTTTGAGCATATGTTTTCACCTTTGCGCGTTCATTCTCAATTTTTTCTTTAGAAATATGTTTTATGTTCTCTGTTATCTCCCTCTATTCTTTCAGATAATATCACACTGCTCACCAGACCCGACCTGAGATGGTGGCAGGCTGTTCTTTGTTCCAAACTGCTGCACTGGAACCTGTGCAAGGGAACTTGAGGGCAACCAGTCTTCTGATGGTCTCCCACTGAAAGGTGAGAAAGTGCTCAGCCTCCAGTCACTGGCTCCCTCGGTGCCTGATGGAGATGGCCAGGCTGTGAGATATCCCTGTGAAGAATTGGAGGTTTGCACCACTCCACAGCACGTCAAAGCTCCTGCATCATCGTAATTCTTATAATTGCACTCATTCAAAGATAGAAGGTAATCTATATTCAACAGTTGTGTGGCAGAATTCTCTGATTTTGAGACTCAGGGCAGTGAGGGGTGACTCCAGTGGTGCCTTTCCCACTAGCCAGAATAGCGGGTTACGGTGCCAGATTCTGCGCTTGGAATCTCATTGATCACACACAGGTGAGTTCCCCTCCTAATCTCCTGGTGGGCCAGCAGCTGATTCGTCTGCCTACCCTCAGCTGATGGGCTCAAAGCTCATGGCGCCATGTTTAAACACCAGTCCAGAACATTCATATCACTCTCTCCAGCCCACTGCCTACACCAGACCATAGAGGATGTCAGTAACCCAGAGGAAAAAAGCTAGCAGCCTCAAGAAGTCTGTTCCTCAATTCAACCACCTTCCCTCTGAGCCCATTAGCTGCGAGGCACCTCCAGCCACCACATCTGGAGTCTTCATCCATCCCTTCCAGTAAATAATGAGGCATCCCTTTGACCCCCTTATTTGTGAACTTTTCACACAGCCTTGTCAGGGTCCAGCTTCCCCCTCTCCCACGTTGTTCATATTCTTCATCCACCTTCTGGACTCTCTACCTGTTATTCTGAGCCCTTACCCTTCCCCCCTCCTTGCACAGTCTCCTCCCACATTGCCCCCCTTTGCCTTCATCAGCCAACAATCTTTTCCTGCAGTCTCACGACCCACTCCACGCCCCAGTCAAACTTCAGACCTATGTTGCAGTAGCTGCATGACTGCAGCACAGTCCTCTCCAGATAGACACTGAGTGTGGCACCAGCAGAAGGAGACTCATGTAACCCCCAACCCCAGGTGCTGATCTGAGATAGTGACAGAGGATCCATAGGCCCAGCAGTACGATTCTGTCTGTGAATGGCATGGAGATGGATGGCAGGAACTGATCTCCCCCAGCAGAGTGGTGTACAGTGCAGCAGGAACAGCAGAGCCCGATGGCAGATAGGCTTTGCTGTACTCACCTCAAAGTCGCTTGTGAACTGAGGAACGCCTTGTGCTCACTATTATGTATGCACCTACGGACTAAGGGTTCCTAAAATAATCACGAGGTAGGTTTGTTAACTTGAACGCGGGGTGCTCTTTATTAGAGATGTGCACTGTTCCAGTCAGATTTAAGATTGCACAAACGGATCCCACACTGGGAGGAACTAATCCCCCAGCGGTCACCTAACCCACACCCTTAAAGTGACAGTGTGCACCCCAAACTCCAATATACATTATATCGATACATCACATGCGCCGCTCTTTAGAAATCAGGTTTTAGATCAATCTAAATCAGATTTAGATCATGAGGTGAATGCAAATGGTGTTCACACCACTAGTCAGTGGGAAGACTGGCCCACCATTAACATGACACCAGACAGAACACCATTAACATGCCATTGGGAGAATTGCAACCTGATTTTACACCAGCGATTTCCTGACATTCTGGCCCCCGCTAGATTCTCTGCTCCCGCCCATCACCAAATCAACCCTGGGTGGGGTGGGTTAACTCCATTTGTGAGATAGGACTTTAGAAAAAATGAAGTAGATTCCAATGATTTCGCAGTCGCAGTAAAGAGCTATGCATTGCTGGTGAGCCTCACCCTGGAGCACTGCCCCATACCTGAAGGAGTCTGTGGTCTTAATTAACATTAACTTTTATAATGAAAACCAACCTTAATTCTGGTCAACATTCATTGCACTTTATCACATTTATTCATCTAGATCAAGCTTGCAGTTTCTTTCAGTGATAATTGTTTTACAATGTGACAACCTCGGAATTTTTTTATATAATAAAAAGAGCCTGTACTGACTTGCACCCTGACACCAAATGTGATGATTTTGGATCAGTTTCCATCCCCAACATTACAACAGTAACTACACTTCAAAAAAAAAGTACTTGATTGGATGTATATATACATCCTGTGTTCATGAAAGGCACTCCTTAAATGCAGGTATACATGAAAGTAATTACTTTGTCTTTTACTTTTAACTCAAAAGAATTTCTAGGTATCGGCTTTGTGACTACAAAATAATAGCTAGGTTAACATAGTCAAACTTGTTAACTTGATTTGTATGTTGCTAGTTGTAAATGGTTTGTTCCTCTCTGTACAAGTTACTGTATGTCAGGATTTTACAGCTGGTTGTGGAAATGTTGGACAGTTCAATCAACCCTTTGAACTACAGTTAATAAAACTATAGACTTTAGGGAACAATGGCAGTGTTAATGAGTAGTTTCCCATTTACTGTATGATTCTTGGCACACACCCTAAAGATGTAAGGGTTCACTGTTCTCAAATATTCCAGGCACAAGGCCAGGTTATAAGAAGTGCAGGTTTATCTATGGAACATAAGAATATTAGGAAGTCGGCCGAATTACAAACGAGGGGTTTGACCTGATAATATAAAGGAATCAGATTGCTCCTTAAATAACGTACCATCATTCGCAATCAAAGCAAACGCAGTGATGTTTAAAATTAGCCCAAGTAGGGCTGGTGAGCTCGGGTGGTTAAGTGCTTGATAACGCTAACAGTATGTGTTCAATCCCGTTGCTGGCTAGGTTAGGTATTTCTTGGGACCTAACTGTTCTCATTGCCCCATTGTGGTATCATGGCACCATTGAGCCATAATTAGCAAACTTCAGATAGCAAGAATGCTATCTGGAGAGAAAGAGAGAGAGAGAGACAACACTTACAAGCAACTTTGGCAAAACAAGTGAGGTAATATTTTCACCATTGGACAAATCACAGCAGTTGTTGTCGTGTGATGAACATCTCCAGAGTTAAATGTGTTTTCAACAAGTAATAAACAGGAGGGATCTAATTTGCTATAAACTTCTAGGGCTTTAATAACAGAGCCATTCAAATAGATGACCGAACAATCGTCTGTTTCCATCTATAATAAGTGTTTTTTAAAAAAGAGTTCCTTGGCATTATTTGTCCTACAATTGGCTTCATTATGTATGTGGAGATGCCGGTGTTGGACTGGGGTAAACACAGTAAGAAGTTTAACAACACCAGGTTAAAGTCCAACAGGTTTATTTGGTAGCAAAAGCCACACAAGGTTTCGGAGCTGCAAGCTCCTTCTTCAGGTGAGTGGAGAAGGAATACCTGAAGAAGGGGCTTGCAGCTCCGAAAGCTTGTGTGGCTTTTGCTACCAAATAAACCTGTTGGACTTTAACCTGGTGTTGTTAAACTTCTTACTTCATTATGTATGCCATAAACAAAATTCAACTTTGTGAAAGGCAACAGTTTTCAAAAACTCAAGATTTCTTCTTCAAGAGATTAATTGTTTTCAATCTTAGTCAATTAGACAAACTTAGTCAATTGCCCCTTAAAGGGGCAATTAAGCACTTGTTTTTTTTAATGTAATGACTGTTGCAATGGAGAACACATGGTGTCAATTTGTGAAAACCAAGCTCCCACAAACCCCAATGAAATGAATAACCAAATCATCTGCTTTAGATTTGCTTGAGGGGTAATTGTTGATTAGTTCACCAGGAGAACTCATCTGCTTGAATTCAAATCATCCCATGGGATGCTTTCATTTAACACCTCACTCAAACGATGGCATCTCTGAAAGCTTAGCACTCCCTCAGTGTTAGCCTAGATGATGTACTCAAGCCTCTGGAGTGAAGCTTGAATGTGCAACCTCTGAGTCAGATGAGAGCGCATTGAACCAAGGCCGACCCTGAGGGTGTTCTCCATTGTCGGAACTACTGTCTCTCAGATGAGATGCCCAGGTGGATAGGAAAGAACCTCGTGACAGTCTTCGAAGAAGGAGGAGGGACTTCTCTTGGTATTCAAGCCAACATTCCTCCCTCAACCAACAGAACCAAAATAAGATTAGCTGGTTGTTCATTTGTTTGCTGTTTGAGGGACCTTGCTGAGTACAAACTAATGTTTGCCTACAAAATATCATGACTGCCCTTCAGAAGTAATCATAGAATCCCTACAGTGCAGAAGAGACCATTTTGCCAATCGAGTCGGCACCGACTCTCTGACAGAGTATCTGACTAAGGCTCTTTCCCATGCCCTTTTCCCAATAACCCCACACATTTGGCATGGCCAATCCACCTAACCTGCACATCTTTGGACTGTAGGAGGAAACCAGGACACCTGAAGAAAATCCACACAGACACAGGGGAGTGTACAAACAGTCACCCAAGGCTGGACTCAAATCCAGGTCTCTGGTGCTGTGTGGCAGCAGTGCTAACCACTGTGCCAGCGTGCCATTAATTGTAAAGCACTTTGCAAACATGGAGGGCATTATACAGTTGGAAGCTTTTAATACATTATCAGTGCTCCCAGGGTGTGATGAATAATGAACAAGGAGAACACAGTGGTCAGCTTACTTGATGCCAGAAGCTCTTAAAAAACTGCCAACAAATGTGAAAGAAGTCAAAAGTTCAACAAACATATTCTTCAATTAGACTTTGGTAATTGGGGCCTTAATTGACATTTCTCATTGGTGTATGTACAAACTTAGTGCCCAAAATGTGTGAATCCAATAACAAATAAATAACAGAGCCACAGACACTGAGGATAGTGTGGTCAGTTCCAAAAAAACAGTGCTTGACTGAGTAATGGAGGCTTTTCTTCCCTCCACATTTCCCCACTCTTTCCTGCTCTGCTCACCCCAGCACCCAACCCCACCACACACTCCTGCTCCAGGGCCTGCTAGACTGGCCCCGGCAAGACCCCAGACTCAGCTTATTCTGGGCTTCTGTCTCATCTTCTTCAGGAGACCCCTTGTAGTTCCAGTGGTAGCCACCGCTCCTGGTGGCACTGCTGGCACAAGTAGAGCTGCCGGCATTTTGAATGACCAGCAGCACTCAGAGGCAGGATGTCCTCTCCGATGGGGGCAGAAGCCCCACCTCAATCCAATCAAAGGCCTGACAATCATTGAACAGTTGTAGGGTGAACCAGCCAAGCACGATTGGGCTTTACTTGACTTTGATGGCAGAGAGCAGGGATCCTGCACAGCAACCCCACTTCTCGATATAAAATTCAGCCCTCTGTAACACCTCTGAATATATTACAGCTCACTCCCTCATGGTGTTGCACGCAGGAATTCAGGAGCAAGTGTAGTCTTGAGGGAAAACAGTGTTAGGCATTGGAGATAATTGGAGCAAGGGGCCCAGATATCATTCACAACTCATCTTAAACTCACACATTCTCGCCTTATCAATTAGACATTATATTATTTATATTTAATTAAGACTTGCTGCAATTTAAAAAGCAGAGCAATACAGTAGAATGAAATTAAGCACAGGATAGAGTGCTTACAAGACAAACTGAGGAATTGGGAGATGCAAAATGGAGGCAGGACAGAGCCAGCGGTGAGACAGTATAATTGTACCTTGACAATGCCAAGGAGGCCACACGGAGGTTTTTTCCCCTCCTTCCGCATGTCTCCTCCCTTTCCTGCTCTGTTCACCCAACCCCACCACACCATCCCTGCCCCAGGGCCTGCTAGACTAGCCCCGGCAAGACCCCAGAGTCACTTTATTCTGGGCTTCTGTCTCATCTTCTTCAGGAGGCTCCTTGTAGTTCCAACTGTGGCCACCGCAGCAATTCTATTATAAAACAACAGCAACATGCATTTATAGAGCGAGGAAAAATATCCCAAAGTACCTCATAGACATTTAATCAAAAAAATAGGAATCTATAACCGGAAAATTGACACAAAAGGGTAAGAAAAATACAACAACAGCAAATAGGCTTACAAGTGCATGCAGGTGTAATATTTTGAACGATTAGAGGGAACGTTTCCTGCTAAAAATATGCTGGCAGCAGTAAAGAAAAACACAGCACCATTAATAATCAAGGATATCAAACTGGCTTTATTCGAAAAATAATGGTAGTTCTTTTTTTCACTTCACTACTGTATTTACTGTTTAATAAATTTATTCTGCTGTCTACAGGAGACAGCACCAAGAAGGCAGAATTAACAGCTTTTTAAAAATCCAAAGAAAACAGTGTCTTTTGAGAGCTTCTTTTTTAAACACATGCCTCTAAACTTATTATAAATTCCATCTTGAGTCGCCAACAATGAGCTGGATAACAAAAGTATCCACAGCCTTGCAGACACGCATTGAGAGTGTGAATTTGTTGAAGAAATATAGTCCACCCTCACAGTCTCCAAGAAAGCAGTTAAACTGCAAGGGAGGCTACACTATGTAAAACAAGCTTAACAACATTTCATGGTGAGTTTACGTCTGAATGAAACCAGCCTGCGTCTGCCTTTTTGCTGCATGCATTTCAAAGATTCTATTGCCAGCTTGCACAGTGCCGTAAGATTGCCTCTCCGTATTGAATCTCCACGAGATTTGCATAATTTGGATAGATACACTCATCGAAGTGGACTAAAGAATGCTTTATTTTAACACGCTGCAGAGGAAGCAACAATTGTTTTATTCAAGTTAGAATTAGGTGCTGACTTCTTTGGAGGCAGGGATATCTTTTCCTTTAACAAAAAAAAATAAACCCTGCGGTTCAAGAATTCAAAGTTTAAAGCTCAGGGCTCCATTTGTGGCTGTGACCACAACACAACAGCATTATTCAGGCCTCATACAGTAGCAGTGCTCTAGGTATGCAAATGCTGATAAGAGCTTCTTCCAGAGACACCGGGACAATGTGTGTAAATATTAGCTGTGTGAATGGCAAAGACTGATATAAAAGCCTCTGCAATTTCTTTAAAGACAGCTGTACACATACACTGTACGAATCTGTGTATTTTTAACTTGAATCTCATTTTCATGCAAATACTTAGCAATGATGTCAGTTTTATATCTGGGTCTAATGGAGAGGAGATCATTCAGAACTTGTTCGTCTCAAAACGGATCTTTCAATGCATTTCATACCACGTGTGGGAGTGAAAAGCATTGTGGTTTATTTGCAATGTTTCCTATTCACTGGGGCTACATTTTGAGGGCCATTGAAGACAAACAGCAATTGGGCATTGGCACATAACATTATTTTTTTATGTAAGGGCGACAAACAAAATGTGCAACAGCAGCAAGGGCTGTAGAAAGATGTATCTATAGAGTCCGTAAGCGTTTTAACAACACCAGGTTAAAGTCCAACAGGTTTATTTGGTAGCAAATGCCATTAGCTTTCGGAGCGCTGCTCTCAAACGGGGCACAGAGACACAAAATCAAGTTACAGAATCCTGATTAGAATGCGAATCTCTACAGCCAGCCAGCTCTTAAAGATACAGACAATGTGAGTGGAGGGAGCATTAAGCACAGGTTAAAGAGATGTGTATTGTCTCCAGACAGGACAGCCAGTGAGATTCTGCAAGTCCAGGAGGCAAGCTGTGGGAATTACTGATAGTGTGACATAAACCCAAGATCCCCGTTTAGGCTGTCCTCATGTGTACGGAACTTGGCTATCAGTTGCTGCTCAGCGACTCTGCACTGTCGTGTGTCGTGAAGGCCGCCTTGGAGAACGCTTACCCGAAGATCAGAGGCTGAATGCCCGTGACTGCTGAAGTGCTCCCCCACAGGAAGAGAACAGTCTTGCCTGGTGATTGTCGAGCGGTGTTCATTCATCCGTTGTTGTAGCGTCTGCATGGTTTCCCCAATGTACCATGCCTCGGGACATCCTTTCCTGCAGCGTATCAGGTAGACAACATTGGCCGAGTTGCAAGAGTAGGTAGTGTACCTGGTGGATGGTGTTCTCACGTGAGATGATGGCATCCATGTCGATGATCCGGCACGTCTTGCAGATAAGACACCACACAACCTTATCACGACACCACACAACCCTGCCACAGCAACCTGTGCAAAACGTGCCGGATCATCGACACGGGGAGCGAGTGAAGAATGTATGAATGGGATGTTGAAATAGTGTAGTTTGAAGAGACTGTGACATGTGTGCTTGTAACTGTAGGGAAGTAAGAGCCAGACTGAATGGAGCAATCTTCATCAGAATAGACTGTTATAAGACTGAGTCTACCTCAGTCCAGATTCCATGAAGACACTGCCCATTCTACTTGCATTCCAAATTACTTGCTGCACTTATATACTAACTTTTTCATGATTCATGCTTTAGGATTCCCAAATCTCTCAGACCTCAATCAATCAATCACCATTTAGATAACAAGCTTCTTTTTTATTCATCTTGCCAAAATGGACAACCTCACATTTTTCCATCTTCTACTCCATTTGCCAGATTTCTGTCCACTCACTAAATCTATTTAATTCCTTTTGTAGCTTACTTATGTCCTCTTCGTAACTTGCTTCCTAACTATTGTTGGATTATCAACAAATTGAGCAACAATACTATTGGTCACTTCATCCAAATCATTTGTCTAAGTTCTAAAGAGTTGAAGCCAAAGGTCTGATCCCTTGTGACACCCAACTAATCACATCCTGCCAACCTGAAAATAACCCATTTAACCAATAAATTGGTTAAACCTGATTTCCCTTTCACAAAACCATGTTGACTCTGCCTGATTACCTTCATATTATCTAAGTGCCCTGCTATAAATCTATAATAGCTTCTAACATTTCCCCTGTGACTGATGTCAAGCTAACTAGCCTGTAGTTTCCTGCTTCCTGTCTCTCTCTCTCTCTCTCCCATTTTGAATAAAGGAGTTACATTTTCTATTTTCCAATCAGATGGAACCTTCCTTGAATCTAGGGAATTTTGGAAAATTAAAACCAACACATCAACCATCTCACTAGCCACTTCTTTTGAGACCCTAGAATAAAATCCATCAGAACCCGGGGACTTATCAACTTGCAGTTCAAACAGTTTGCTCAGTACCACTTCCCCGGTGATTGTAATTTTCTTCGCTTCCTCCCTCCTTTCCAATTCTTGATTCACAGCTATTTCTGGGATGTTACTTGTATCTGCTACAGTGAAGACTAATTCAAAATATCTGCTCAATTCATCTGCCATCTCATTTTCCATTATTAACTCCCCAGACTCACTTTCCAAAGGATTAACACTCACTTTGTTAGATCATTTTAAAATATCTATAGAAACTCTTACCATCTGTCTTGGTGGGCAGGATTTTCCCTCCTCCCCTCCCCATGGCATGTTTTACGGTGGCAGAGGGGGCCCGCCATTGGCCGGTGGTGAGATCTTCCAGCCCTGCCGCTGTCAACAGTGTTTCCCGTTGTTTGTACTCTCCCCCGCCAAAAAACACACAGTGGGAGCCATCATTGGTAGGACCAGAAGATCCTGCTCTATATTTCTAGCCAGCTTTCTCTCGTACTCTAATTTTTCCCTCCTTATTAATCTTTTAGTCATTCTTTGCTGTTTTTTATATTTTCAATCTTCTGACCTGCCACCTATCTTTGTGCGATTATATGCTTTTCTTTAGTAAAAGTAAAAATAAAAGTTTATTTATTAGTGTTACAGTAGGCTTACATTAACACTGTAATGAAGTTACTGTGAAAACCCCCTAGTCACCACACTCCAGTGCCTGTTCGGATACACTGAGGGAGAATTTAGCATGGCCAATGCACCCAACCAGCACATCTTTCAGACTGTGGGAGGAAACCGGAGCACCCGGAGGAAAGCAATGCAGGCACGGGGAGAACATGCAAACTCCACACAGACAGTGACCCAAGCCAGGAATCGAACCCATGTCCCTGGCACTGTGAGGCAGCAGTGCTAACCAC
This sequence comes from Mustelus asterias, assembly GCF_964213995.1. Classification (NCBI taxonomy): domain Eukaryota; kingdom Metazoa; phylum Chordata; class Chondrichthyes; order Carcharhiniformes; family Triakidae; genus Mustelus; species Mustelus asterias. Next base: position 87,285,219 of record NC_135809.1, read on the forward strand.
TGTGCCACCACTTGATACAATCTTCAACTTTTTTAGTTAACCATGGATAGTGGGACCCCCCGTTGGGATATTTTTTTCTCATTGGAATGTATCTATTCTTTTTATTCTGAAATACCCCCTTAAATGTCTGTGAATGCATCTCTATTGATCTATCCCTTAACCTAAATTACCAGTTCACTTTACTAGCTCTGCTCTCCTGCCTTCAAAATTGCCCTTAAGTTTAAAATACTAGTCTCAGACCCATTCTTCTCTTCCTCAAACCAAATGTAAAATTCAATCATATTATGATATCTGCTACCTAGCGGTGCCTTCACTATGAGGTCATTAATTAATGCTATTCTGATTGCACAATACGAGATCTAGTAAAACCTGCTCCCTGATTGGATCCAGTACGTGCTGATCTAAGAAATTATCCCAAAGCATTTTATTCTATATGTCATGCGGTAAGTGTAGCATGCTTGTGAGGAAAAAGATTATTTTGGACCTTTGGTACCTCCATCACTAAGGTGTCCTCGCCTCATCTGGGTTTGTTACAGAATAATGAGCAGAAATTGAGTGCAATCCCAGAACTTTATTATTGCATTTTGTGACTAGTCTTTTCACATCCAGTGATTCTTATGGTTTTAACATAGGCTGCTACAGGCATGCATGCTGTTCCAGAAAAGACAGATCTCCGCAAGCTACAATTGTCACGATTTATAGAGCAGAAGTTTAAAAACTTGACATAAAGGACATGATTTTTTTTTTTAACCTCTGGGTAGGACTGGAACAGGTTTTAGTTACATACCTACATAAGCTCTTGCTCAAACCTTTAACCATGCAACATGCCTGACTCAACGTTCCCCTATTCACAGGCTTCAAATAACCGACAAGCTTCGATTTCCTCAACAGCTATATGACAAATTTAAATTAGCAAATCCTGGTTCGAGAAATGAAAGTACTTGAAGTTATGTAGCCCCACCCAAATGTCACTAAATATTTCACTTTAATTTAAGAGGACGCATGCCTGAACTATGACAGCAAACAGAAACACTGTGCACTTTGGTCAGTTCAAACTGCAGGACAAATTCAATAACAACAATTTATATAGCACCTTTAACAAAATCAAAGGTAAAAAGTAAAATTTGACATGGAGCCACACAAGGAGATATTAGGGCAGATTGCTGCCTCACAGCTCCAGGGACTCGGATTTGATTCCCGCCTTGGGTGATTGAATGAGTGCTAATTGTAGAATCCTACAGTGCAGAAGGAGGCCATTTGGCCCATCGGGTCTGCATTGACCACAATCCCAGACCCTATCCCCATAACCACATGTATTTACCCTAGCTAGTCCCCCTGACACCAGGGCCAATCCACCTAACCTGCACATTGTTGGACTGTGGGAGGGAACCGGAGCACCCGGAGGAAACCCACATAGGCACAGGGAGAATGCGCAAACTCCACACAGACAGTGACCCAAGCCGGGAATCAAACCTGGGTCCCTGACTGTCTATGTGGAGTTTGCATGTCCTCTGTGTCTGCGTGGGTTTCCTCTGTTTACTCCAGTTACCTCCCACAGTCCAAAGATGTGCAGGTTAGGCCATTTGGCCATGGTAAATGCACAGGGTTATGGGGATAAGGTGGACAGCAGGGTGGGCCTTTGTAAAATGCTCTTTTGGAGAATTGGTGTAGACTCAATGGGCCAAATGATCTTTTACTATAGGGATTCTATGGTAAAATGCTTGGTAGCTTTTACAAAGCTTCTTAAAGGATGAAAAGGAGGTCAGAGAAGTTGAGGAGTTTAGGAAGGGAATTCCAGAGCTTGGTGCCCAGGTAGCTGAAGGTTTGGCGAACAATGCTGAAATTATTAAAGTACAGTAAGAAGTCTGACAACACCAGGTTAAAGTCAAACAGGTTTATTTGGCAGCACAAGCTTTCAGAGCACTGCTCCTTCATCAGGTGAGTGAAGACTTGTGTTGACAAACAGGGCACATACAGACACAAACTCAATTTACAAGATAATGGTTGGAATACAAGTCTTTACAGGTAATCAAGTCTTAAAGGTACAGACAATGTGAGTGGAGAGAGGGCCAAGCACAAGTTAAAGAGGTGTGTATTGTCTCCAGCCAGGACAGTTAGTGAGACTTTGTAAGCCCAGGCAAGTCGTGGGGGTTGCAGATAGTGTGACATGAACCCAAGATCCCAGTTGAGGCCGTCCTCATGTGTGCGGAACTTGGCTATCAGTTTCTGCTCAGAGATTCTGCGTTGTCGTGTGTTGTGAAGGTCGCCTTAGAGAACGCTTACCCGAAGATCAGAGGCTGAATGCCCGTGACTGCTGAAGTGTTCCCCGACTGGAAGGGAACACTCCTGCCTGGTGATTGTCGAGCGGTGTTCATTCATCCATTGTCGTGGCATCTGCATGGTCTCCCCAATGTACCATGCCTCAGTACATCGGGGAGATGATGCAGGCGCTACGACAACGGATGAATGAACACCGCTCGACAATCACCAGGCAGGAGTGTTGGGGAACACTTCAGCAATCACGGGCATTCAGCCTCTGATCTTCGGGTAAGCGTTCTCCAAGGCGGCCTTCACGGCACACAACGCAGAATCGCTGAGCAGAAACTGATAGCCAAGTTCCGCACACATGAGAAGGGCCTCAACCGGAATCTTGTGTTCATGTCACACTATCTGTAACCCCCACGATTTGCCTGAGCTTGCAAAATCTCACTAACTGTCCTGGCTGGAGACAATACACACCTCTTTAACTTGTGCTTGGCCCTCTCCCAACTCACATTGTCTGTACATTTAAGACTTGATTACCTGTAAAGACTCACATTCCAACCATTATCTTGTAAATTGAGCTTGTGTCTACATATGCACTGTTTGTGAACACAAATCCTCACTCACTTGATGAAGGAACAGCGCTCCGAAAGCTTGTGCTGCCTGTTGGACTTTAACCTGGTGTTGTCAGACTTCTTACTGTGCTTACCCCTGTCCAACGCCGGCATCTCCACATCATCGAAATTGTTAAAACCAGGGATATTCATGAGGCCAGAATCATAGGAGTTCAGATTTCTTGGAGGGTTGTGAGGCTGGAGGAGATCACAGAGATAGGGTGCGGTGAGGTGATGGAGGGATTTGAAAACAAAGATGGTAATTTTAAAATTATACTTTTACTCAACAAGAAGCCTATGTAGGTCATTGGGCGTCAGGATGATAGTAAGGACATGCTTAGCAAAGGTTTGGATAATCTCAAGTTTATGAAGGATAGCATGTGGGAAACCAGCAAGAATGCATTGGAATATTCTGATCTAGAGATAACAAAGGACGACTGAGGGTTTCAACAACAGATGGGTTGAGGTAGGGACAGAGTTGGTGACATTACGGAGGTGGAAATAAGCAGTCTTATTTGGATGTGGGTGAGAATCTCATTGGTGGAAATTTCTATTCATCTAGTACTGGATGTCACAAAGCGGTCTGATAATTTAGTAATAATGGAGGAGTCAATAAGCGTGGTCGTGAGGCAAAATTAAGCATCATAAGTGAAAACTAATGCTGCATTTCCACTGAGGGGCAACATGTCGATGAGAAATCGGAGTGGCCCTGCGGGGTGGAAATATTAAAGGTAATAGTGCAGGAGCAGGAAGAGAAGCCACTGCAGGGTATACTATGGCTATGATTGGATCCGTAAGAATGGAAACAGGCAAATGCATCCTTACTGTGCTAGTCGACAGTGGAGATGCGTTGAAGGAGAATGGTATCGTTAACCACCTCAAAGGCTGCAGACAGGTCCAGAAGGATGAGGAGGGAAAGTTTATGATGAAAGTTTATGATGGGTTTTACTTAAGTCAGGCAGCATGGTTGGTGCAGACTTGGAGGGCCGAAGGGCCTGTTCCTGTGCTGTAATTTTCTTTGTTGTTCTTTGTTCTTTGTTATGAAGGACGATAAAAAGGAACTATTGAGGGAAAGTTTATCTTTGTCACAGTCACAGAGTGTCACTTATGATTGATAAAAGCAGTTTCAATACTGTGTTAAAGGTGGAAATCTAAATAGAGGGATTAAAAGGGGATTCAAACATTGAGTGCCAGGAAAGATGCTTACGGATTTGGGAAGTGACAACTTGTTCGAGGACTTTGGAGAGGAAAGGAAGGTTTAAGATTGGTCGGTAGTTTGCCAGGATGGTGGGGTTATTTTCTGAGCAGAGAAGTGATGCCGGCTGATTTACAGAATGGAGGCAGAATATGTGAGGATGAAGCTAACATGGGGAAGTGGGTGGTCAGCAGTTTAGTGTGAATAGGGTCAAATGTGCGTCTCAATAGGAGTTCAGAGAGGGTATTAAAGGATATCAGAGAGAAAGAGAAAGCGGCCTGATTGAAAAACACAACAAAAAACGGATAAACTGCACGAGCATGCAAAACTTCAACCACCTTTTCTGGCAGCAACAGTGGTTTTCTCCACCGTATAGTGCATGACCTGGAAAAAAAACATCAAGCGGAGGGGAAGGTGGGGTCCCGAGGCCAACGGGCAGCCTCTGATTCATCTGCCCTGCCAGCAACTTAGCAACTTGAGGATCAGGGCACCATTTTTAAAGGCCACCCCAGCACAAAGTAGTTCACTCTGAAATCCACTCCCCAACAATCTCCCAGCACTGCCCCAGGCACTGCCCTTTGGCACTGCTCAGGCACTGCTCTTGCACTGCAGACAGCAGTGTCCAGAAAGTACCAAGGCATGAGCCTTTCCACCCTGAGCAATGTATTCCCCTGTGCTCACCTGCGAGGTCTGCTCGCCAAGTGCAAGCCTTGAGACTTTTATACCTTTCTGCATTCTCGCTGACGTGTGGATTTTCTGAAGGGCAGGGACGATTCAGGCATGGAGACCTGATAATTATATGTTAATGAATGCAAATGAAATTCCCGACATTCCCAATATCCAGTGACTCATTTAAAAAGATAACTGTCTCGCAAACCTCCCTTCCCAGCCTTTCACAGTATTTTAGGATAGCAAACATTTTTATTGAAAGATCCATGTTTTCTGATTTTTTAATCGTTGGAAATCATATTAAGATTATTAGTTTACTTCCCGGCTTTGCTTTGGCTTGTCGTTGACCCCTCCCCACCCCACGACCCCTCAGGACTCCCATCTCCCGAACTGCACCTCCCTCCTCTTCGTTTGTTCAGTCCCTCACAGGGACTTAGTTTCATTTGTCTCCCAGTTTCCAATTCTGATGGAGCGCTCAGCAGCTTTTCTGGAGGTCTTGAAGTGTGTTTGCAATGTCATCAGAATTACTGATCTCTCCATTACCGCCATCCATAATGATGCATGACAAGTTGTGCAAGGCTGGGTGAAACAATGCCATTTTTCCTGTCCAAGTTGAAACACTTTATTCCCCTGTGGGACTCTGCCTAACTCTCAATGGATACAATTGTTCAGCTGAAATGCATCAAGCGGCCTATGAATCAGTATGCCTCAGATCATAATAAATCATAGGGAAAAAAAATGTTTCCTCACATCGCCTCTTGATTATTTTTCCAGTTACTTTTGAGTGAGTTTTAACACGTGAATTAGGCTTAGTTCCATGTTAAATTTCAAAAACCTCAAACCCGACCCCAATCGGCTTCCAACGCATCGACTTTACAGGGTTACCATAGGCTTGACAGGATCACGAAACCAGGAGGTGTAATTTAAATATTGTAACGGGGCTGGCAGACCTGCTTTTCAGGTTTAACAATGGCTGGCTGGGATTCCCAGGTTTCCTGAAGGAAGGCAAAGAGAGCTTCAGAGAGAAGGGGAGCAACTTTGCAGCACTGCTTGTGGGCCAGGAAGAGAAGAAGTAAAGATACTGTCTCAGAAGCTGCTCGTTTCCACACATCAACTCTTCCCCCCCCCGCCCCCCCCCCCCCCCCCCCCCATACAAAGCTCTGAGGCTGGGGATTCAACATGCCTTGGGGCAACCGCCACACTCCATCCTGGGGTCAGAAATCAAACAATCTCCTGCAGCCCTGATCAAAGCCTTTCTCCCTCAAGTGGCAAAATGAAGCCATCTGCTCCCAGAGCTTGCTCCCAGAATCCTTCATGCCTGACTGAAAGCCAAGCCTGTCGATCAGGGTAACTTCCAGACAGGGAATATGTGAAGTCTAAAAGACACTGCACTGTCAAGTTCAAACTCCACAGGATGCAGAATGGTCTAATTGCTCATTCACCAAGATCAGAATCACTTATTTGGTTTTCAACTTAAATGCCCCATTTATAAAACCCAGGATTCATTTTGTTTGAAATCGTTTTATCAACCTATTTCCCACTTCTTAAAGTTTGTGAATTTGAAGATTCGAGTCGCCCTACTTATTAGGCCCTTTTAATGATCTATAATTTAATAGATAATTCCTCATCTTATTCTTTGTTCCTGAATAGATTACATCACATTTCTCTGCATTAAATGTTATCTGAAATCAACTAACCAGTCTACGTGTTCCTTACATAACATATAATTCCCCTCCCCACAGTCAACCACATTCTATTATGTGTATTATCTGCAAATGCTGATATTGTGTCCTCATACCTGATTTATATATACATATCCAAGAGAAGCAATAGTCCCTAGGTCAGTCTCACTGTTTATATCCCTCCAGGTAGAAAACATCCCATTAATCATGCTTGTCTCATTTTTCCCCTTCAAGCAACTTTGCAGTTCTGCTAACTCATTCCCTTTCATACCATGTGCGTCCATTTTATTACAAGCCTCCAAAGCACAACCTTATGAAACGTTTATAGAAAATTCATCAGCAGAGCAATCACTACATTTTCTTTACCAATATATGCTGTTTTGTCCTCAAAAATATGCAATTACATATGATAAGCAAAATCACACCATTAACATAGCTCTCACTGAACAAATGTATTGATTCATAACTTTCAGGGTGGTGGGGTAAGGTGATATTTCTAAATTAGAACTATATAATATTAAATTGATACGTAAGTTGTTATTTCTGATACATCATGGCAAATAATGAAAGTCCTAGGAGATCTGTGGCACAGTGGTAGTGCCCCTATCTCTGGACCATAGTTCCAGGTTCAAGTCCAACACCAAGATTTGTTGGTCACGGAAGGAGCATTCATAACGGGTTGATAATCAGCTCAGGAATCCTTCCACTATGTTCCCTGAAAGGAAGAATAACAGGACGGGTATGAAGATATGCTTAAAAAAATTGAAAGTCTTCATCACAAGATTCTCTAGTTCTCTTTGAATTTAGAACTACACCGAAGATTTTCACACTTTTACTCCAAGCAATTATCCCTAAAGAAATTACTCTTCCTGTGCTGGAACCTTTGGAGGTATTGCTTTACATTCCATATTAATTTTTTGGAAATCGATTTGCCCCTCGGTGGGGTAGAAACTCAATAGAACCAAACAAGAGTATGAGTTGAGTCAAAACCGGCAACTTCCAAGAGGCCAGGTTGGAATAGGTCTGCTGCCAACTGAAAGAATCCATCATGTGCACACAAATATTTTCTATTGGGAATTTCCTGTGCCTTTAGAATCTTAGAATCCCTATTGTTCAGAAGGAGGCCATTTGGCCCATTGAGTCTGCACCGACTTTGCAAAAGTAAGTTTCACCTCGGCCACAGTGACCACAGCTGCCCTGCATAATTGCAGGTCCTGCAGTCTCAGGTAGATCACCTGTGAGTACCTGCACAAGGAGGCTGGTCACGATGCTCCTCAATGCCCTATAGACATTGTAGTGAGCAGACTACCTCCATCTTCTCTGAGGCACCATGTAGGAGTGCTCATGTTTTAAAGACATCATGGTGTTTTGAACACCGATAAGGTCACATGTTTTGTTATACCTCAGGTTATTAAATATACCTTTTCCATTTTCTGTAAATACACCAGAAATGCACGATCTTACCAATGTAACTGAAGATTGCAGCAAGAAGTCTAACCCTCAGTCATCCGACACCGATGAAGGGTGAAGCCATGCATGTCCATCATAGTCAAGTCAGGTGCTCTGTGAAATGTCCATTGCTGATAGCAGTCATTATGGGAATTGGACATCACTGGCCAGACCAGCATTTTTTGCCCAGGCCTAATTGCCCTTGAGAATCGGCCATGAGGTGGTATCTTGAACTTCTGTGATGCACTATCAATCAAGCAAAGACTAGTTTGTATGCAAGAACAAATAGGCTTTTATTAGCAAAAGACTTGGAGCACACCCATTCCGATGAACTGGTCCAGAGACTGAGGCAGGGAGTGGGGAGCAGCCACCTTTATACCTGGACCGGGGGGGGAGGAGTCCATCTAGGTGGTAGAGGCTGCAAGTTTGCAAGATGCAGTCAAAGGAACCTTGGTGAGTTGCTACTGTGTATCTTGAGGATGGTACACACTGCTGCCACTGTGTGGCAATAGTGGAGGGAGAGATTGTTTAGTTTGCAAAATGGGATGCCAATCAAGTGGGCTGCTTTGTCCTGGATGGTGTCAAGCTTCTTGAGTGTTGTTGGAGCTGCACCCACCCAGGCAAGTGGAGAGATTCCATCACAGTCCTGACTTGTGCCTTGTAGATGGTGGGCAGGCTTTGGGGAATCAGGAGGTGAGTTACTCTCCAGCCTCTGGCCTGCTCTTGTAAACACAGTATTGATGTAGCTCACCTAGTTCAGTTTCTAGCTGATGATAACTGCCAAGATGTTGATCACTGGGGCTTTAGTCATGGCAGTGACATTGAATGTCAAGGCCAGATAGTTAGATTTTCTGATGTTGGACATGACCATCACCTGGCAATTGTGTGGTGATCAGGTTAATTTATGCTGCCCATCTGCAGTTACTGCATTTCTGTTAGTGCATCCATAATGCATGTTCTGAGTCTCAGCTGACCATGGCCTCAGTTAGTAACATGATGACTTCCTCACTGTCTATTTTACAATCTCCGAAAACAATAGGTAGGTCCCTCCCATCACTGGCAGCACATGGTCAGTCTCTCAAGAAGGCTGGATACTGACTTATGGAGGTGAAAATTTTAGCTACCATGAATTCAGAAGGTCTCAAGGACAAGTTCAGATGTTCTCTCTCTTATGGTGGAATGGGCATCTCCTGGAAGATGTGAGGAGGTAATGCTATCAAAGGCACTCATCTAGTAACAGCTGGGCAGCCATTTTCTTCAAAGGGTTCGTCTATTCCCTCAATGTTGCTTAGGAGAGGCCCCTCTATATTCGGTCCTCCCTGTTTACTATGTGTCATAGTAAATGTGCTGATCTGGGGCTATGTATTATCATTTTTCCCATTGTCTCTATTGCCCTTCTGCTCATCCTCCTCATTTGAGGCAGAGAGCTCCGCCTCCTCCTTCATCTCTTCCTCTGATGAATGGTCTGTTTCACTGGATTCTGGATCTTGCATCTGTATACCCTTTCGCTGCACCATATCCTGCAACATGTGGTGGCCACCACAACACTTAACACTCTCACAGGAGATTATTGAAGTCCAGGCATTGAAAAAGTATATTTAAAGGGTCAATGGCCTTCTTGATTGTTGTCCACATTGGCAGGGAACTGCTGTATAATGCTGTTCTGGCACCATCTCCACTTGATGCAATAGAGTTAAGCAGCCACTCCTCAATGCGCAACCTTTGTCACCCAGCAGCCAGCCACAGGTCTAGTGTATAGGCTTGAAAAGTTGTGTCAGGTTTGACTCCCTCAGGGGAGGGGTGGCAGCTTGCAGGGAACTGTGTACAGAGGTGGCAGAAAACCTTATTGTGATCACACACAAGCTGCACTTAGATAGAATTAAAAGACTTTCTGTTCATACATGTATGCATCTCCTTTGAGGGTGCTTTGATGGCAATGTGTATGGAAACTATCACACCTTGCACTTGTAGAAAGCCAGCTATTGACATCAACTTTGGCTCTGAGTTGGAAAATTAATGTGCTCCCCTACCCTTGCAAAGAGGACATTGGTCACTGATTTTATTCAGGTATGGGTGGCTGATTGCGAGATGCCACGGAGGTCTGCAACACAGCCCTGGAATAATAATAAGAAGCGTTGAGGGCCCTGGTTCCCAAAATTACCACAATTGGCAGGGGTTGGGCACATGGTGCAGTTTCCTCAGACCATTTCTTGAGACATTCTAAGCCTTTGCCTACACTGCCTTTTTGTCATTCCAAGGAAGTTATGCATTTTCAGGTCTACCCTTCGCTATCTCACTCTCCTCCTTCTTGCTGTTCTGACTGGCAGCTCTGCCACCTCATGCCCAGGTATAATGGCTCGCAATGCAACTGCTGCCTCTGCCTTTCCTCTCCATGATGCACATGTCAGGGTCCAGAACCTATCTTCAACCTTCTTTCCTTTGTGGACAGCATTCTGCATTCCCAGCGAGACTGGCCATCTGATATGTTGGCCTCTTGGCTTCTATGAGATAGTGAATGGTGATCAGTAACCCACGTAAACCCTCTACTCTTTCCCAGCCATTCCACACCCCCTTCCCTGAGATTATGCAGCAGCCTTCATCTCAGAGACAAATTCAACTTTAAACCTGATACTTCACACAGCAAAGGCTTAAGGATTCTTTACCTCAGACCTTCTGACCTGTTCATGTCTCCAGTACCAAGTCATGGGACTCACACAGTGTCTTCCTGTTCTCTCCTATCTCTTTGAATGGCCTAGCTTATTCATAAATGTCGCTTTATGTACCCCCTTCTTTCACATTTCTTGACACCAAGAATAGGAGTGGGGTTTCCAGATCCTTGCTGCCGCTTGGAACCTCCAGGGAGTCGATGAAAATTCAGCCCTATGGTTTAATGGGATAGAAATGTTTAACTCTACGAAGGAATAGGATGGAAACAGATTATTTCCAGTAATTGAGAAACCTAATTCAAGAAGTTTAGGAGAGCAGGAGAAATTTTTCTTAGCACTGAGAATGGGAGAGTCGAAAGTGCATTGGCAGAGTTAGTGATTGAGGCATTGGTATGTAAGGGCCGGTTAGAGAGTCCAACAGGACCATAGAATAAAGAGAAAAGGCTAAGAACATGTGATTTGGACCACTGCCAATATAGAGTTAAATATCAATATAGTCTACCCTATTGTAATCTTTATCAATTTTATCAATGTTCTTCTGTTGTCAGTGCCTCCCAGATTTCCTTTTCTGTTCCTTCAAAATGAGACACACACCGGAATTTTACCGCTCCGCCCGCCACAGGAATCGGAGCGGGCGAGGGGCGGACAGTGGGAAGTTCCATTGACCTCGGGCGGGATTTTATGGTTTTGGGACAAACAAGGCCATTAGATCCCACCCACAGTCTTCAGTTTAAATTCATTCTTTACTCCAATCTGTGAAACTCTTTACCTCCCTGATGCGCGATTAATTCACACGGGAGGCTAGGACGTACCCGGGAATAAAGGCTTTTATTCACAACAAGAATAGAGCATACTGCTTAACAATACTATCCCAGACTAAGGGCTACTAGGAAGTAGCAGTGACCTTTATACTCCTGTAAGAAGGTGGAGCCAAACGGAGTGTACCACAGAACAATGCTAACAGGTGGAACACCCCAACCCTAACCCCAACAGTAACAAGAGTAACATATGTACAAGTACCCATAGTGGTAACCATCTATGGTTCACCACAACCCCACAGTGTCTCTCCTTTTAATATCAGAGATCGGTGTCATTAAGAGTTTTAATTTTCAGTGATCCACACTGGTTGCACATCACATCAGAGCGAGAGGTGTCCAGATGTAATTACCAAACAAACCTAATCATTCATGAAAATAGTAAAAATAATAGATGATGAAGACATAGATTCACAAAGAATTTTCTTAAAAATTTCATTCATGGGATGTGAGCGTTATTGGCTGGGTCAGCAATTATTGCCCATCCATAAGTGCCCTTGAATTGGTTGGCTTGTTAGGCCATTTCGGAGGGTGGTTTAGAGTCAACCACAAATGTACAGCTGCCCAATTTTTAAACTCCTGATTTAATCTCTTTTGCATCATGGAAAATTTGATATTTTCCAAAATCAAATCAAATAATTTGATTTTGGAAAAGATACTTCAGTAGGTCCCAAATGTATTTTCAATAATTGCCATAACTATTCAATAAAGTCCTATGTTATGAGTGCTCTGATCAGAAATGTTTCTCACATTTCAATGTCAGTGCCTTGTCCGAGATAATCAATGTAACATTAATTTTGTTCTAACCCTTGTAGCCATCATGTAAATTCTGTTTTGCAGACCAAGAATAATTCAGCTGCGATCAATAATTCATTACTGGTGATTATAATTAATGAGCTCAGCGCTATTTGCCATTGAATCAATTCGGAACAATAAAATACAACGTATAAAGAGGATACTGTTACCCAATGCTCCAAACAGTGGCCTCGCTGCATGGGGGTCATATGATGATAAAGTGTTTAAATTGGTTTGCTTTCAAATGCTTCCACCTCTCCATTTATCTCTGTAAACTCCTCCAGCCTCAAAATCCTCCAATAATGCAAAAGCAAAATACTGCAGATGCTGGAGATCTGAAACAACAGCTGAAAATGCTGGAAAAACTGGCAGCATCAGTGGAGATAGAAACACAGTTAACGTTTTAAGTTCAATATGACTCCTCTTCAGAACTGGAGAGAGACAGAAATGTGATGGAACTGCTGGGATCTCTGTACTCCGTAAGAGTTTTAACAACACCAGGTTAAAGTCCAACAGGTTTATTTGGTAGCAAATACCATTAGCTTTCGGAGTAACCCCCACAGTTTGCCTTCTGGACTTGCAGGCTGTCCTGTCTGGAGACAATACACACCTCTTTAACCTGTGCTTAATGCTCCCTCCACCCACATTGTCTGTATCTTTAAGATCTGGCTGGCTGTAGGGATTCGCATTCTAATCAGTATTCTGTAACTTGATTTTTGTGTCTCTGTGCCATGTTTGAGAGCGCATTTCCACTCCATCTGACGAAGGAGCAGCGCTCCGAAAGCTAATGGCATTTGCTACCAAATAAACCTGTTGGACTTTAACCTGGTGTTGTTAAAACTCTTACTGTGTTCACCCCAGTCCAACGCCGGCATCTCCACATCATCTCTGTACTCCTCCAGTTCTGGTCTCTTGCTTGTCCTTGATGTGTATTGCTCCACCTTTGGCCACCTTGTTTTCAACTGCCCAGGCCCCACAAGCTTTGGAATTTCCTTTGCAAACCTTTCCATGTCTCTACCTCTCTCTCTTAGATACTCATCACAACCCACCTCTGACCAAGTTTCTGGATACAAAGAACAAGAACAAAGAACAATACAGCACAGGAACAGGCCCTTCAGCCCTCCAAGCCCGCGCCGCTCCCTGGTCCAAACTAGACCATTCTTTTGTATCCCTCCATTCCCACTCTGTTCATATGGCTGTCTAGATAAGTCTTAAATGTTCCCAGTGTGTCCGCCTCCACCACCTTGCCTGGCAGCGCATTCCAGGCCCCCACCACCCTCTGTGTAAAATATGTCCTTCTGATATCTGTGTTAAACCTCCCCCCCTTCACCTTGAACCTATGACCCCTCGTGAATGTCACCACTGACCTGGGAAAAGCTTCCCACCGTTCACCCTGTCTATGCCTTTCATAATTTTATACACCTCTATCAAGTCTCCCCTCATCCTCCGTCTTTCCAGGGAGAACAACCCCAGTTTACCCAATCTCTCCTCATAACTAAGCCCCTCCATACCAGGCAACATCCAGGTAAACCTCCTCTGTACTCTCTCCAAAGCCTCCACGTCCTTCTGGTAGTGTGGCGACCAGAACTGGACGCAGTATTCCAAATGCGGCCGAACCAACGTTCTATACATCTGCAACATCAGACCTATCCTGCGTTCTGCTAATGTGGTTCAGTGTCAAAGTTTGTTTGTTAATGCTCCGGTAAAGCACCTTGCAACATTTTATGACATTAAAGGGGCACTATAAATCCAAGTTGTTGCTGTTGTATGCCACTGTAACATTATGCTCCTTAGATTCTCAACAGAGCACAGAGGAAACCTCGAAGAAAATGCGAGAGAACTTACCAAAGACAGTTGACGACACCCAAGAGGTAGATTTTGAAGACATTTTGGGAATAAGTGATATAATATGAAGGTTTAGTGAGACAATGCTGAGGCATGGTAACTGAAAGCTGAAAGGAAAAAGGAAGCAGAGTTGGAAGAATGGACATACGGATGGAGGGTTGAAGCTGTAAGATAAAGTCATGAATGTATTTGAAAACAAGAATGGGGCTAACAGGCATGTTGGATATGATCTGGGTGAGTTGAAGTTTATGTCAGATGGAACTATTAAAAGCAGCGATGTGGCAAACAGATACTATAGAGTCCAAAGGTACATAAAGAGGTCATTCAGTCTAACATACCCTTGCCAACTCTTTAATAGAGCAATCAATGTCACAATGACAGTCTTGGTAACAAAGTGCATGTGGGCTTGAAGCTTCGCCCAGGGTGATTAACACACCAAGGTAGTGTACCATCAGGTTTAGCCAGCTGGAATTTGCGGCCTCGCTCATCCCGAAACCATAAAATCCCACCCGGGGTCAACGGACTTTCCCATGCTCCACCTCTCGCCCACTCCGATTCCCGTGGTGAGCCGGCTAGTAACATTCCGGCCTTAGTTAGTGCTTGAGTCGCATTGTTTAATTCTGCCACTGGCTTTATTGATTGGCTTCTATTGGTCTAAAGCTGAGAAAATCCTTTTCAAATAAATGACAAGCTCCCAGGAGTGAATCATGCAATCTAAATGTAATTATTATTGTGCCATACGAATTATAATCATGTTCCTATGTACATAACTAATAAAGACACAAATTATTATGAAATTAGCAGCATATATAAACAGTAATTACACTTCAAAAGCAATTTATTGATAAGGTGATATAAAAACACAAGCTCTTTTATGAAAGTGAAAAAAATTCTGTAAATTTGACACTTAGTTACTGTAAGATTTAGATAACTGGGCTGATTGATATGGAATAATACAGTATTAAAACACATATTGCAATCTAATTTGGGGAAAACTGACTGCATTCAATCCAAACACCTAACAAATTCATCTGCTTCAGGAAACTACTAAATAATCGGTGATGCTGCTGCTGTGTTAATGCTGGAGCTCACTGAGTCAGATCAGAACACTATTAGCTTTTGTTGGAATAGATAAGATTTCTCAAAAACATAGGTACCATCTAATTATGATTAGAAATACAATATTAAGCTGTTTACAATAGCTATGATTTACAGATCAGAGGTTTCCAGCAGCTGCAATGTAACACGAGGACTGCCAATCCTCTTAATTATAGTGCACTGGCTTGATGCAAGGTGTTTCCATCCTCTTTACCTTGAACACATCCTGTCATCAAACAACATTAAAATCAATTAAAGGGATCTAACCGACTGAAAATATGTTTGGCAAAACTGTTGTGCGCAATGGTCATAGAATTGGAAGTGTCATCTGTTGATTTTAAGCCACCAATGCGATGATTTGTTTTTGGTAATTGGAATAGAAATTTGCCTTGGATGGTATCACAGGGACCGCCTGGTATCTGCTCTGCACAATTTAGTTTTAATGAAGACGATGAATATCGGGCAGATTGCGTAATAAGCAGTCAACCCATTACCAATTGGTTTGTTTATCACCAAGAACAAATCTCTCCCTGTGTCTAGATAAGTATGATGTGGAGATGCCGGCATTGGACTGGGGTAAGCACAGTAAGAAGTCTCACAACACCAGGTTAAAGTCCAACAGGTTTATTTGGTAGCAAATACCATAAGCTTTCGGAGCACTGCTCCTTCGTCAGATGGAGTGGATATCTGCCTCTATATGGCAGATATCCACTCCATCTGACGAAGGAGCAGTGCTCTGAAAGCTTAGAACATAGAACATAGAACATTACAGCACAGAACAGGCCCTTCGGCCCACGATGTTGTGCCGACCTTCATCTGAAACCAAGATCAAGCTATCCCACTCCCTACCATCCTGGTGTGCTCCATGTGCCTATCCAATAACCGCTTAAATGTTCCTAAAGTGTCTGACTCCACTATCACTGCAGGCAGTCCATTCCACACCCCAACCACTCTCTGCGTGAAGAACCTACCTCTGATATCCTTCCTATATCTCCCACCATGAACCCTATAGTTATGCCCCCTTGTAATAGCTCCATCCACCCGAGGAAATAGTCTTTGAACGTTCACTCGATCTATCCCCTTCATCATTTTATAAACCTCTATTAAGTCTCCCCTCAATCTCCTCCGCTCCAGCGAGAACAGCCCCAGCTCCCTCAACCTTTCCTCATAAGACCGACACTCCAAACCAGGCAGCATCCTGGTAAATCTCCTCTGCACTCTTTCCAGCGCTTCCACATCCTTCTTATAGTGAGGTGACCAGAACTGCACGCAATATTCCAAATGCGGTCTCACCAAGGTCCTGTACAGTTGCAGCATAACCCCACGGCTCTTAAACTCCAACCCCCTGTTAATAAAAGCTAACACACTATATGCCTTCTTCACAGCTCTATCCACTTGAGTGGCAACCTTTAGAGATCTGTGGATATGGACCCCAAGATCTCTCTGTTCCTCCACAGTCTTCAGAACCCTACCTTTGACCCTGTAATCCACATTTAAATTAGTCCTACCAAAATGAATCACCTCACATTTATCAGGGTTAAACTCCATTTGCCATTTTTCAGCCCAGCTTTGCATCCTATCTATGTCTCTTTGCAGCCTACAACAGCCCTCCACCTCATCCACTACTCCACCAATCTTGGTGTCATCAGCAAATTTACTGATCCACCCTTCAGCCCCCTCCTCTAAGTCATTAATAAAAATCACAAAGAGCAGAGGACCAAGCACCGATCCCTGCGGCACTCCGCTAGCAACCTGCCTCCAGTCCGAAAATTTTCCATCCACCACCACCCTCTGTCTTCGATCAGATAGCCAGTTACCTATCCAATCGGCCAACTTTCCCTCTATCCCACACCTCCTTACTTTCATCATAAGCCGACCATGGGGGACCTTATCAAACGCCTTACTAAAATCCATGTATATGACATCAACCGCCCTACCTTCATCAACACACCTAGTTACCTCCTCAAAAAATTCTATCAAATTTGTGAGGCACGACTTGCCCTTCACAAATCCGTGCTGACTATCCCGGATTAATCCGCATCTTTCTAAATGGTCGTAAATCCCATCCCTAAGGACCTTTTCCATCAATTTACCAACCACCGAAGTCAGACTAACCGGTCTATAATTACCAGGGTCATTTCTATTCCCTTTCTTAAACAGAGGAACAACATTCGCCACTCTCCAGTCCTCTGGCACCATCCCCGTGGACAGCGAGGACCCAAAGATCAAAGCCAAAGGCTCTGCAATCTCATCCCTCGCCTCCCAAAGAATCCTAGGATACATTTCATCAGGCCCAGGGGACTTATCGACCTTCAGTTTATTCAAAACTGCCAATACATCCTCCCTCCGAACATCTATTTCCTCCAGCCTATTAGCCTGTAACACCTTCTCTTCCTGAAAAACATGGCCCCTCTCCTTGGTGAACACTGAAGAAAAGTATTCATTCATCACCTCGCCTATCTCTACTGATTCCATACACAAGTTCCCACCACTGTCCTTGACCGGCCCTAACCTCACCCTGGTCATTCTTTTATTCCTCACATAAGAGTAAAAAGCCTTGGGGTTTTCCTTGATCCGACCCGCCAAGGACTTCTCATGTCCCCTCCTAGCTCTCCTCAGCCCCTTTTTCAGCTCATTCCTTGCTAACTTGTAACCCTCAATCGAGCCATCTGAACCTTGTTTCCTCATCCCTACATAAGCTTCCCTCTTCCTTTTCACAAGACATTCCACCTCTTTTGTGAACCACGGTTCCCTCACTCGGCCATTTCCTCCCTGCCTGACAGGGACATACCTATCAAGGACACCCAGTATTTGTTCCTTGAAAAAGTTCCACTTTTCATCAGTGCCTTTCCCTGACAGTTTCTGTTCCCATCTTATGCCCCCTAATTCTTGCCTAATCGCATCATAATTACCTCTCCCCCAATTGTAAGCCTTGCCCTGCCGTCCGGCCCTATCCCTCTCCATTGCAATAACAAAAGACACCGAATTGTGGTCACTATCTCCAAAGTTCTCTCCCACAACCAAATCTAACACTTGGCCCGGTTCATTAAAAGCTTATGGTATTTGCTACCAAATAAGCCTGTTGGACTTTAACCTGGTGTTGTGAGACTTCTTACTCTAGATAAGTAAACAAAGAAAAGAGGATGATTACCTTTTCCCAAAGCTTCTGTTCATTTCAGTGAGTGGATATGAAATCCCTGTACCCTTTGGAGCTAATCACTAATGCTGAAGTTCTCTTGGGCCTATAGAGGTAACAAATGTGTATCCTTTCCTCTCAGTAAGAGACCCTCTTTAAATGCCCCCATGTTTTCTCCAATGCAATATCTGCAAAATGAGTGTCTGTACGCGGTTGTTTGTTCTTTTGTTCCATCTAATGGAAGGAGTAGGTATGGAGGCTTCCCAAGAGAGCTCTACTTTACACCCGAGTGTAAACCAATTGGCTACATATCTCCACACGTGACAAAAGAACAAACCCAGCTGGGTCCAGCCATTATGCCAGGAGTAGCCTGATTTATTCAAACTGCTTCCCAGGGCTTCTCCTGTCACTCTCCAGAACGGCTTTAGAATGTACTGGTGAAAACTTGCTCCCTTACGTGCTTTGATTTACCTGGCCCTGCCGAAGGTTGACCCAAACCTTGACCATTGTTCTGTTCAAGCACAATTTTGTAATGATGTAAAATATTGGTATCTAAATGGCTTCTGGTGCCTGGTGAAATTGACCATTAAAATCTCCGAAATGTGGCTCTCATTGTTCCATCATCTTTCAATGGGACCATTCCTAAGGGATACACTACTTGCACTCGTCATGAGTGTTCCTGGAACCAGAATGCCATATAACAAGGCCAGTGGCAATATCAAGTCTCCACTCAAGGACAACCAGTTATTCTTTAGCTGTCACCTTGAACCCTTCCATACCTATGAGGAGTGACTCAACCTGGTAGTGTACACTTGGTGATGACACTGAGTGCAGCGATAACATTTGTTGCTAAGAAGGCCATCTCCTGGAGTGGTGACATACCTATAACAAGAGGGAGAAAGTCTATGATGTGCATGGTCTCATATGTAGCTGCTGTGCAAACATAGCACAATTTGTGGTGTAAAGCATTCCTTTACAATGACGATTATACAAACCTGAAGTATATTCCTCTCCTCCTGCTTGCAATGTCATCCAGCCTGGTGTGGGCATTGATGACCTACCTCCACCATGGTAATTTTGATGGCAGTAAGATATTTGACCAGCCTGAGTCCCTGTGTCTACAACTGAAGAATGTTTTTACAGTGAATAGAATGCATCAACCATTTTACACTGTATATTGTAGGCTGCAATACAATCTTATGATCTAAAGCACTTCTTATCTGAACATGAAGCACCTTGCCTGCGAATGTCTGAGAGCTGATTGAGAGCATTGTCAGTTGTACATGTGCATAAATAGAGCTAACAATATATCTTTCTCAGCTCCATCTCTCTTTTTTTGACCTTGAATGGCTTAGATTACTGGATCAATTCAAATCTGACTAGAATTGTTACAAAGATGTGCTATGTGGAATATTAATTTGTAACATCAACTACTGGATATATATAAAGAAACTTTTGAAAAGAACATTTTGTGCTAAACATTAGCCTTCAGCCAGGATTCTCCGCCCCATTTTCGGCGGGCGGGAATAACGGCAGGGATGGAGAATCCAACGTGAGTCCCCAGGCGGCTTTTAAACGAGTGGGATTTCCCATTCCAATTGTCCCTATCCCCTCGCCAGTGACCTAATGGGGTTTCCACCATGAAAGGTCGGAAACCCCATTACCATACATCTCCAGAGGTTTCCTGGAAGCTCCAAGGCTGTTAACCTAAGTCAAAGCTAGTACGCCTGTGTTTTGCTAACTAATTATAAAGAAGGGTTTAAGTCTACAGAGAAGTATTGTTCAATTGGAATTAATAGTGATAGGTTAGCAGTTAAGAATTGTGTCTTGTCATGTTTAAGTATTGTTCAATTGTTAAAGGTTAAGCTCATTCATTTATTATAGTTACACTGTGTAATTAAACAAAGTTTGTTCTGATAAAAGCTCTCTTGTATGTCAGTAGAATCATGCCTGGAGAAAAACATCCTATCCTCACATTAATGCCAAAATAGAAAAATTGTTGGAGTCTAGTCTGGCTTCACATTATGCTTTTTTAAATTCATTCATGGAACATGGGCATCACTGTCTGGCTAGCATTTATTGCCCATGCCCTTGGATTGATACAACTAAATGGCTTGCTAGGCCATTTTTCAGATGCCAGACCTGCTGAGATTTCCCAGCATTTTCTCTTTTGGTTTCAGATTCCAGCATCTGCAGTAACTTGTTTTTATTATTTCAGAGGGCAGCTGAGAGTCAACCACCTTGCTATGGCTCTGGAATTACATGTGGGCCAGACCAGGTAAGGATGGCAGATTTCCTTCCCTAAAGGACATTAGTGAACCAGATGGGTTTTTCCAACAATCAACAATGGTTTCATGGTCATCAGTAGATTCTTAATTCCAGATTTTTTTTTATTGAATTCAAATTCCACCATCTGCCATGGTGGGATTTGAACCCATACTCCCAGAGCCCTAGCAGAGTTTCTGCATTAATAATCTAGTGATTATACCACGAGGCCATCACCTCCTCTGATAGCCTACCATTTGGCCAAACTTTAACATCCAATGCTCTGTGAAGTTTTAGTTTTTTTGTGCATGCAAAGCTGTGTGTGTGTGTGTGTGTGTGTGTTTTGCATTAGTAGGTAGTTGGACATATTCTTCCATTTTAAACTTATTTGTTAACAATTTCTGCATCACTTCCTGAGTGAATTCTAGCAAATAAAATCAACTCCTTACTTGTTAACCCAAGGAATCTGTCTGGCTTAGTCCTTACACCAAACTATAGCATCCTTTCTGGTTGTATCACAGCTTGGTATGGCTCTTGCTCTGACCAAGACCACAAGAACCTACAAAGGGTTGTGAATGTAGCCCAGTCCATCACGCAAACCAGCCTCCTATCCATTGACTCTGTGTACACTTCCCGCTACCTCGGATTATGCCAGCATAATTAAAAACCTCTACACCCCAGCTATGACTATAACACTATATTCTGCACCCTCTCCTTCTCCCCCATGTATTCTATGAACAGTATGCTTTGTCTATATAGCGCGCAAGAAACAATACTTTTCACTGTATACCAATGCTCGTGACAATAATAAATCAAATCAATCTTGTGGATTCCCGTGGCAGATGACTTGGAATAGCACCCTGTATGATTCTCACCCTTTATTGCTTCACCTTTTAGATAGAATTTCATGCTGAAGCCCCGTACCCTAATAATTCTGGCCTCTGAAATTAACGGCTTAATTTTTGTTCCGTCCCTTCACAACTGCAAATTACAAATCCAGTTTCTCAAACCTTGCTTGCTATCTTCTGCTCTTCTTTTGATTCTCAGAGAGATTGCACACACTCTTGAGATGCATTTCTCCACAGTGGGCCGTTAGGTTAGCTAAGTGGACCTTCATTTAATTCGGTGGCACCTTTGCAGATGTATTCCCAATAGCTGTGCTTTTTATTAACACACCATAATGCACTCAAGCTTCCAGAAACTGTACAAGATAAATGGCACACTCGAGTGGGTACAATAAAAAGAGGGCAAGTACTTTACTTCTATTTAATGCATGAGGTCTGCATTAAACTGTCATCTATAAAAGTGCAGTGGATGCTTGTACAGACCAAGCTCTGTCTACCTGCTGTTTATATGAATTCTAAATTGTATTTTTACACGAATTGGTAGCTTGTTCTGGGCCTTGGAAGTCATGGCTATGTAATTATTTCAGGTGACTTAGCGAAGGAGCTGGCAGGCAAAATATAATGTGCACCTTTGCCAGTAAGCATTATACATTAATGACAAATTAAAATGCATCCTGTTAACAGCATTGTTTAGAAGAAGTGAGGCATAAATATTCACGCCATCTGCATCACAAAATCTAATTAAATCACATTTTGTTTTATAAGGCTCAACGCCTGTTAAAGTTGTTTATTCCTTTTCCCTCTGCTATGCTGCTAAATCAAATAATCCTAATGTGTTCATTTTAATTAACTGGGAAGAATATCTTCTTTTACGATATCCATTGCACTATCGTGGACATCAGAGTAAATACAAACATATCAATTGGCTGGTACAGATTGTTCTCCAGGTTCATATCTAAAATGTGTATGTGATACGCAAGTCATAGCAGCTAAATATACAGATAAAAGAAAAGCGGAAAGAGAGCAGGAACCCAGTGTGGAGCAGCACGGGTGGAGAGCAGTGAACCCAGTGAGGAGCAGCACGGGTGGAGAGCAGTGAACCCAGTGAGGAGCAGCGTGGGTGGAGAGCAGGAACCCAGTGTGGAGCAGCGTGGGTGGAGAGCAGTGAACCCAGTGAGGAGCAGCGTGGGTGGAGAGCAGGAACCCAGTGTGGAGCAGCACGGGTGGAGAGCAGTGAACCCAGTGAGGAGCAGCGTGGGTGGAGAGCAGGAACCCAGTGTGGAGCAGCACGGGTGGAGAGCAGGAACCCAGTGTGCAGCAGCGTGGGTGGAGAGTAGTGAACCCAGTGAGGAGCAGCGTGGGTGGAGAGCAGGAACCCAGTGTGGAGCAGCACGGGTGGAGACCAGGAACCCAGTGAGGAGCAGCGTGGGTGGAGAGCAGGAACCCAGTGTGGAGCAGCGTGGGTGGAGAGCAGTGAACCCAGTGAGGAGCAGCGTGGGTGGAGAGCAGGAACCCAGTGTGGAGCAGCACGGGTGGAGAGCAGTGAACCCAGTGAGGAGCAGCGTGGGTGGAGAGCAGGAACCCAGTGTGGAGCAGCACGGGTGGAGAGCAGGAACCCAGTGTGCAGCAGCGTGGGTGGAGAGCAGTGAACCCAGTGAGGAGCAGCGTGGGTGGAGAGCAGGAACCCAGTGTGGAGCAGCACGGGTGGAGAGCAGGAACCCAGTGAGGAGCAGCGTGGGTGGAGAGCAGGAACCCAGTGAGGAGCAGCGTGGGTGGAGAGCAGGAACCCAGTGAGGAGCAGCGTGGGTGGAGAGCAGGGAACCCAGTGTACAGCAGCGTGGGTGGAGAGCAGGAACCCAGTGTGGAGCAGCGTGGGTGGAGAGCAGGGAACCCAGTGTGCAGCAGCGTGGGTGGAGAGCAGGAACCCAGTGTGGAGCAGCGCAGGTGGAGAGCAGTGAACCCAGTGTGGAGCAGCGCAGGTGGAGAGCAGTGAACCCAGTGTGGAGCAGCGCAGGTGGAGAGCAGTGAACCCAGTGTGGAGCAGCGCAGGTGGAGAGCAGTGAACCCAGTGTGGAGCAGCTCAGGAAGAGAGCAGTGAACCCAGTGTGGAGCAGCACAGGAAGAGAGCAGTGAACCCAGTGTGGAGCAGCGCAGGAAGAGAGCAGTGAACCCAGTGTGGAGCAGCGCAGGTGGAGAGCAGTGAACCCAGTGTGGAGCAGCGCAGGAAGAGAGCAGTGAACCCAGTGTGGAGCAGCGCGGGTGGAGAGCAGGAACCCAGTGTGGAGCAGCGTGGGTGGAGAGCAGTGAACCCAGTGTGGAGCAGCGTGGGTGGAGAGCAGGAACCCAGTGTGGAGCAGCGTGGGTGGAGAGCAGTGAACCCAGTGTGGAGCAGCGTGGGTGGAGAGCAGGAACCCAGTGTGGAGCAGCGTGGGTGGAGAGCAGTGAACCCAGTGTGGAGCAGCGTGGGTGGAGAGCAGTGAACCCAGTGTGGAGCAGCGTGGGTGGAGAGCAGTGAACCCTGTGTGGAGCAGCGTGGGTGGAGAGCAGGGAACCCAGTGTGCAGCAGCGTGGGTGGAGAGCAGGAACCCAGTGTGGAGCAGCGCAGGTGGAGAGCAGTGAACCCAGTGTGGAGCAGCGCAGGTGGAGAGCAGTGCACCCAGTGTGGAGCAGCTCAGGAAGAGAGCAGTGAACCCAGTGTGGAGCAGCACAGGAAGAGAGCAGTGAACCCAGTGTGGAGCAGCGCAGGAAGAGAGCAGTGAACCCAGTGTGGAGCAGCGCGGTTGGAGAGCAGTGAACCCAGTGTGGAGCAGCGTGGGTGGAGAGCAGGAACCCAGTGTGGAGCAGCGCAGGTGGAGAGCAGGGAACCCAGTGTGGAGCAGCGTGGGTGGAGAGCAGTGAACCCAGTGTGGAGCAGCGTGGGTGGAGAGCAGTGAACCCTGTGTGGAGCAGCGCAGGAGGAGGGCAGGAACCCAGTGTGGAGCAGCGCAGGTGGAGGGCAGGAACCCAGTGTGGAGCAGCGTGGGTGGAGAGCAGTGAACCCTGTGTGGAGCAGCGCAGGAAGAGAGCAGTGAACCCAGTGTGGAGCAGCGCAGGAGGAGGGCAGGAACCCAGTGTGGAGCAGCGCGGGAGGAGAGCAGTGAACCCAGTGTGGAGCAGCACGGGTGGAGAGCAGTGAACCCAGTGTGGAGCAGCGTGGGTGGAGAGCAGGAACCCAGTGTGGAGCAGCACGGGTGGAGAGCAGGAGCCCAGTGTGGAGCAGCGTGGGTGGAGAGCAGGAACCCAGTGTGGAGCAGCGTGGGTGGAGAGCAGGAACCCAGTGTGGAGCAGTGCGGGAGGAGGGCAGGAACCCAGTGTGGAGCAGCGCGGGAGGAGGGCAGGAACCCAGTGTGGAGCAGTGCGGGAGGAGAGCGGGAAACCCAGTGTGGAGCAGCGCAGGAGGAGAGAGGTGTTCCGCAGGGCTCTGTACTGGGACCTCTGCTGTTTGTGATATATATAAATGATTTGGAGGAAGATGTAGCTGGTGTGATCAGTAAGTTTGCGGACGACACAAAGATTGCTGGAGTTGCGGATAGCGATGAACATTGTCAGAGAATACAGCAGGATATAGATATGCTGGAACATTGGGCGGTGTAATGGCAGATGGAATTTAATCCAGATAAATGCGAAGTGATGCATTTCGGTAGATCTAATGTAAGGGGGAGCTGTACAATAAATGGCAGAACCATCAGGAGTATAGACACTCAGAGGGACATGGGTGTACAAGTCCACAGATCCTTAAAGCTGGCAGCACAGGTGGGGAGGGTGGTGAAGAAGGCATATGGCAAGCTTGCCTTTATTGGACGGGGCATAGAGTATAAAAGTTGGGGTCTGATGTTGCAGTTGTATAGAACGTTGGTTCGGCCTCATTTGGAATACTGCGTCCAGTTCTGGTCGCCACACTACCAGAAGGACGTGGAGGCTTTGGAGAGAGTACAGAAAAGGTTTACCAGGATGTTGCCTGGTATGGAGGGTCTTAGCTATGAGGAGAGATTGGGTAAACTGGGGTTGTTCTCCCTGGAAAGACGGAGGATGAGGGGCGACCAAATAGAGGTGTATAAAATTATGACGGGCAGAGATAGGGTGAACAGTGGGAAGCTTTTTCCCAGGTCGGAGGTGCCGAACACAAGGGGTCACGGGTTCAAGGTGAGGGGGGCGAGGTTCAACACAGATGTCAGGGGGACGTATTTTACCCAGAGGGTGGTGGGGGCCTGGAATGCACTGCCAAGCAAGGTGATTGAGGCAGACATGCCGGGATCGTTTAAGACTTATCTAGATAGCCACATGAACAGACTGGAAATAGAGGGATTCAAACGAATGGTCCAGTTGGGCACATGAGCGGCGCAGGCTTGGAGGGCCGAAGGGCCTGTTCCTGTGCCATATTGTTCTTTGTTCTTGAGAGCGAGGAACCCAGTGTGGAGCAGCGCAGGAGGAGAGCGGGAAACCCAGTGTGGAGCAGTGCAGGAGGAGAGCAGGAACCCAGTGTGGAGCAGCGCAGGAGGAGGGCAGGAACCCAGTGTGGAGCAGCGCAGGAAGAGAGCGGGGAACCCAATGTGGAGCAGCGCAGGAAGAGAGCGGGGAACCCAGTGTGGAGCAGCGCAGGAAGAGAGCGGGGAACCCAGTGTGGAGCAGCGCAGGAAGAGAGCGGGGAACCCAGTGTGGAGCAGCGCAGGAAGAGAGCGGGGAACAGAGTGTGGAGCAGCACAGGAAGAGAGCAGGGAACCCAGTGTGGAGCAGCACAGGAAGAGAGCAGGGAACCCAGTGTGGAGCAGCACAGGAGGAGAGCGGGGAACCCAGTGTGGAGCAGCACAGGAAGAGAGCAGGGAACCCAGTGTGGAGCAGCGCAGGAGGAGAGCGGGGAACCCAGTGTGGAGCAGCGCAGGAGGAGAGCAGGGAACCCAGTGTGGAGCAGTGCAGGAAGACAGCGGGGAACCCAGTGTGGAGCAGTGCAGGAGGAGAGCAGGGAACCCAGTGTGGAGCAGCGCAGGAAGACAGCGGGGAACCCAGTGTGGAGCAGTGCAGGAAGACAGCGGGGAACCCAGTGTGGAGCAGTGCAGGAGGAGAGCAGAAACCCAGTGTGGAGCAGCGTAGGAGGAGAGCGGGGAACCCAGTGTGGAGCAGCGCAGGAGGAGAGCGGGGTGCAGAGTGTGGAGCAGCGTAGGAGGAGAGCGGGGAACCCAGTGTGGAGCAGCGCAGGAAGACAGCGGGGAACCCAGTGTGGAGCAGTGCAGGAGGAGAGCAGAAACCCAGTGTGGAGCAGCGCAGGAGGAGAGCAGGGAACCCAGTGTGGAGCAGCGCAGGAGGAGAGCGGGGTGCAGAGTGTGGAGCAGCGCAGGAGGAGAGCGGGGAACCCAGTGTGGAGCAGCGCAGGAAGAGAGCGGGGAACCCAGTGTGGAGCAGTGCAGGAGGAGAGCAGGGAACAGAGTGTGGAGATGCGCGGGAGGAGAGCGGGGAACCCAGTGTGGAGCAGCGCAGGAAGAGAGCGGGGAACCCAGTGTGGAGCAGTGCAGGAGGAGAGCAGGGAACAGAGTGTGGAGCAGCGCAGGAGGAGAGCGGGGAACCCAGTGTGGAGCAGCGCAGGAAGAGAGCGGGGAACCCAGTGTGGAGCAGCGTAGGAAGAGAGCGGGGAACCCAGTGTGGAGCAGCGCAGGAGGAGAGCAGGGAACAGAGTGTGGAGATGCGCGGGAGGAGAGCGGGGAACCCAGTGTTGGGCAGCGCAGGAGGAGAGCAGGGAACCCAGTGTTGGGCAGCGCAGGAGGAGAGCAGGAACCCAGTGTTGGGCAGCGCCGGAGGAGAGCAGGAACCCAGTGTGGGGCAGCGCAGGAGGAGAGCAGGGAACCCAGTGTGGGGCAGCGCAGGAGGAGAGCGGGGATCCCAGTGTGGGGCAGTGTGGGAGGAGTGTGGTGAAACCGGTGTGCACAGCGTGGATGCAGGTTGCGAACCCAGTACTATTATCTTATATCATCAGTTTTTAACCTGAGTTAACGGCAGGTTGTGATTGTGGTATTTGCTGTTCATTTTGATGGATGTCATGGAGACCACAATTGATTGATTCTTATACATCTGGTACCCTTTCCAATGATAGAGGTTTTTCTTTTTCACTTGGTGATGCACTTTTTCATATACTTTGGGTATTCGGTTTAGTTTTAATTGATTAGAAATTATGGCAATGGCATTGTCACTCGGTGAGTAATCCAGTGACCCAGGGTAATCGTGTGGAATCCCACCAAGGCAGATGGTGAAATTTGAATTGAATGAAAATGTGGAATTAAAAGTCTCCTTATGACCATGAATCAACTGTCATAAAAACCCATCTAGTTCACCAATGTCCTAAAGGAAATCAGCCACCCTTATTGAGACTGGCCTACAAGTGATGCCAGCCCCACAGCAATATGTTTGACTGTTAAAAACACCCCCTGAAGTTACACAAATCAA
The DNA here is from genome assembly GCF_964213995.1 of Mustelus asterias. Taxonomy (NCBI): domain Eukaryota; kingdom Metazoa; phylum Chordata; class Chondrichthyes; order Carcharhiniformes; family Triakidae; genus Mustelus; species Mustelus asterias. The sequence goes on from NC_135809.1 coordinate 87,313,026, forward strand.
GGGCAATTAGGGATGGGTTGCAATAAACCTCAAGAATTTGCCCAGTATTTGTGAGAGTTAGAACAGTGTAGCTCAGGAACATGCCCTTCGGCTCACCAAGTCTATGCCGACACAGATGCCTCTCTAATCTAATATTTTCTTGCCTCTACGTGGTCCATAACCCTCTATTCCCTGCCTATCAGATGCCCCTTGAACATTGTTATAGAATCTGCTTCCACCACCTCCCCCAGCAGCACGTTCCAGGCATTCACCACCTGTGAGAAAAACATGCCCCTTACATCTATTTTAAACTTCCCCCCCATCACTTTCAACCTATGCCCCCAAGTAATTGACACTTCGACCACGGGAAGAAGACTCTGACTACACACTCTATCCAAGGCTGTCATAATCTTGTAAACCTATATCAGGTCTCCCCTCATCCTCCGACACTCCAATGAAAATAATCCAAGCTTGTTCAACCTTTCTTCATAGTCCATATCCTCCAAACCAGACAACATCCTGGTAAATCCCTCCTGCACCCTTCCCAATGCATCAACGTCCTTCTGGTAGTGTGGCGACCAGAATTGTACACAATTCTCCAAATGCGGCCTAACCAAAGTCTTATACAGCTGCAACATGATTTTCCAATTCCTACCGTCAACACCCCGACTGATGAAGGCCAGCATGCAATACGTCTTCTTGACCATCTGAGTTGCCACCTTCAGGGAACTATCGATCTGCACGCATTGATCCTTCTGTATGCTACATATTTCTAAGGGCTCTACCATTTACAGTATATCTTTGCAATAGACCTTCCAAATCACATCACCTCATATTTGTTAAATTAGGATAAATATCATTTGTCAAATTTTAAAATTAAAATGCATTATCAGCAAAATGAAAGTATATACCAGAAACCTGGTTATCATGGGTGGGACTTTCCCATCTGTGGCATGTTTTGGCTGGCAGTGGAATCTTCTGGAAGATATGGGCAGCACAGTGATACAGTGGTTAGCACTGCTGCCTCACAGCCCCAGGGACCCGGGCTCACTTGGGTAACTGTCTGTGCGGAGTCTGCATGTTCTCCCCTTGTCTGCGTGGGTTTTCTCCGGGTGCTCCGGTTTCCTCCCACAGTCCAAGAGATGTGCTAGTTAGGTTCATTGGCCATACTAAATTCTCCCTCAGTGTACCCGAACAGGCGCCGGCGTGTGGTGACTAGGGGATTTTCACAGTAACTTCATTGCAGTGTTAATATAAGCCTACTTGTGACACTAATAAAAGCTAAACATCAAACAAAGGAGTAGCGTAAACACAAAGAATCCCAGTATCATTACGAATGAAAGAAAAGAATGTGACAGCAAATATATATGACTTAGCAAGAGTCAAAATTGCCTCAATAAGAACTTGAACTGACAGAGAGAGGCTTAGGAGATTGATGGGTGGGCTAACAGTCCTATAATTCTGAAGGATAAATGAATGATTCAAATATGATTCAAACATGTAGATAATTTTTCAGGGATTTAAAACTTTGATCTGTCAACGTGGAGTTTTCCACTGGCCTGTAGAGATCTGGAGGATTCTGGGTCTGCCATTTTATTTGTGGTGTGACCCAACATTAGAATGATTTATTGTCTGCCTGGTGCATGCTCGCACATACACTTTAAGTCTAAGGTCAAGTTTTGATTTATATAAAAATTCAGGACTCCGTGTGAAAGATTTTCTACATTAAACACAATTAGAGGTATTGAGAAGATATCCAAAATTGCGAAAGGTGTTCTAAAGGAAAGCTTTCATCAAAACGAATTATTTGCTTTGTAGAACAATGGGGTACCACAACTGTGGTTTGGAAACACAAAGAAAGCACTCAGGAAAAGCATGTTGACCACCTCAGTGTGCGCTGGCCAATACTGATCCCCCAACCACCATTACTAAAAACAGATGATCCCATCATTGCAATTTGTGGGCTCTTGATGTGCAAAACTTGGCTGCCATCTTTCGAGGGATCGCTTTTCAGATGAATTTCATTGGCTGTAAAACACTTTGCGATATCCAAAAGTGCAACATAAAATGGAGGATTTTCTTTTTTATGTCTGGTAGTGAAGGATTTTGCTGCTCCTTACAGATGTCACCAAAGGGGTAGGGCCTTCCAATCCTGTCAAAATTAAAACAGATCCTGAGTATAGCTCACAGCTACAGGTGCAAGACCAATTTCCACTAACTTACTCGCATGTTTTGTTTGACAGGTTTTCCCAGCAGAGGATACATGATTTTTTTGGTTGGGGTGGGGGGAAGGTTTAAGATTTCACTGCTTGTGGCTGAATGCTTCTCTCTCTTGTGTAGCGCACTGTAAATAAGTGCTCTTATCTTCCATTCATCTGTTTAGCTCACCTGGATTGAGTTAGATAAAGCTCATTGTCAGTCATCACAACCACCATTAAAAATAGCTAGAAATCTGCCCATTTTGTTCCTTGCACAGACAATGACCCATTTTTCTTTGAATTTTAATCATTTTCCTTTTCCTGTAGATGGTGTCAGCAATGTTAAATAAATCCTGCTGTCTTTCCCTCATCCGCACCAGTTCTTCTTCTTGTACCTTTGTATCTTGTCTCCTCTTTTTCCTCTCTCTTTTCCATTGCTGGTTTGATGGATTCCTTAATTCTTCCTGATAAGGATGGAGGTTTTGACAAGAAACACACAAGCATTAAAACAACAACAAATCTGCATTTGTAAAGCGCCATGAAGATAATAAAGCTCCCCAAGGCACTTCAGAAGAACTATATCAGACCAAATTTCAGATAAGCCACGTGGGGGGATTTTAGGACAAGAGACCAAAAAATTGCTCAAAGGGGTAGGTTTTAAGAAATTTTCTGAAGGCAGAGAGAGAAGTTTAAGGGGGGAATTCGAAGGCTCAGGGTCCAGGTAGCTGGTGCCGATTGTGGAAGGCCATCAAGGTCGCACAAGAGGCCAGAATTGGAGGATATCTCAACACATTATAAGGCAGCACAGTGGTTAGCACTGCTGCCTCACAGCGCCAGGGACTCCGGTTCGATTCCAGCCCCGGGTGACTGTGTGGAATCGACACGTTCTCTCCTTGACTGTGTGGGTTTCCTCTGGATGCTCTGGTTTCCTCCCACAGTCCAAAGATGTACAGCTTAGGTTGATTGGCCATGCTAAATTGTCCCTTAGTGTCCAAAGACGTGTAAGTTAGAATTAGCAATGGTAAATGCTCAGGGTTACTGGGATAGGGCAGAGCATGGGGCCTGGGTGGGGTGCTCTTTCAGTGACTCGATGAGCTGGATGGCCTCTTCCTGCACTGTCGGGCTTGTATGATTCTAAGACGGGAGAAACTTTCAGAGGCAGAGAATTTTAAAATCAGGACTTTACTACAGGGTCAGGAGCTAGGGTTCTGGTATACATGCACATGTGCCTGTACACACACACACAAGACGGGGGGAGGAGGAGAAATTTCACCCATTGGTTTTGGTCTCTGCTCCAAACTCAGTTCCCTAACTACCGACTCCATCTGCCTCCCTGGCAACAGCCTGAGATTAAGTCGGTCTATTCACAACCTTGGTGTTTTATTTGTTCCTGTGATGAGCTTCCAACCTTACATTTAAGTTTTATGATTATTTATTAGTGTCACAAGTAGGCTTGCATTAATACTGCAATGAAGTTACTGTGAAAATTCCCTAGTCGCCACACCCCGGCGCCTGTTTGGGTACACTGAGGGAGAATTTAGCATGGCCAATGCACCTAACCAGCATGTCTTTCAAACTGTGGGAGGAAACCAGAGCACCCGGAGGAAACCCATGCAGACATGGGGAGAACGTGCAGACTCTGCACATACAGTGACCCAAGCCGGGAATCGAACCCAGGTCTCTGGCACTGAGAGGCAGCAGTGCTAACCACTGTACCATCGTGCCACCCACATTAAGACTGTCTATTCCATCACCCAATTTCTCCCGTTTTAGCTCACGTCCTACTGAAACCCTCACTTGTGCCTTCATTGCCTCAAGACTTTACGAATCCATTGCATTCCTAACTGGTCTTCAACATTTTACCCTCCAGAATCTTGAGGTGATCCAGAACCCTGCTACAGGTTTCTCGGTTCACAGCCAGTCCCATTCCGCTACCATCCCGGCTCACCATAGTCAAGCAATGTCTTAATTTTGAAACACTTATACTTGTTTTAAAATCCCTCCATCGTCTTTTCCTCCTATCTCTACAATCTCCTCCACCTCACTATTCATCAAGATACCTGCGAGTGTCTAATTCTGGCCTCTCATGTACGCCCAGTTTTAATTGCTCCATCATGGTGGCCATGCCTTCAGATCCTAATCTCTGGAATATTCTTCCTAATCACCTTTGCCTCTCTACCTTGCTTTCCTCCTTTTAGGACACTACATAAAATCCCACCTCTTTGATCAGGATAATTTAACCTAATGGCCTGGATTTTCACAGAGTTATTGAGACTCCATGAGCCTTTACAAATGGTGGGTAGAACTTAGATGCAGAAGTGGTGGAGGCGGACACACTGGGAACGTTTAAGACTTATCTAGACAGCTATATGAACGGAGTGGGAATGGAGGGATACAAAAGAGTGATCTAGTTTGGACCAGGGAGCGGCGCGGGCTAATTGTTCCTGGTTTCTCGTTTCAAGGCTTCATTCTACGATCATCTTGCTGGTGCCAGTACAGAGTGATACTGCGGATAGTTGGGAACCTGTCTCGGGGGCAGGGGATTCATATGGTGTTCGTGGAAGTGGAAATGACTAGGGTTGGGAAGCATTTTCCGATCGGGGCCATTGTGATCTCCTGGACTCGTTTCGATCGCCTCAGGGGGTCGGAGAGGAATTTCCCAGATTTTTTTTTCCCCATATTGGCCCTGGGGTTTTTCACTCTGGGTTTTCGCCTCTCCCTGGAGATCACATGGTCTGGAATGGGGGGGTGGGGGTAAGTTAATAGGTTGTAATGAACAAAGCATCGTAGCTGTGAGGGACAGCTCGGTGGATAGGATATTGGTATGTAGATAGGCTGGAAAATTGGGTGGGGATCCTGGATTCAGGATTCAATCCTGGACTGGGGAGCGGCGCGGGCTTGGAGGGCCGAAGGGCCTGTTCCTGTGCTGTATTGTTCTTTGTTCTTTGTTCTTTGTCCTGTTTCCAATAGATTTCATTTTCACCAGTATGGGAAAGGGAGCAGGGTGTGACTCACACGAGGCAAACCTGAACCCAGCAGGACCATTTGAACTCAGCGCTGAGTTTAAACAGACCCCACTTACACTGCAGCAGAGACCTTTACCCACAGTGTGGGAATCACAAATGTGTTTAGGGTAAATGTAAATGCTCTTAAAGGGTGGATAAAATCTGTAGCACAGTCATGATATGAAGTTATTTAAATCCCCAGCCAGTTAAAAATGTAAAAGGCTGCCTGTGTAAGTGTGAATTGAAAAAACTATTTTAGCAGTTACAATAGCTGTTGGTTCACATTTCACCAAAGACCATCATTATGTTATTATGAATGCTAGGTTGCTTCCCACAAGTTATAATTATCCTCAAGGGAAGGTTAGAGAGGAGGGGCTCTGAGTTCACAGTTTTAGTTAAAGATCTAAGTGGTTATTAAAGAATTAATAACGAACAAAGAAAATTATAGCACAGGAATGGGCCCTTCGGCCCTCCAAGCCTGCACCAACCATGCTGCCCAACTTAACTAAAACCCCCTACCCTTCTGGGGACCATATCCCTTTATTCCCAATCTATTCATGTATTTGTCCAGACGTCCCTTAAAAGTCATTATCGTATCTGCTTCCACTACCTCCCCTGGCAGCGAGTTCCAGGCACCCACCACCCTCTGTGTAAAAAATCTGCCTCGTACATCTCCTTTAAACTTGCCCTTCACACCTTAAACCTATGCCCCCTAGTAATTGACTCTTCCACCCTGGGAAAAAGCTTCTGACTATCCACTTTGTCCATGCCGCTCATAATCTTCTATCAGGCAGGCCTCAACCTCCGTCGTTCCAGTGAGAACAAACCAAGTTTCTCCAACCACTCCTCATGGCTAATGCCCTCCATTCCAGGCAACATCCTGGTAAATCTTTTCTATATCCTCTCCAAAGCCTCCACATCCTCTGGTAGTGTGGCGACCAGAATCGAACACTATATTCCTACTGCAGCCTAACTAAGGTTCTATAAATCTGCAACATAACTTGTCAATTTTTTAATTCAATACCCCGGCCGATGAAGACAAGCATGCCGTATGTCTTCTTGACTACCTTCTCCACCTGCATTGCCACTTTCAGTGGCCTGTGTACCTGTACACCCAGGTCCCTCTGCCTATCAATACTCTTAAGGGTTCTGCCATTTACTGTATATTTCCTATCTGTATTAGACCTTCCAAAATGCATTACCTCACATTTGTCCGCTTAACGCGCCTGAAACACTGCAGCTCCGATTGGCGCCTCCAACTGCGCATGCACAGAAAGAAAATGATAGAATAACACTCCCAGGCCAGGTAATGCCTCCCCCTGGTCCCACAGATATTGCCCCACCCCACAACATTACTGACCCCCTTATTCCCCCACCCACAACGATCTCGGGCCCCTCCCCCCACCGATCTCAGGCAGAGTGGCAGCAGTCTCCCTTCCCCCCAATGATCTCAGGCAGAATGACAGCGGACCCTCCTTACCCCCCCACCTCCAATGATCTCAGGCAGAGTGGCAGCAGACCCCCTTCTCCCACACCGATCTCAGGCAGAGGATCCACCCTCCCCCCTACAGATATCAGGGTGATCCCCCTCACCCCCGCCCCGGACCCTCCCGCACAAGGCCCCCATCTCCTCCAGATTCCAATGACTGTGTGACACCTCCCTCTCTCTCCCCTGTCCCCAATCATTGAGGCACTGATCCTCCCCACCATCAGCACACCTGCAAGTGCTCACTTGCCTTCCCCCCAGTGCTAACAAGCAAACTGCATGTAACTTGCTGGAATGCTCTGCCAAGCTGCCCGCAGCTTATCTGCCCTAACGAGGGGCAGCTCCATAAAAGACACAAGCTTGGACAGGCAGGCAGTGCAGGACAAAATGTACGCACGACCAGCCCCCGATTTTCTGAGGGCGACCTCAGGAGGTTGCTGGATGCAGCAGAAGCGAGGCAGGACACCCTCTTCTTCCCAGGAGGACGCAAACCCAGGGCGGCTGATGGAAATGTGGTCTGGGAGGAAGTCGCCGCCTCGGTCAGTGCCAGGGCACTGGCTCCCGAACCGCGAAGCAGTGCCGGAAAAAAGTCAATGATCTCATCTGTGCAGCAAGGGTGAGTGCTGAACCCCATCTTGCATCTTCCCCCAAATTTCCCCCAGATCCTCCCATCCCCAGCACCCTACATGCTCCCAGCTCCTAATCCCCAAGCAGCTGCTTCCTATCCCCTCCAAGAGCCCCACTGGGCTTGCCCTCCAAGGGCCACCAGCTGATACTCTGCAGGAGTCACACCACCATTTCTTTCATGGCTCCTTTTGGCTCAGTGAGAAGTCTCACAACACCAGGTTAAAGTCCAACAGGTTTATTTGGTAGCACAAGCCACTAGCTTTTGGAGCGCTGCCCCTTCATCAGATAAGTGGGAGTTCTGTTCATAAACAGGGCACATAAAGACACAAACTCATGTGAATTTGTGAACAGAACTCCCACTTACCTGATGAAGGGGCAGCGCTCTGAAAGCTAGTGGTTTGTGCTACCAAATAAACCTGTTGAACTTTAACCTGGTGTTGTGAGACTTCTTACTGTATTTACCCCAGTCCAACGCCGGCATCTCCACATCCTTTTGGCTCCACAGGAGAAGACCAACCATAACACCAGAGAGAGGGCAAAGACAGGGGGTGGTGAGCCAGACCTCCGGGTCCTCACCCCCTTTGAAGAGCGGGCGCTGGAGCTATCAAGGGAAGGGGAGATGCGGGCTGTCAGCGACAGCATGGTTGGGCTGCTGTCAAGACGTGAGAACCTGTCATTCCTACACTCACTTTGAGGCAACTTCTCGGGGGCATGAGTTTCAGTTGCGAGGGGCAAGGTTTAAAGGAGATGTACGAGGCATGTTTACTTGCACAGAGAGGGTAGTGGGTGCCTGGAATTCTCTGTCAGGGGAGGTCACGGATGCAGATACGATAGTGACCTTTAAGGGATGTCTTTAGAGCTATGTGAATGGGATGGGAATAGAGGCATATGGTCTCCGAAAGACTAGGGGGTAACAAATCAGATGGGCAGCCTGGTTGCTACAGGCTTGGAGGCCCGAAGGGCCTGTTCCTGTGATATAATTTTTTTTGGCGCTTTGTTCTACATTCAATGGAGAAATGTGAATCACGTGTTTGGCATCCCGGATTCCTCTCCCTCCCTTGTGTCCTGTGTTGCAGGGACAGATCCAGATGCCCTGGGGCCTTCTGGACTACAGGCCCCAGCTACAGTTCCCGCCCATCCTGGTCAAGACAGCTCAGATGAGTCCTTGGAGGATATGGGTGAAGGGATCTCTGAAGGTGGTACAGTTTTGGTGTCAGCTTTCACCTCACAACTCACCATCCCAGATACTGACACGTTGGTGGGTCCAGTTAGTGATGAGGCTTCTGAGTCACTCTCTAGTGAGCAGACACATCTAATAATGTATATCAGATGGAGGAGGGAAAGTCTGAGACCTCCGGCAGGGCCCCGCGTGCCAGAGGCGAGGACTCAGCCGGCCCCAGGCTACATACTGGGCCTCTGAGATCACCTCTCCCTCAGCTGCTGGAGATGCAGCAACAGAGCCAGGGAATGCAGGAGGGGCTGACAGCCACACCAGATCGATTGAGAGGCTGTCGGGAGGCGTCCCAAAGCTTTCAGGCGGACCAGCTATTACCGGTCTTGCGTGCTTCCCAAGCCAGCATTGCAAGAGTGGCATCCGCGGTGGAAAGCCTGGGGTAGGGAATCCTCACCATGAGTGGCAGGCTCCAAGCGATGGCCGAGTCACAGCAGGCCACAGCTAAGGTTCTGAACAGGCTTCTCGAGATTCTGCGGCTCATGGCTGAGAGGCTCAAGAGCTTGCAGGAGACCCAGCGGGACAGCACTGAAACACAGCGGGCTATGGCAGCAGCCCTTGCGAACGTCACCCAGTCGCAGAGGGTCATGGCTGAGGGGCTGCAGAGCATGGCCCAGTCTCAGAGGGCACTTGCTGCGGCCATTGAGAGGTAGCCCTCAACTCAAGTGGCCATCGCAGAGAGCTCGACTACCATGGGTAGGTCGCAGGTGGTCCTCCAGAACTGGTACTGCCAGGTGATGCCGGAGCTTCTGGAGCTCACTGCAGAAGCACTGCTGTCCCATGGAGTGACCCGCAGGAGCCCCAAGAGAGGAGGGAGGGCTCGAGACCATGCCGGGGCCTTCCAGCCAGGAGACTGTGGCTACACCTTCTGACTCCCCCCTTCGTGACACTGGGGCATGTCAGAGTCAGGGGGATGAAGAATGTGTCAAGGAAACATCCCAGACACCTGGAAGCAGGCCAGGGCCCTTAATGTCCAGGGCCTCCAGAGGATGCCCGCCACGCACATCACAGGCCACGGGGCGAGGTAGGCACCTCTGATGTACATTCTGGGGAGTCACTGAGAGGTAGTGGTAGGCCATGTAAGGTTAGAAAGTTGTAGTTGCACTGAGATGGCACAGGTGAAGGGCTGCACTGGTTAGAAAGATATTTAAGCACCTTAACGTTTTCTGTTCACACATTTTTGTGTTAGAACGTCTTATTTAAACACCTTTATTGCAATTAAATGTTTCTTCACACCCACCTGTGACTAATTTATCTCAGATTTGCCTCGAATAGGAATTCTTTTCCATTGATGATCACCGGAGGGATTGCTTCATGGTGACGTCAGTTGGGGAGGCCCTTCAATGCTGTGTCGCTCGGAAAAGGAAAGCATTGGTTCCCCCGACCCCGTGAGCGATTTCCCCCCATTCTCCCACCCCACCAGGGCCCCAGGGCCCTGTATGGGGGTTTCAGATCCCTTACCCATTGCACAGACGTGGACCCAGGTGCCAACGTGCATGCGGAGCTCAGATAGGAGTCAGACTAGTTTGCACCAGGGCATCATCATAATGGTGCTTAGCGAGTCATCATCACCCTCCTACCTGCCAAAAAACTCACTAACACAGCGTACCCAGGCCCACCACTCTGGTGTGACAATGTTGCAGGATATAAAAGGGATTTGGCGGGGTTGGGGGGGGAATGGAACCCACAGACACAAGCGCCTAGCGACTGAACCACCTGGTGCTCAGGGCCTCCCTAGCCGCCCTCGCATGCCTCCTTCGAGCTGCCAGCTCTCCAGCACCTGGGTGCTGTTGCTCGGTGTGTTCTTCCTCTTCTTCCTCCTCCTCTTCCTCTTCCCCAGCGACACCCGGCTGGTCAGCCTCCACATCCTCCTCCTCCTCCAATAGGTCACCTCTCTGCAGAGCCAGGCACGGCACATGACCACAATGCAGGGAGAGATCACTGGGTTGTATTTGTAGGGCCCCATCAGATCGGTCCAGGCACTGAAATCGCATTTTGAGCAGCCCAATGCATCTCCCCACGATCGGGTGGGTGGCTACATGGCTCTCATTATAGCGAGTCTCCACCCCAGTCATAGGCATCATCAGCCATGTCCGAAGTGTGAAACCCATATCACCCATGAGCCACCCCTGCAGCCTGGGCTCCTCCTCAAATGCCTCCTGGATGTCAGAGCTCCTGAGAATGAAGCTGTCGTGCATGCTGCCCGGGTGTCTTGCGCAGACGTGCATAATGTTCATGTTATGGTCACACATGAGTTGAACATTCAGGGAGTGGAACCCCTTTCTGTTGATGAATCTCCGCTGATTCTGTAGGGGGGCTTTGAGGGTGACGTGGGTGCAGTCAATAACCCCTTGAACGTTAGGCATCCCCGCAATGGCTGTGAACCCTGCAGCCTGGGCTTCCTGATGGGCCTGGTCCAGGTTAGATTTGATGTACTGCCCAGCCCGGGCATACAGGGCTTCTGTGACCTGCTTGACACAGCTGTGCACAGCTGACTGGGAAATGCCACATACATCTCCGCTAGGGGTCTGGAAGGAGCCAGTCGCATAAAAGTTCAGAGCGGCCGTCAATTTGACAGCCACCGAGAGCGGGTGCCGCGCCCCCTCCCCCCCAAAGATGTGCAGATTAGGTGGGTTGGCTATGCTTAATTGCCCCTTAGTGTCCCAATGTGTGTAGGTTAGATAGATGATAAATGTGTGGGTTTACAGGGATAGGGCCTGAGTGGGATGCTCTTTCAGAGAGTCGGTGCAGACTCAATGGGTCAAATGGTCTATTTCTACACTGGAGGGACTCTATGGTTCTTTGGTGTTGTAAATCTGCCTGGCAATGAAAATGGAACATGTTAAATTCAGAGATCAGCAGTTTTCAACATATTGCTGAAATGCCTCATTACTGGGAAATGTACCCTTAGGCTTCAATGTACTGTGCTGTATCCAATCGACTTTAGTATGGTGCTTTGCCACAAATCAGAACACACATCAATAAATTTATCCTGCCACTTAAATTTTATCAGACTAAACAAATATGTAAGCAGTTCTACATTCTTTATCCTCAATAAGATAAGAGGCTGACAAATATCTCGCCTGTAGGAAGTATGAAATGGTTTGTGAAAGGTTCAGCAAATATGGAAGCAAAAGCAATATCAAGAGCTATTTATCATTATTTTGGTGCAAAAGTAATCCATTCACAATGTTTTTATCACCCCCAAATCTAGGGGTGTGAACTATGATTGAGATTTTGCTGTTTGTTCAATATGAAAATTAAAGATATATTTTTGACAGGGAGCAACTTATAAACTAGATTTTATCAAGACATCATGGGTTTTATGACAACTGAACATAATGTGTTATTGTTACAATCCCCAAGGGGAAATAGTAAATCAAAATAATTACATTGACCAAATGAAGAAATTGCCAACAAGATGCCTCTTTTTGTGGATTTTACTTTAACAAGAATCCAAAACAATACAAATTACACATGAATTAACAAGCAAAGGATACTTCAAATAAAAGGATAAACTTCACTTTAAATGAACATTACAACAAAGATACATCTTACACAACCAGAAGCATTTGCATCATTCCCTATACAAATGCTGTCACTATATAGCCGCACAGTTCCCCAAAAGCTCTTCCATATTCACACACGGTAGGTCAGGAATCCTACTTTACAACAGTTTTGCTTTAGACATGTGCAATTATCATCAGCAAGGCTATGAATACTCTCACCTTCGGGTCACGACAGTCCTGATAGTATAGCATTCCATAATTCTTTTTCAACCAATAACATCCTGCTTCATTATTTGGCCCCTTCTGGGGAAACATCCAAGCTTCCAAGCTATTCACCCAGCTTTTAAACTATTTTAGCCAGCTCGCACAGTACTTCCAAGAATTCCTGTCTCCTTTTTAGCCAGCCAGAAAAACTGACTTCTCCCTGAGAGTGTTTTCTTTCCATTCACAAGAAAGTTTTACATTTCGCCTTCTGCCTCTGTAGTATCTTGCAAAGATGGGCGACCATCAAGTAGATTAATAAATGAACAGTTTATTAAGGTAAATAGCTATGTGCAGAAGTGATATAAAAGTCACCATATGACTCCAGACTCCTAACTGAAAAGAAAAACCCACACCCAGCTCCAGGATTCATACACTTCGGCCTGTTTGGCCGAATGGGTCACATGACCATTTAAAGGGGCATGCTACCACAGTCTCTTTCTGCTTTCTCAATGTGTCTGCATCTATGTGTTAATTAGCTTTGCCTCCAATTCCTCCGTAGTTCTCCTTTATGTCTGACAGCCACAAGCCTTCTTTTTCAACTTCCGTCCTGTTGGTACTGCTTCCAGGTCAAGGCTCACTATGTCACATGAACCAGTCTTTCTTATTATGCAAGAAAATTCCAATTGATCCCTTTACAGTTGATGCAAACTCTTTAAAATCCTTTTTCAAACATTCTTGAAAACAATTACAGATTCCACAGACCTTTGAAAGAAATTAGAAATATTTCTTACTCCACTGCTTCCAGGTCAAAGGTTGTCACCTGTATATAATTGATGCTCAAAAGCAGGAATTTTATTGTGTTCTTGTGTATCATTCCACACAGGGATTGAGGATTAGCAATGTGTTTTTGGAGAGAGACCGGGATTGAGAGACTTGGGAAAGATTATCCGTTGTTCTCACAGCCGAAATTTATGTGAAGTTTAAAGTTTATTTATTAGTGTCACAAGTAGGCTTATATTAACACTGCAATGAAGTTACTGTGAAAATCCCCTTGTCACCACACTCCAGTGCCTGTTCGGGTACACTGAGGGAGAATTTAGCATAGCCAATCCACCTAACCCGCACATTTTTCGGATTGTGGGAGGAAACCGGAGCACCCAGAGGAAACCCATGCAGACACGGGGAGAAAGTGCAAACACCACACAGACAGTGACCCAAGCCAGGAATCGGGCCCAGGTCCCTGGCGCTGTGAGGCAGCAGTGCTAACCACTGTGCCACCGTGCCGCCAATAAATAAACTTCCTTGTATATATTGTTCCAACAAAATTCTCAACCCATTCTTTGAGAATACACTTATGATGCCACTAAAAAAGACCAGCTGAAATCCTTGCTGTATTAGACACAAAATCAGGAGGAACCTTCCCCATGCAGAGAAAGAGGGAATTGGAATTAACCTAAAATATTTCAAATTGTGAAGGAATTCAGGGGGACAATTTTCTGCCTGATGTGGATTATACCAATCCCGGAATTTTGTGTGCGGTCCTAAAAACGGGTTTTGCCCTGGCACCAAACAGTTTGCAATTGTCCCAGTCCCTCGCGACTGGCGCAAACCAGATCATGCCCAGAAATTGAGCAAGGTCAATTAACATATTTAAAGTAGAATCTAAATATGCTTAGCCTGTTCAATGTTGGATTCTTCCAGCTCCTGGGATCTTGTCACTCTCAGGTGTGGCACAAACCCCCCAAGAAGCATTACTAGTCTCCCCTAGTGGAGACCAGGCATGATAGCCACACCAGGGGACTCGTAGGCCATTGAAGCCCTGGGCGGTTAGGAAAATGGCTGGGCAGTGCCCATCTGTCAGTGTCCCCCTGGCACACTGGCAATGCCCGCCGGCACACTAGCAATGCCCACTTGGTATACTGGCAGCACACACCTGGCACACTAGCAGTACCAGTTGGGCACTGCGAGTGTGCCAGCGGCAGTGTCAAAGGAGTAGGGCTTGAGTGAAAGTAGGGCCTGAGTCAGGTCTATGATGGGGGAGGCTATGCCAAGGGGCCTATGACAGGGGATTATAATAGGGGGGCTATGCAGGGGAGATAAGATGGGGGTATGATGGGGAATCATGAAGGGGTGGGGCATGAAAGGGGGGGCATGTCATGAAGGGGGGTCATGAAGCGGAGACATGTTGGGGACCATGAAGGGGACCCATTGGGAGGGCCCCAGTGCCAGCAATCTGTGTCAGGGAGGGGTGGGGAAACATGCCACCAATGAGGATGGGTCCTCGATATTCATGGGGGAGGGAAGGGGTTTTTCAGTGCCCTTTCAAAACAATACCCGATTGCTTTGCAGCCAGGCTCACTGGCGTGTTTGTCTCAGAACAAGTACACAACTCACCACACACAAAAAAATGACTTAAGTGTTGGACGATTGTGGTCCGGGCTGCTCCGGAGAGATTGGTGCAGATCGCTTCAGTTTTCTTGCTGTTATGCATGGATTCCTAAACAAAGTTGTTGAATCTGTTTTGGTGTGAATACCATTTAAAGTATGGTTTGAGGTGTGTTCAACCACAGTTTGTCTGTGAATTCATGTTCACCTCTGGATGTGAGAGGATACAGTAGATAGTATTGACTGTTTGCTGTGTTGGCTCTTGTACAGTAAAATATCTTCTGTTTGTTTGAAACCATGCAATTTTCTGTATTGATTCTCTGAGTGAATACCTGGGATTTCAAATTTCGTTTACAACAGAGGTTAACAGAACCAAATCATAACAACATTTCAAAAATGTCTTATATTTCTTTTAAGAGATACTGAACTACAGTAAGCCAGGCTTTGTTGCATTTTGTGTACAGAATACTGAGAGGCTTAGATAGAGTCGACATGGAGAGGATGTTTCCACGAGAGAGAGAGTGTGTGTGTGTGGGGTGTGTGTGGGGTGTTGATGGTGGGGCCTGAGGGGAGAGATTACCTGCATGGTGGGTGTGCAATGTTCAAAGGAGACTCTCAATGGAGGCAATTCCATCCCTATTCCCACCTGAGGCTTGAGCAGGGTTATTTTTCAGGCTTGCCCCTGAACTCTTCCCGCCAGTCTGAAAAATGATGCTGGGAGGGAAATGGCCCTTGTGGCCATTGACAATACAAGGGCCTCAACTGGGGAAGGAGCAGGGGCTTAGAGGGTAGCCTCGGCCCCACCCATCTCACTGTAAGATTGTGAAGAGGTTGGGGCAGTAGCAAGGCCCTCTGAAGAATTTTAAGGCCACCCCAAGCACCAAATTTTGCCTCAGATGTAAGAATCACACACATCTTCCTTCCTCAAAAAACATGGACAGTAAGAAAAAGGGATTGGGGTTTCAGTTCTCTCTCATCCCTGTCAGGAACAATTATTTAACACGTCTGTGTGAAGCGCTTTGGGTAGTCTCTTAGTGTTCAATGAGTTACATAGATGCAGGTTATTGTTGAAATGATATTCTCACAAGTTGTCTCTGATGTTAACTACATACAAGCTTAATGCAAGATTCACTGCAGAGCATTACCCTCCCATCTCTATCTGAAGTTCAGCATCCAATGAGTATTTCCAGAAATCTCTGCTCTAAAATCCATTCCCTAACTACCCCACCCTCTCTCTGGCAACTGTCTAAACCACTTTGTTCTGTCACAGAAGTACTTTCAATGATGACGGTACAGATCTTTGGCCTCTCCAGGAATCAAGGTCTATGTGAAGTGGGCAGGAAAATGGAGTTGAAAGCCAAGATCAGGCACGGTGGTTAGCACTGCTGCCTCACAGTGCCAGGGACCGGGATTCAAATCCCAGCTTGGGTCACTGTCTGTACGGAGTCTGCACGTTCTCCCCGTGTCTGCTTGAGTTTCCTCCACGTGCTCCGGTTTCCTCCCACAGTCTAAAAGACGTGCTGGTTAGGTGCATCCGCCATGCTAAATTCTCCCTCGGTGTACCAGAACAGGCGTTGGAATGTAGCGATCAGGAGATTTTCACAGTAACTTCACTGCAGTGTTAATGTAAGCGTATTTGTGACATTAATAAATAAACTTAAACTCTATGATCATATTGAATGCCATGTGGTTTGCTCCTGCTTTTTATGTTTTTACATTTATTTTCTTGGATTTACCTTCGAAGGTTGTAGTACAGGTAAGATAAGACTTCCAAATGCACAAAAATAATTCTTATGGTACCACTGGAAGCAAATGGTGATTGTTTTACCGCATAATAAAACCTTGGGCCTCTCTTGCTATTCATCATTTATGCCAATATGGAGGACTGGCATTCTTGAATCGCTAATGTGAGTTTGTTTGCGGGCTGAAAGATCATGTTATTTTCAAACGACAGTGGAGGTGGTTTTGAATTTCGGTTTCTAATTTGACACTTATTAACCATGAATCAGCCACATCAATCAGCATGTTACAAGGTTATGGCATGGTGAATTATGTTTTTCTCCATTTCTTTTCTTTCCTCTCCTGAAGATGTTTGCTATTGCCGATTTAGTCCCCTGCCCCCACGCTCCCCCACCCGTGCATCCTGAACCAGCACAAAAGTGTTCAGTCTCGAAGGTAAGCCTGTGCAGGGTATAGTGCAATGATAAGCAATCTATGCCAGTCAGTGGGCCGCTTGAGTGGCCTTCCCTCTTCACAGTGGGCCATAAGATTGAAATCGGGCTTGTTAACTAACCATGAGTAGGATTAAATGCACTTAATACATGTTGAATATTTCATAACGAGTTACAGAAAACACTGAATTATTTATATATTAATGGAACTATTATTAACTTGAAATGGTAAAAACAAATAAATATTTACACTTTGGATGCAGAGGGAGCGCACGGCTCTCACAGTCAATGTTGTTGCAATCAGCATGCACCTTACTTCACTTGCCCTTGCTTTTTGTGCATATCACTTCAGTCATACCAATAGGAAACAAAATGAACGGACGGAAATCAGCGGAATGTGGCAACACTGTGCATGAGCAACAATTAACACAATGTCTCATGGGCCACACTCGGAACTCAGATGGGCTGCATGTGGCCTCCAAACCGCAAGCTGCCCACCACTGGTGTAGGTTGTGTCAGCACATTTTTCATCAGGAATTGCCAAATTTAAAAAAGCAACAACTTGCATTTCTGTAGCACCTTACACTGCCTCAGGACATCCCAAAGTGCTTTAAAACAATTGAAACACTTCTATAATGTAGTCACTGTTGTAACCTTGAAAATACAGCAGCCGAATCACAACCAACAAGATCCCACAAACAGCAACAAGATAATCACGAGATCAACTATTTTCAATGGTGTTGACAAAAACATTCAGAAGCAAAAACTTGCCTGATTTATCCTCAGCCCAAGCCAAAGGCCAGGATTTTACCATCCCCGCCCACCACAGGAATTGGAGGACCATGGAAAGGTCCATTGACCTTGGGCAGGATTTCACAGTTTTGCAAGGCCGTAAAATCCCTCCCAATGTGTCATGTCCAATGCTGCCTAGGCAGATTCTAAGTTAACTGCAAAGTCAGGCGACTGGAGCTGCACCACTTAGGTTTAGTATTACATTTGTTGGTGCCTTTATTCACAGGGACACTGAGAAGCTAATGAAGTTGAGTTGTCAAGGCCCCTATCACACGGCACTGCCCAGAGTTGTAGATGCAACAAATAAAGAAAAGTTCTGAGGTTACGTCAGAATTATGTTTGGTTCATAGAAAGGAAGGCATGGAGGTGGGGGATTCCACAGGTATGATATTTAACAAAAGAATGGGCAATAAAGTAGCACAATGGTAAGCACTGCTGCCTCACAGTGCCATGGACCCGGGTTCAATTCCAGCCTCGGGTGACTGCCTGTGTGGAGCTTGCACATTCTCCCAGTATCTGTGTAGGTTTCTTTGGGTGCTCAAGTTTCCTCCCACAGTCCAAAGATTTGCAGGTTAGGTTGATTGGCCATGGTAAATTGCCCCTTAGTGTCCTAAGATGTGTAAATTAGGGGGATTAGTGGGGTATATACTTGGGCGTACGGGGACAGGGCCTAGGTGCTCTGTTGGAGAGTTGGTGCAGAGTTGATGGGCCAAATGGTCTCCTTCTGCATTATAGGATTCGATGAAAAAAGAAGATCATGTAATCTGAAATGACAATCTGATCTTCAAAAGAAAGTGGTGTTTGATCAGTGATTTGGCAAGAATAGATCAAGAAGGCATTCTGTGCAGAACTGTCAAAGAGACACCAGTGGAGTGTGTAGAAAAAAGAACAAATTTGTACTTAAGTAGCATCTATTCTTGACCTCAATGCATCCCAGAGCACTTCACATTTTGTTTAAATGCCATGACTATAGTTAAACAGAAACATGTGGCAACCAATTTACACAAAGTTAGGTGTGAGGGAATCTTTAGCATCTCACTGAACAGGTAGAAGAGGCTGTAGTTCATTCACTGAACAGGTAGAAGAGGCCGTAGTTCAGAATCTTTATGCAAGAGATTGCATCTCCAACAAAGCAGCATTTCCTCAACAACGCACTCAAGTGTCACCACTGATTACACAATCAAATCCTGGAGGGCTGATTCAGAAACTGATGTGAAGTCGGGTAGCTCCAACAGCAAAATAAACTGCACTGGGGAAACTGGAAAAATAAATAGTTACACAAGATGGAGCTGGATTGAGAAATCTGACCGCAGTTTTATCTGTCCTCTGGGAGAAAGAGCACAAAACGAGAGGATTCAAACAGAAGGGTGAAGAGTGTGGAAATGTATTTCAAACTTACATTGCAGATACTTAATCAACGTCTTTTGAAGCTTGAGATTGGCTATTTCCTTTAAACTCGTTTCTATCTGAGTTCCTCTTTCTAACATGTATTGATTAAATCATTCCTATTGTTGTAAATTGAAGGTAGAAATCAGCTTATCAACACCCACTTGGATGCTTAACCATGCTCCCAGGAAGCACAGGTCAGACTATCAAGGCTTCATTGTTGTAGCTTTACTTTCAACCCATGTTTCCTTCAACCGCAATTTCCCTGCTGGGAGCAGAGAATTATGGAATTGCCCCAATCAAATTATAAGCTTAAATGCTTTAAGTTGAATTTCTCTGCCATTAAATGCAGCTAGCTGGAAGGGGAATCATTTGCAGTTGTAAAACACTGTGCACCTGCTGCATTATTTGGACAAATCCATTCACCAATATCTAATCATTCCGCTTTGATAAATTTGTTCATGTTGCTTATTGGAATTTCATACAAAAGTGCTATGCTAAACAAATGGATTATTATCCCAGTGCCTAATAAACCTGTTAATGGTTAAACCAACTACTACGCACAAGTCATTAGGTGTAACATGAATGACTTGGCACCAGCCACCTAGCTATAGATAAACCTAATATTCATAAATCAAAAGGCATGGTTCACGAATATAAAGAACTTATTATATTTTGGGATGAATCAAGATTATATTTTTAAAAAACGAAGATTTGAACAGAAGACCTGGCAAACTTCACACATTTCTGGGAATTTACTTTGTCTCACTCGATTGAATTCATATTTTTTTTGTCAACATAAGGCATGTGATTGCTGAGAAGGTTTTTTTTCCACTTTTACACTCCTTGAGATCAACCATTTGTAAGTCAGCATTGCTTGGTTAGATGCAGAATAAAACTACCTCTACTTGTCCTCTGCCACATGCCTCAGCCCCAGCATTGGTTAGTAACAACGTGACATTGACCAATTCCCACATCATCGATCCTGTGACACCGCAAAGTGAGATTACCAATCGGTGTTGAAATAAGGAGACCAGAATAAATCAGCAAAATAAAAAGCTTCCAGTCCATCAGTCTATGCTGGAATTGAACCCCTGTGCCAGAGGCAAAATGCAAATACTTGAAACCATCGCTCCCTATCAAAGTTAATTTTTAAAACTGGATTAAAATGCATCGTAAAATTGTTCAGAAGAAAACTACCAAAACAGGGCCTACTGAGAAGTTAAAAGGGCTGATTCTGTGATTCGAGCAGAGATACATGATGCATTTGCTGCCTCAAAGACTGCTGCACTGTGATGTGAGGCAGCGACAATCTGGAACTGCCTGAGATAGCAAGCACTCAAGTGACTAGAATTTATTGCATTTGTTGCAAACAATTTGCTTCTCTTTTGTTACCTATTTGGTCTTGAATGTTTGAAATTACTGTTTATTATTTTATCATAAGAATGCTTAAATAACTCATCTCAAAATTCCTCTCTCCAATATTTGATGGGGAGCTGGGAAGCTTCAAGATGAATTTGCCATGGATGTATTCATACAATAACATTGCCTGCAGTAATTGCCACCCTACAGTTTTAAATCACAGACTTACAGCTGTGTGCAACCTGCATTATGTTTCCAAACTCTCCAGCATCATTATCAACTCAATTTAAAGTAACAAAGCAAGATCAAAAATAGAAAATACGTAATCCATAACAACTAATTATTTTTACAAAGAGAGAATATTTATTCAGTCGGAGCGCCCAGCACGAGCTCTATTTGAATTGGACTATTACTGCGATAACGGTATCTGTACACGAGCCTATTTCAACCATGGCAAACTCAATCCATTCAGTTAACGCAGCTTACTATAGCCGTGTCATAAACTGTGCAAATATTCGACTGTGTTATCAAGCCAAATATAAAGTGAACTAATACCAGGACTGTGCAGTATTTTCTTTTTAAGAAGCGAAAAGGAAAACAGATAAAAACTGCAGTCAAGCAATTTCCTTTCAGTGTGCCAAACTCACCAGTACAAGCAAAGCTCCAAGTTTACAATCCCACTAGCAGCAGGCTTGATCGAACGTAAGCGTGTGCATTTTTCTTTTGTAGTTTACATCTTAAGAGACACATAAACAAAACGGTCACATGAAATAAGATTGCTTCAGATGACGAGAGCCAGTTACAGCATTATTGGTAGTTATTAACTGATGCAGCAACAACTTGAGTCCTTACTGTGGTGTCAGTCTTGGCTCAGTGGTAGCACTCGGATTCAGAAGCCGGTGAATTCAAGTTCCACTTCAGAGGCTTAAACATATAGGTGGTGATTCTCCCAGCCCGCTGCGCTGCTCTAGCAGCACAATGGGCCGGGAGATATCAGCAGAGGCCGTTTAACGGGCTCTTCGCTGAGTGCCACAGCCTCCCCACGACTCCAAGATTTCTGGAGTCATCAGCTCCACGCCGGAAATAGGTGCGGAGATGATTTCCATATTTAAATTACAATTTACATTTCATTAGTGGGCCCACGACTGAAGTCTCTGGGCCTGCTAGTGTCTCCCCCCCCCCCCCCCCCCCCCCGCCCCCCTCTCACCCCCACCACCCCCTCCTGCCAGCCATGGTTCACTCCAACGGGGATTACTCCTCCTGCTCCCCACTAATGGGGAACAGGTGGCTGCTGCCACTGGAGGGAATAGAGGCTATCGAGGCCCTCCCCAGGAGGTCGGGGGTAAGAGGGTGCTCCCTGGGGAGTGCC
This sequence comes from Mustelus asterias, assembly GCF_964213995.1. Lineage (NCBI taxonomy): Eukaryota > Metazoa > Chordata > Chondrichthyes > Carcharhiniformes > Triakidae > Mustelus > Mustelus asterias. Next base: position 87,334,730 of record NC_135809.1, read on the forward strand.
AGCCTGCCCCCCCCCCCCGGCACTGCCCAAGGGGCAAAGTGGCAATGCCCAAGGGGCATCTTGGCATGGACCACTGGGCATTGAACAGTGCCAAGGGAGCAGGGCCAGAGGGGTGCAGGGCCTATTGTGGGGTGGGGTATATAGGGGTGATCAGTGGGAGTGGGGGGGGTCCCACTGCCATTCTACATAGAGATTTATGGCAGAGGAAGGGACGGGGTGATCAGGGCTGACCATCCGGCTGTGGGGGTGGGGGCGGGGTGGGGGGGGGTGGTTCGGGGCTTCCTGGGGGTGGGGGGGGCAGGACGATGGAGGCTGGCAAGAGAGGGGGGCAAAGACATCGGGGCTGGTGTGGAGAGGTTCAGGAGGCCAGCGATCTTGGGGGTGGAGAGTCGAAGAGGCAGCGATGCAGGGATCGCGAGGTTGGCCAGCAATTGGGAGGCTGGCAGCGTGGGGCTACTGCGCATGCGCCAATCTTGGTGCTGACAGATTGGTGCATGTGCAGTGGCCTGCTCAGCTCTAAGCTGCCGGCCTCTCCAGCAGGAATAGGCCCTGTCCACTGATTTTCAACGTGAATCACGTTAGGGCACTCAGCAGTGCACAAAGTGTGGGAGATCCATTTTGAAAATCCTGCTAAAAAAATCAACAGGAGTTGCTCCAGTTTTCACGCGAATTTGGCATTTGGAAATTGTTTGGGAGAATCGCCCCTGTTGTATTTCAGATGAGTTGCGAAACCAAGGCCCCATTTATGCTTTCCCAGGTGCATATAAAGGACCTCACTGTACTAGTTCAAAGGGAGGGGGCTTCCCTCCCTCCCCACCAAGCCCCACTGCTGGTGTTCTAACCAAGATTTATCCCTCAACCAACTGAAACAGATCATCTGGTCATTTTAATGTTGCTGTTTGTGAGCGCCCCCCCCCACCCCCCACTAATAGAAAATGGCTGCACATTTCCTCTGTGACTATAGTGATATCAGTGTAAGCCTTTCTTTCCCAAACATACAAGGATCTTCATAAAATTGTCATCAGCAAGCAATGGGTTCTGAGCCAAAGTACGAGTAACTGAGAGAGAGTCCTGAAGATGGGTTTGAAGGCGAGTTTAAAGGAAGACAAGGAGGTGAAAAAGAGCTTAGGTAGGAAATTCCAGAATGCAGAACCACGATGGATTGAAGACAGAGAGCACAATGTAAAAGAAGGGGTAATTCAACAAGGCAAATGTCAGAGGAACAGATTGCTCAGTGGTGATTGCAGGACTAGATGAGGTCACAGATATAGGGAATGACAAGCCCACGTTACTTTCTTACAATGAAATATAATGTGATATGAGCACAATTCAAGCATAGCAACAAGACAGCTTAAATTACCTGATTGACTAAGGGAGGTTTTTTTGTCTTCTGCTGCCTGTACTTAATAAACAAAACACCAGTTGGAATGTGATTCTTGGATGTTTAAATGATGTTGCAGGATTCCTATAGATGATGGAGGTGATTTTGATCTAACTTATTGGGAGAAACTGAGTGATGGGCGGTTTAAATCACCTCAGTTACCGACCCTCCCTTCTGCCACTGAGGGCTCACATTTCCCAATTTTAAGCTGTATTGATGAGCAGATGGTAGGATAACCTGTCCAAGGTCAGCAGGGACCGGTTTTCCTTCTATAGCTATATAAATCCTTGGTTAGGCCACTTTTGGAGTATTGCGTGCAGTTCTGGTTGCCACACTGCCAAAAGGACGTGGAAGCTTTGGAGAGAGTGCGATGAAGGTTCACCAGGATGTTGCCTGGTCTCGAGCGCGTTGTCGATGAGGAGAGGTTAAATAAACTAGAATTGTTTTCAAAGGAAAGATGGAGGCTGAGGGGAGACCTGGTAGAGGTCTACAGAATTATGAGAGGCATAGACAGGGTGGATAGTCAGAGGCTTTCTCCAAGGTGGAAGTGTGAATTATAAGGGGGCACAGGTTCAAGTTCAGAGGGGGAAAGTTTAAGGAAGATGTGAGGGGGAAGTTTTTCACGCAGAGAGTGGTGGGTGCCTGGAACGTGTTATCAGAGTAGGTGGTGGAAGCAGGCACATTAGTAACATTTAAGAGGCATCTGGATGGGTACATGAATAGGGAGGGAATAGAGGGATACAGACTGAGTAAGGGCAGAAGGTTTTTTTTTGTTTAGTTAGGGCATCATGATCGGCACAAGCTTAGGGGGCCGAAGGGCCTGTTCCTGTGCTGCGCTTTTCTTTGTTCTTTGTTCTGCATGATGTCATAGAGACAGATGCAATTTTAACTGGTAATGCTGAGCAAGAAGCTATAGCGGTGTTCCTGCCATTGTGCAGACATTGGGAAAGGGGATCAAAAACTGTTATTTTTTTCTGAAGAAGAGTCACATTGGACTCGAACCATTAACTCTTGTTTCTCTCTCCATGGATACTGCGAAAACTGCTGAGGTTTTCCAACATTTTCTGTTTTTATTTCAAATTTCCAGCATCTGCAGTATTTTAGTTTTGTGCTTTTTTGTTTACTTTCCTGGTGGGACTGGGAGGAGCAGGATTGCTCCTATGGACATCACAAGGCAAGTTTAAGCCTCCCTTTCCCAGTCACAAAAGCCTGCAAGGTGAATTCCATCCTGCCAACTAGCTAGTGTCAGTAGGCAGCTTCCAGCCTATGCAGTTCTTCACTGCTTCCTGCCAAGATGGGGGAGGGGGGGAGGTCTCATTCTGTTGCACATGGGCAAGATATTTTAAAAGGTCTCCACACAAAAAAAACATCCATGCACTACATAGCAACAACATATTTCCTTCTCAGCTACTATTATAACTACTTTCTTAGAAGGCTAAGGAAATTTGGCATGTCCACAATGACTCCTACCAATTTTTACAATGTGCCATAGAAAGCATCCTATCTGGATGTGTCACAGCTTGGTATGACTCATGCTCTGACCAAGACTGCAAGAAACTACAAAGGGTTGTGAACGTAGCCCAGTCCAACACGCAAACCAGTCTCCCATCTATTGACTTCCTCTACACTTCCTGCTGCCTCGCAAAAGCAGCCAACATAATCAAGGACCCCACGCACCCCGGATATGCTCTCTTCCACCTTTTTCCATTGGGAAAAAGATACAAAAGTCTGAGAACATGTACCAACTGACTCAAAAATAGCTTCTTCCCTGATGTCATCAGACTTTTGAATGGTCCTATCATATATTAAGCTGATCTTTCTCTCCACCCTACCTGTGCCTGCAACACAATATTCTACACTCTGTCCTTTCCTTCTTCCTTGTGTACTTTATCAACAGTATGTTTTGCCTGTATAGAGTGCAAGAAACAATACTTTTTATTCAATCCCAGGACATGTGGCAATGATAAATCAAATAAAATACAATCACATCAAATATATTTATATAACATCATTAACCTGATAAAATATCCCAAGGCGCTTCACAGCAGCACCATAAAATAATGTATTAAACTGAGCCATATAAATAAATATTAGATCCAATGACTTAAGCTTGGTCACAGAAGTAGGTTTTATAAGTATCTTGAGAGAGGAAAGCCGGGCAGAGAGGAAAGATTTTTGGGGATGGATTTCCAAAGCAAATGTCGGAATTCTCCAATCTCGCCTGCAACTGGGATTTTCCGATCCTGCTGCTGTGAACAGTGAACTGGCTGGGAGTCAAATTCTCCGTTTCACTGGCAGCAGCAGTGGGGCAAGACCAGAGAATTCTGGCCATAGAGTCTAGAAAACACAACCACTACGAGTGGAGAAATTAAAATTGAGGCTGCACAGAGGCCAGAATGAGAAGAACACGAGCATCTTGGAGGTTTGTGGGGCTGGAGGAGATTACCAAGATAGTGAGAGAAAAGACCATGGAGGATTTTGCAAACAAAGATAAGAATCTTAAAATCAAGACATTGCTTAATCAGGAGCTAATGTAGGTCAACAAGCACAGGGGCGAAAGGAGCACAGGACTTGGTGCAAGTTAAGACGCAAGCAGAATGTGGGAGATCAGCAAGGAATGTATTAAAACAGTCAAGTCTAGAGGTGACAAAGGCTTAAATTAGGGTTTCAGCAGAAGATGAGCAAAGTCGGGTGATGTTACAAAGGTGAAAATCAGTGGTCATTGTGATGGGACAAATATGAGGTTTGGAAGCTCAACTTGAGATTGAATGTGACACCAATGGCTTAATTTCAGATTGTTATCAGGGAGAGGGAAGGAGTTGGTATTTAGGGGATGGAGTTTGTAGGAGGGACTGGAAACAATAGCTTCAGTCTTCCCAATATTTAATTAGCAAAAAGAATTGATTTGGTTCATTATTATTATCACATGTATTGGGATACAGTGAAAAGTGTTGTTTCCTGCGCACTATACAGACAAAGCATACCTTTCATAGAGTACATAGGGGAGAAGGAAAGGAGAGGGTGCAGAATGCAGTGTTCCAGTCATAGCTAGGGTGTGGAGAAAGATCGACTGAATATAAGGTAGGTCCATTCAAAAGTCTGATGGCAGCATGGAGGAAGCTATTCTTGAGTTGGTTGGTACATGATTTCAGACTTTTGTATCTTTTTCCCGATGGGAGAAGATGGAAGAGAGTATGCCAGGGTGCGTGGGTCCTTAATTATGCTGGCTGCTTTTCCAAGGCAGCAGGAAGTGTCGACGGGATCATTGGATGGGAAGCTGGTTTGTGTGATAGGGTAGGCTACGTTCACAACCTTTGTAGTTTTGTGCAGTCTTGGTCAGAGCAGGAGCCATACCAAGCTGTGATACATCCGGAAAGGATGCTAAAAGTGGGCGGCATGGTGGCACAGTGGTTAGCTCTGCTGCTTCACAGCGCCAGCGGCCCAGGTTCCATTCGCGGCTTGGGTCACTGTCTGTGCGGAGTTTGCATGTTCTACCCATGCCTGCGTGGGTTTCCTCCGGGTGCTCCGGTTTCCTCCCACATTCTGAAAGATGTGCTGGTTAGGTGCATTGACCCGAACAGGCGCCGGACTGTGGCAACTAGGGGAATTTCACAGTAATTTCATTGCAGTGTTAATGTAAGCCTTACTTGTGATTAATAAATAAACTGTAACTTTTTTACTTTTAAGATGTATCTTTAAAAATTTCTGGGAGTCATAGCAGACATGTCAAATTTCCTCAGCCTCCTGAGAGGCCAAGGTGGGCTTTCTTAACTATAGCTTCGGCCTTGAGGGACCAGGACAGGTTGTTGGTGAAAGAATTGAGATACATTGCTAGCAGCTAATATGTAGGCCATGTTCTTATAGTGGCAGCATCAAAAAGAGTTCGGGTAATTCATGATGACCACACATTATGGTTCACAAATATTCCAAAATATATTTCCTGTATATATATCATATATGTATATGATATATAATTCCAGTAATACCCAATATATATATCCAGTCTCACTTTACCCTCACATTTTCCACCCTGAATGCTCCAAAGCGCAAGAACTATGTCCTCTGAGGTCCTGATCATTTTGCCGAATAGCAACTTTATGTGTACAGCAACTTTAACGTATAAAAACTTCCCAAGCCACTTCATCGAAGCACTTTCAACTAAATTCACCATCAACTCACACAAGGAGATATTAAGCTAAACCCTTGTGCAAAAAGGTAGGCTTTAAGGAGTGTCTTAAAGGAAAAGAGGGAAATGTAGCGAGAGGTGGGAAGGTGTAGGTGGGAAATCTGAGACCCTTATCTGGCCTTAACAGATAAAAGCATGGCCAGCAATCAGGATACTCAGGCGGGCAGAAGTTGTGGAGTGCAGATATCCATACTATCAATTAATTACAATTAATTTCACATTATGGATGCATATTGTGTTGTCCACTGCAGTTCCAGGAATAATGGTTATTTTGTATAACAAGCCACATGGGCAATGTTGGGACTATGGAAAGCTCATAAATTATATTTATTTAAAAGTCAAACAATCAAAGACACTTCAGAAGAGAAAGCGTTAAGTCAAACCTGTTTTTACATACAGAAGAGGAGTGACTGCTCCCATTTTTATTATCTACACAAGATGTAAAGTTTCTGCCTGCAGGCACAGAAAAACAATAAGAACTATGTAGCACTATTCTGTCTGAAATATTTGGCTTAAGGACTCACTATAAGGCCTTCAGTTTCAACACCATGTCATGTTAGTGTGTCATTACTCATTGAGATATTGGTGTCTTTCTGTACTTGCCTAACAGGTTGTAGTTAAATACATGGAAGAACTCCTAGCATTCACAGGGAAGTATTCAGTTGCTGTCCTGTAACTCTGTCCAGAATTGTGTGATTTCTATTAGCCGTTTCTATGTGGCTCCAGCCGTAAGTGTTAGCATGACAAACTATAAGCCTAAAAATTAAAGATTTTCAATCAGGGGAGAATTGATTTACTTCATTCTCAGATGGTTCATGCAGTTTATTTGATAGAATGTTCTGAAGTCCCCAGCAACTTCAGCAAACTATTTCTATAATTAGTGCAAGTGTAGATGAGAATGAAATGCACCATTGGAATTAAACATAAATGTCACACACTTCTTCTGGCCTTTCTCCCTCTTCACAATGGACTGTTTGAAAATGTCTGGAGCTCTTTACCCTAAGAGGGCTACAGATTCTTTGTCATTCAAGACATAGATCAACAGATTTTAGAGTTTTACCCTTTATTTTGTATTGTCCATGTTCTTCTTACCAAAATCAATCACTTCACACTTCTCTGAATTAAATTTCATCTGCCATTTGTCTGCAGGGTGAGCAACCATCCCAGATTTGATGGCACCCCTCTCATGCCCGATGTTGTTTGTTGCCAGGATGTCCTTTGTCTCGTACTTCAAAACTGTGACTCTCGCATATGCACAATATGCACCAGCGCATGCAAACTGCACTCTGCTACAGGTATCCCACTCCCACAGTCCAGACACCACCATCCCCACAGTTTCATCCCCTCCTATCCCTCTGCTCATATCCTCCAGATTTGGTCAGCCTGCTTGTCAGCCTATTCCACCAACTTATGCCCTTCTGAAGTTCTAGACTATCTTCTCAACAATTCACAATTTTCCCATGAGTATAACATGACCCACATGTCTGTTTGTGCAATCTATCAAATACCGTTTGGAACTCCATGTACATCACATCAACCCACTCTATTATCTCATCAAAAATTTCAAACAATTTAGTTAAACATGATTCGACCTTGACAAATCCATGCAGTATTTCCTTAATTAACCCAACATTTACTCAAGTGACTTTCATTATGTCCCAAATTATCATTTCTAAAAGCTTCCCCACCACTGAAGTTAAACAGATAGGCCTGTAGTAGCTGAGCTCATTTTTACAACAAGGATGTAGCATCTGACATTCTCTAATCCTCTGGCATTGCCCTGGAGTTTAAGGGAGATTGAAATGTTATGGTCAGTACCTCTGCAATTTCCACTCACTTCCCTCCATATTCTTCCTAGTGCTGCCCTTCTTCGAGCCAAGTCTCCATGTACCCACAACATCACATTTCCACATGGATATCTGCACATGCAACACACTATTCTTAATTAACACACTCCATGAATTCACATAAATTCACAGTAATCTAAATGTATACTTCATTAATTTCCCTTTTATATTGATCCCACTCACTAACTTACTCTTTCCTACTCTAGTGCTATCTGTCTCTCCCAGTATTCTATGCATGTTAATATTCCTCCCTACTTTAACCTCCTGAGTTCCCATACTCTATCAAGGTAGTTTAAACCTTGTCCAATACCACTAACAAATTGCCCCACATGGAAATCAATCCCAGGTTTGTTTAGTGCAAACCACATGTCCTGTGAGAGTCCCATTTCCCCCAGAACTGATCTCAATGTCCCAGGAATCGAAAGCCCTCCCTCTTGCACCATCATTCCAGGAATACCTATATCTCATTTATCCTTCTATTTCTATATTCACTTGTGTGTGCTACTGGGAGTAATCTGGAGATTATGGGTGGGATTTTACGGCCTTGCTCGACCTGAGATCAGAAAATCCCGCCCAAGGTCAACGGACCTTCCCATTGTCCACCCCTCGCCACTCCGATTCCCATGGCTGGCAGGGCGGTAGAATTCCAGTGTATGACTTTTGCTTCATTCCCTAACTAACTCTCTAAATTCAGACTGCAGGACCACATCCCTCTTTTCTACCTATGTTGTTGGTACCGACATAGACCATGAGCACCGGATGTTCACCTTCCCCCTCCCCTTGGGATGCTCTGCAGCCATTCAGTGACTTCCTTAAGCCTGGAACCAAGGAGGCAACATACTATAGAAACATATAAGATAGGAGCAGGAGGAGGCCATTTGGCCCTTCGAGTCTGCTCGGCCATTCATTACGATCATGGCTGATCATCCAACTCTATAGCCTAATCCTGCTTTTTCCCCATAACCTTTGATCCCATTCACCCCAAGTGCTATATCCGGCCACCTCTTGAACAAATTCAATGTTTTGGCATCAACTACTTCCTGTGGTAATGAATTCCACAGACTCACCACTCTTTGGGTGAAGAAATGTCTCCTCACCTCCATTCTAAATGGTCTACCCTCAATTTTCAGACTGTGACCCCTGGTTCTGGACTCCCCCACCATCGGGAACATCCTCCCTACATTTACCCTGTCCAGTCCTGTTAGAATTTTATAAGTCTCTATGAGATCCCCCCTCATTCATCTGAACTCCAGCGAAAACAAGCCTAACCTAGTCAATCTCTCCTCATACATCAGTCTTGCCATCCTCGGAATCAGCCTAGTAAACCTCCACTGCACTCCTTCGAGAGCAAGAACGTCCTTCCTCAGAAAAGGAGACAAAACTGCACACAATATTCTAGGTTTGGCCTCACCAAGGCCCTGTATTATTGCAACAACACATCCCTGCTCCTGTACTCGAAACCTCTCGCAATGAAGGCCAACATGCCATTTGCCTTCTTTACCACCTGCTGCACCTGTATGCTTACCTTCAGTGAATGGTGCACAAGGACACCCAGATCCCACTGCACATTCATCTCTCCCAATTTACAGCCATTCAGGTAGTAATCTGCCTTCTTGTTTTTGCTTCCAAAGTGAATACCCTCACATTTATCCAAATTATACTGCATCTGCCATTGATTAGCCCACTCACCCAACCTGTCCAGATCATTCTGAAGGATCCCTGCATCCCCGTCACAGTTCACCCTCCCATCCAACTTGGTATCATCTGCAAACTTTGGGATGTTACATTTTGTTCCCTCATCCAAAACATTAATATATATGGTGAATAGCTGGGGCCCCAGCACCGATCCCTGTGGCACTCCACTAGTTACTGCCTGCCAATTTGAAAAGCACCCATTAATTCCTACTCTTTGTTTCCTCTCTGTCAACCAGTTTTCTACCATCTCAATACACTTCCCCAATCCCATGCACTTTAATCTTGCATGATAATCTCTTGTGCTGGACTTTGTCAAATGCTTACTGAAGTCCAAATATACCGTATCAACTGGTTCCCCCTTGTCAACTCTACTAGTTACATCTTACTATCCTGGATTCACATCTCTGGCCACAGAAATACTTGTCTGTTCCCCTAACTATTGAATCCCCTATCATTATTGCTCTTCTAGTCTTCTTTGTAACACCACCCACCACCACCCTCCATACCGTTAGGCCAGCCATGATGTCATGGACACATCTTTGAGGTTCAGACCTTCATGGATAACACATTTTCAGTAGTACATTTTTTATCTAATAGATAGGGCCATAGAAATATAGAAGATAGGAGCAAGAGAGGCCATTTGGCCCTTCAAGCCTGCTCCGCCATTCATCACGATCGTGGCTGGCCATCCAACTCAATAGCCTAATCCTGCTTTCTTCCCATAACCTTTGATCTCATTTGCCCAAGTGTTATATCTAGCCACCTCTTGAATACATTCAATGTTTTGGCATCAACTATTTCCTGTGATAATGAATTCCACAGGTTCACCACTCTTTGGGTGCAGAAATGTCTCCTCATCTCCATCCTAAATGGTCAGGGTAGACTACTTCCCTTCTGCTGATGTCACTGAAATATAGCCATGATGTGGAGATGCCAGCATTGGACTGGGGTGGGCACAGTAAGAAGTCTCACAACACCAGGTTAAAGTCCAACAGGTGACTCACCTGATGAAGGAGCAGCGCGCTCTGAAAGCTCGTGATACCAAATAAACCTGTTGGACTTTAACCTGGTGTTGTCGGACTTCTGACTGAAATATAGGGAAGTTCATTTGAATGTTTTACATAACCTCATTTATCTGAAGAAAATGGAATTACTTAATTTCTCAATTCCTCAGGCTAACTCCACAGAGAAAATGAAGTAAAGCAATAATATGCAATAGCCAACCAACTCATAGCCTTGCTGTGACAGCACAGTTTGATTTTTGTTCCTCTCACGTTTTAAACTTGAGCATGCCCCAATCTGTTGCTACTATCTCCAATCAAGACTGCGTCCACCTCTCTCTGTCTCTCTCTCTCTGTCTCTCTCTCTCTCTCTCTTATCCTTTACTGTTGCTGCTATCTCCAATCAAGACTGTGCCCTCCTCCTGCTCTCTATTTGTCTCTCACTGTCTCTCTCTTATCCTTCACTGTTGCTGCTATGTCCAATCAAGACTGCATTCTTCTTTTGCTCTCTCTCTTTCTCAACTTCCTCTGCCGCCTTTAATCAGGTTTGCGCTCTTACTTCCCTGTTGTAGCCAGTTCCATAGTAATTTGCTTTTTAGAAGTACAGATCAGGATTAGAGACATGCCATCGTGATCCTTTGACAATTTCCAATAAAACTGTAGCACAGCGCAGAATGTTGAATGTCCCCTGCAGATCATGTTCCCAGGATCGCAAGTTGGAATTTTATCCCGTTCCAAGTTTGCAGGCAGTCTGTCATTCCAGCTGGCAAGATTCTAAATTCCATTGTTCAACTTTACGATTTGAACTTTTTAACGTCTGCTCTTTATGAACATGAAGCTCAGACTAGGCCCACATTGCAATTCTTTGATACCATAGATCAGTAGTGCAGTAATGAGTAGTTCCGTCACTGCACCCGAGTCTGAGTACCCGTTTCCTTCCCCTGCTGTTTGTCTGACACTAACTGTGGCTGCCACGCAGTCCTGAACATCCCCCCGAAGCAGTGTACTTGCTGTGGGTCCTTCACTGGTCTGGTGTGGAAAAAAATGAAAATCCTCGCACCTCCCTCACAGCTGTGGAACCAAGGGAGTATGGTGGCACAGTGGTTAGCACTGCTGCCTCACAGTGCCAGGGACCCGGGTTCAATTCCAGCCTCAGGTCACTGGCTCTGTGGAGTTTGCACATTCTCCTCGTGTCTGCGTGAGTTTCCTCCGGGTGCTCCGGTTTCCTCCCATAAATGTGCGGGTTAGGTTGATTGGCCATGCTAAATTGACCATTCATGCCAGGGGGACTAGCAGGGTAAATAAGTGGTGATACGAGGATAGGGGTTGGGTGGGATTGTGGTTGGTGCAGACTTGATGGGCCGAATGGCCTCCTTCTGCACTGTAGGGATTCTATGATTCTAGGATTCAAGGCACCAACTCTCGTCTTAAGCCTGACATTACTGGCGAGGTAGCTGCAAAGAAGTCTCACCAAAGGCAAGCCACAAGAACAATAGGGTTTAATGAAGAACTGTATTTCTCACACTCCAGCCCACAAGCGCCTGCAGGCGTGTATCCTGGGCAGGTCACCCCACACCCCAGGTCACCTGACCCATCCTCTTAAAGGGACTACGCCCCACATACATAACAATAGTCAAACCCGTGTAACAAAATTTTCCCTTTACTGTAGTGTGGAAAGATGGTTGTGTAACTGCAGTCTGAGAAAACGCCACTTCTCTATCAAGTTCTTTAAATTATGATTTTAAGAGTATGAACTCAAAAAATCCTTTGGCCTACCAAATTCATCCCTCTTGTGTTCAACTCATCTGGTCTAAAACCCTGGGCCATTTTAATCTCCCAAAACATTTTGTACCCTACTGCCTGCCCTTGCAGGTCATTCAAAATATCAGCCTTTGACTAAATTGTTTTCTGTAAGATGTGTGATGTGTTTTTTAAAAATGCATTTAGCCATTGAAATTTATGTTCCCTGATCTTACTAGCTTGATCTCAAAGTATGAGATCTTTATTTAATATTTTCTACATAACAACAGAAGAATTTACATTCATAGAGCATCATTAACGTAGATAGAAATATCATGGTGGTTTCCAAATTGAAATCGACAAGGAAATCGACCTGAACAATGAAGGAGAAGCTTGGGCCAAAAGATGGCTCTTGAAAAGGAGGGAGGAGATGATAGGAGGGTGAATTCCAGAGATTGAGGCCAACGCAGCAAGGCGCTCTGCCACTATTGGTGGGTGCATGGAGGACACCCACCAACAGGGGCGGCATGGTGGCACAGTGGCTATCACTGCTGCCTCACAGCGCCAGGGACCCAGGTTCAATTTTGGCCTCAGGTCACTATCTGTGTGGAGTCTGCACGTTCTCCCCATGTCTGCGCGGGTTTTCTCCGGGTGCTCCAGTTTCCTCCCACAGTCCAAAGATGCGCCAGTTAGATGGATTGAACATGTTAAGTTACCCGCTAAGTGTCAGGCAGACTAGCAGGGTAAATACATGGTGTTAATGGGATACGGGATTGTTGTCGGTGCAGACTCGATGGGCTGAATGGCCTTTTACAGCACTGAAGGGATTCTATGATTCTATGATACACATACGAAAGGCCAGATTTAGAGTCTTAGAGATTGTGGGGCAGAACGTAAAGCTAGAAGAAGTTGCAGAGGTACAGTAGGATATGGCTATGTGGGAATCTGAAGACAAAGGAGAGCACCTATTGGGCAATACGTTTTCAGAGTGGATCAACTGCCTGCTTTCCAGATCCCATCAATTTAAATCAGGCATGTTCAATAACAGGCAACCAATTGATCCCACCAGCTAACTGTACAAACTTTGAATGGGATCATGACACTGAGGAGACAGGGATGAAGTGTCGGGTAGAGAAAGAGTGGTGGGCAAGTGGGTCTTCATACAGTACGGGAAGAGGGGTGGGGAGCAGAGAGAAGCACATTGGAATAATTGGGCCTGGAAGTGGTAGAAAATGGGTCACAGGCGCCAAAATAGGCAACCCTGGTTAGAATAGTGATTTTAAATTCAGCTTCATTTTAACAGGATGTCAGGATTTCTCATAGCCCACAGTAACATACAAAGACAATCTCCCAATTGTTGGAAAGGTGGCACAGTGGTTAGCACTGCTGCCTCACAGCACCAGGGACCCAGGTTCAATTCCAGCCTTAGGTCACAGTCCGTGTGGGGTTGACACATTCTCCCCATGTCTGCGTGGGTTTCCTCTGGGTGCTCCAGTTTCCTCCCACAGTCCAAAGATGTGCAGTTTGGGTGCATTGGCCATGCTAAATTCTCTCTCAGCGTACCCGAACAGGCACTGGAGTGTGGTGACCAGGGGATTTTCACAATAGCTTCATTGCAGTGTTAATGTAAGTCTATTTGTGACACTGATAAATAAACTTTAAAGTTAAGTTTGGTGTTTCCAGGATCCCAGACAAGCAATTTCTCTTTTCCTTCACTTGAACCACAGACTGTGGTGATGCAGTGTGATAAAGCAGTCAGTCTACTGTACTGTATTGTGGCAAGTAGACGTCAGTGGAATTTTCCTGATAACTAATGACACCTTGGAAGCAGGTGCTCCTGTCACAATGTCTTGCCCATTGTTTACGGGACACTCCTTCTGGATTATCTGTGTTGAAAATCTGAAAGTTATGTTAGCATTCTTCAGCACACTTATTAGTGCTCCAGGAGCAGTGACAATCCTCACTGCTGCAGGCAAATAGTTTTAAAGATGCATTTGAAGGCTTCAATCACGTTCATTATGTGCACGGGTCAAGGTGGGGGGGGGAAGCATTAATTTCTGAGATGAATAATGATAGATTACTTTTAAAGCCAGCATGATGTTTGACTCTCTGTAAAATAGAAAAGCTCTTTCTGGTGCAGTCAAAGCAGTTTAAATGCCATCAGGGCTGGCTGGGGAAGGTTTGCATTATTTGTGCAAAGGTCAGATCTTTGAAGCATCTCAGAATGCATTTACCTCAAAGTACCTCTGTCACTGACAAGCCCTGTTAATGCTGCAGCACTGTAAAAGGTAAGTGAGACATACCCACTGCCACTCTCCTCAGGATAATCCAGAGGTGATGCAATTGAAGCCGCATTACAAATGGCCACTTTTGGAGCACTGGCAGATCCTTCGTTCTGGTTCTAGACAGCGGACACAATTTTTGCAAGGCAGCAGCGTGCTTTTCACATCTGCATCGATCTCTCCCAAATCATCAGGAATGAACAGCAACCAGAAGTGAGAGTTGCAATTCACGCACTTTTAAACAGAGGCGTCCGGCAGTGGTGGGCCACCTGCAGCATGTCCTGGGGTAGTGAAAGGTGCTACAGAAATGCACGCTGTTGCTTTCCTATCTGGCAATTCCTGATGAAAAATGTCATGACACAACCTACACCTATGGTGGGCAACCTGAGGCCTGGGGGCCCATCTGGGTTCCGAGTGTGGCCCATACAACATTTTGTTGACCATTGCCCACCTGCAAATATTGCAGATGCTGGAAACCTGCAAAAAAACAGAGAATGCTGAAAATACATAGATTGCCAGAAAAAAGCTGTTAATATCACAGGTCGATGATCTTTCACCAGGGCAGAATTTTTTAGATGACATGATTCCCTATCCCAAGAGCATTAATTGGATGGTGAAAGGCCTTCACCCATTTAGGGAGGAAGTCCGGCCTTAGAGAGCACATCTCCAGCAGTGCCTCTGGGAGTGGGAGCTACTGCTGGGGCTACACTGAGTCCCACACAACAATGCGCCAGGAACCCAGGATGCAGTTAAGTCTGGGGGTCTCTCGCCATTGGGAGGAGAGGAGGCCGGCCCCAGGTTGCAAAGGCAAGGGGACACCCTGCAAGAATGGAGGAGGGAAGGCAGACTGGGGGTCAAGATGGTGGGATGGAGGAGAGAGAACCTGATTGGGAAAGGGGACCTATGAGGGTGGTGCCTCGCCCCTCTTCCATCATGTGGTCTGGGCAGGTCCCACTGCACACGTTAGCTGACTCAACATACTGTGTTGTGCATGTGACTTTTACAACTGACATATTGAAGGAGCCATTACAAAAAGCTTTATTGTGAAAATTGCTGGCTTTGAAATCTTCCCTCACCCTAACTATGCCACTTGTGGTTTCTAACTCTCTGACTACATCTGACTTCCTCTCTCCTCCGTTCTTACCAGTGGGAAAATTCATTGTCAACTTATTTCCCTCCTGCCCTGGGAGTGGAAGAGTCCCAGGAAATGCAGTTAACCGGTAACGGGTTTGGAGAGGGGGTGGGGGGGGGGGGGGGGAGGGGTGATTCCAGCAGTTTTGGTTTCCTCTTTATTGGCTCTACTCTCTTCCTGAGATAAAATATCTAACATTCCTCCAAATCCCACCATCCAGGGGCCTCAGTTCAAACTGAAACAAATGACCCAATCAAAAGGATCATGTTGGAAATGCTGTGTAACTCCAATTAATTCAGTCTGCTGGTTTAACTTAAGTCTTTGTCGTAACATCTTTTTAAGTACGTTTTATAGAGTGGAAACTCTACCACACTTCTGTGATAGGAGACAATCAGCAGCTAAAGCATAAATGGGCCTTTATGAAGGTTAAAAGATTTTCTTTTATGCCGCAATGAGACCGGCCATAAAACAAAGTGATAAAGTTCGATTACAACACATAGAAGTGATAGCATCCTGGCAGGGACAATGTTATAATGCTGCTTCCCCGGTAACTCACACCTTGTACCAAGGCAGTGAATCCAAAATGCTATTTCTATCCCCCCGGTTCATTCTCCTCTTTCAGCTGGTGATCTCCAATGATATCATTTTCAACAACCTTTTTTCTTCTGACAACCTATTTTCATACATATCTCCAAATGCTGATTTCGCCCTTCAATTACCATGTTGTTGGGGGGAGTACCATG
Organism: Mustelus asterias; assembly: GCF_964213995.1. NCBI lineage: Eukaryota > Metazoa > Chordata > Chondrichthyes > Carcharhiniformes > Triakidae > Mustelus > Mustelus asterias. The sequence goes on from NC_135809.1 coordinate 87,350,737, forward strand.
GAGAAGTGACGAGAACCTGCCAACGTCAAGGGAATAATTATAATACTAGAAAATTTAAAAATGGTGGAAATGATGAACAGACGTTTTAGCGTTTCTCTCCACTGTAGAAGGCACAAGTAACATCTCAGAAATATTTGCAAATCAAGAGGTGAAAGGAAGAGAGGTGCTTAAAATAATCATAGAATAGAATTCATAGAATTCAATCGAATACATAGAATCACAATCACTTAGTTGAAGGGTCAGTCACAAGGGGACATATGTTCAAGGTAAGGGACAGGAGGTTTAGGGCAAAGGCATGGTGGCACAGTGGTTAGCACTGTTGCCTCACAGCGCCAGGGACCCAAGTTCAATTCCCGGCTTGGGTCACTGTCTGTCTGGGGAGTCTGCACGTTCTCCCCTGTGTCTCTGTCGGTTTCCTCTGGGTGCTCTGGTTTCCTCCCACAGCCTGAAAGGCGTGCTGGTTAGATGCATTGGCCATGCTAAATTCTCCCTCAATGTACCCAAACAGGCACCAGAGTGTGGCGACTAGTGGATTTTCACTGTAATTTCATTACAGTGTTAATGTAAGCCTACTTGCAACTGATAAATAATCTTTAATGTAAGGAAAAACTTTTTTACCCAGAGGGTGATAACCGTCTGGAATTCACTGCCTGGGTGGGTGGTGGAGGCAGGTTGCCTCACATCCTTTAAAAAGTATCTGGATGAGAAATTGGCACTTCATAACATTCAGGGCAATAGACCAAGTCCTGGCATATGGGATTAGGTGGGAGTTCAGGTGTTTCTAATGTGTCGGTGCGGACTTGATGGGTCGAAGGGCCTCTTCTGCGTTGTCTGATTTTATGATTCTATGACTCGGAGAAGGAGACTGAGAAAGCTATCAAAATTAAAGGCTGACAATCCCCAGAACCTGATGGAATTCATCCGAGGATCTTAAAAGAAACAGCTGCAGAGATGGTAGATGTATTGGTTGTAACTTTCCAAAATTTCCTAGATTCTAGAAAGATCCCATCAGATTGGATAATATGTCATTCCTCTGTCCAAGAAAAGGAGACAGAAAGCAGTAAATGCAGGGCAGTTTGCCCAATCTCTGTCATGGGAAAATGCTTGAGTCTATTATTAAGATGCTTAGAGCAGGGCACTGAAAAATGTCCATGCAATCAGGCTAGAGTCAACATAGTTTTGTGGAAGGAAATCATTTTTGAATAGTTTCTTAGAGTTATTTGACAAAGTAATAAGCAACATGGAAAAGGCAAACTTGTAGATGAGCCAGGATTTAATATGGTCGATGAGGATCTCAGTTGGAGAAATGGTGAGAATCTCGCTTTGTTTCTGTGAGTTAAGGCCTGACAAAGTTAAGGCCGGCTTCGGGCCTGCTCCGGGGTTTTTCCAAAGGGGCTGGTAATCCTGCTGTCCAAGAGCTGCCAGCCAGTCAGAGGGAGAGGTGGCTGCTGCCTGTAATGCTCTGAGGACTTTACTAGGGATTATTACTGGATCCCTGGACACAGGTGAGAAGGGTGAGAAGGGTGGGAGTGGGGGTCACGAAGAGGGGATCCTCAGAGATTAGGAGAGGCAAGAGGGTCAGAGACAAGGGACAGGGGTGCCTTTCAGCAGCCCCTCCATCCCAAAGCCCAGTCTTTCAAATGGGCACTGAATGCCTATGAACAGAAGCCCCATGAGGCTGCAGCTGGGTGGCCTCCAAAAAGGACAGGAGAGCCAAGCAGCTCCCATTGGATCCCTGAACTACCAACAAATTCCAGTGGGATAATGGGGGTGATAATGAGCCTAATTTATACCACACCACAAGCAGGCAATCTGCATGATTCAGCCCTTCCCTCCATCCCATTTCATTGCGGGAGGTTTTCCCACTGCCAGTTGACTGGCTCATGGCCATTTTCATTGATTTTGTGGGCCTGGCCTGGCTGCCATGTTTCCCACCACGATGGGCTAGATTAAATTCAGCCCAAAATCTTGCCCTGGAAATTTAGTTGAGATCAGGACTATGTAATGGATTCAATCAAGCCATTGAGGTTGGCCGATTGGAATATGAACTCCCTGATTAAGGAGTCAATTGATGGGCCAATCAGTGAGTCTTTTCCTTGTATTTAACCGGGCGTGTCAGTTCCTCTGGCACTCCCAAAGGTAGACTGCTGACTGATAGCACTCTGTGTACTACTGTTGGTATTGTAAATAAAGGGATTTTGGTGAAGGGACTTCTGCCTCCAAAGACTTATTACGGACTGGAACTTCTGTAGTGAAAGCTGGATCATTACATATATTCAAGGTCAAGTTAGAGAGATTTTTAATGGATAAAGGAGTTAAGGGTTATGGGGATGGTAGACAGGAATGAGAAATTGAGGCCACAATCACATCAGCCATGGTGGAACGGGTTTGACGGGACGAATAGCCTACTCCTGTTCCTACCTCTTCTGTTCTTACGTATTCAAATACTTAAGGGTGAAGTTGAAACAGTTGAGATTGTTACTGCAAAGCAGCATTCACCAAAGCGAATAAGATGCTGGCTGAAGAAGAATGTAAGTTTGAGGAAGCTGTACTGTGCAGATCACACTCAGAAAACTGTGTTTAGTCCTGGTCTGGATAATACAGGGCCACATGGCTGATCATTGATGTCCAAGTGTGCAAGAATGAGGAAAAATTGGAAGATCTTTTTAGCCTTAAATGAAGGCAATGGAAAAACGCTCGATAGAAACTTGTGAGGCAATTAATGATATGGAAAGGGAATACTGCACCAAACTAAACCATTAACACTGGCTCAAACCAGTATAAAGGAAATTTGGGACTGAGGTCAGGACATTCTTCATCACAGAATGAGTGATCGACATATGGAATAGCCCTGTGAGTGCAAGAATGGAAGCAGAAACCCTGCTGCTGATGTATGATGGGGAACTAGCAGGGCTTTCTGCACGAATGTCCTGATAGGCTGAATGGCTTGCCTCAAATATTTAACCTAATGCTGTTGAGGGGGAATAATGACAATCAGAAGAGAGAATGGTTGAGAGATAAGTACATAAGAAATAGGAGCAGGAGTAGGCCATCTAGCCCCTCGAGCCTGCCCCGCCATTCAATAAGATCATGGCTGATCTGATAGTGGTTTAGTTCCACTTACCCGCCCGCTCCCCATATCCCTTAATTCTATTATTGATCAGAAATCTATCCACCTGTGTCTTCCTTGATGAGTAAAAGGTTAAGAAGCAGTTACTCAGATGCAAAATGTGTACCTTAAGGAGACATTGGGTGGTGCAGTGAGTTAGCACACTGCCTTATACCTCTGTGTTCAGCCAGGCTAATGCACATTCAGCTTCAGAATACAAGGATCGTCTATTTGAAACTGTTACAGTCCTTAATATATTCTATAAATCCACATCATAAATATTGTGCCTAATTTGGCAAACTCTCTGAGAAGAGATGGCATGCAAAATGCCTCCCTGGGTATTGTAGAGAGCGCTCTTGTTGCGTCAGTGTAGAAGTAGCTTGGCTCTGCGGCTAGCTAATAAGCAAAAATGTATTCTGATAAGTAAAGTAAAGTTTATTTATTAGTCACAAGTAAGGTTTACATTAACACTGTATTGAAGTTACTGTGAAATTCCCTTAGTCGCCACAGTCCGGCACCTGTTTGGGTCAATGCACCTAACCAGCATGTCTTTTGGACTGTGGGAGGAAACTGGAACACCCGGAGGAAACCCACGCAGACACGGGGAGAATGTGCAAACTCCACACAGACAGTGACCCAAGCCAGGAATCGAACCCGGGTCCCTGGCGCTGTGAGGCAGCAGTGCTAACCACTGTGCCACCGTGCCGTCCCAATATCCACTGCTGACATTAATAAAAGAAGCACGGTTGCAAGCAACAATGTAAGATGATTTCTTGTGTTCTTACGTATTGGTCTCAAATGGTTTAACACTTTCCTTTTTCTCAAATACTTACTGTACATTCTATTTCAATATTGAGCATGAAACATTCTTGAAATGTCACTGAAAAATTAATAACAATTGCATATTTTTTTAAAAGATGAAGTGAAATTTATCTGGTTAGAAACTGCAGGCCTTGTAAATAGTTTTATTTTCAAAAGTGGGTAATGTGTCACATTATTTTATTGTAAGGTAAGGAGGGTAAGGCACACCTTTTAATCTTCTATATACCTTTTATTTGGCAGGTGGATGGCAAATTGCAGGACAGGTTTAATCTGATGGTCAGATTAACATCGGTGTGATTTATGTTCACAGAACATGCTATAATTTTACTCTTGTCTGCTCTCACGATAATACTCTGTAATTACTATGACCAAAAAGTTGATTTTGAAAGCATTCTGAGGCACACAAGTACAGTATTGTATAACGCATAGTGCTATTATCTAGCATATGTATTGTAATTTAGTGGCACTTAAAGGTTCATTGTTGATCTACACTTGCTTCTGATATCATAGCATTAAAACAGCTGGAGGATTTGATTGGCAAACCGGCCTTCAAAATCTTAATCAGCTTACAACATTATTAAGATAGCCGATGAGTCTGCCTCTGAGGATGGGGGCTAGCCTGCCCTTTCTGCCTTGAGCTGAAGTGATTTCAGGTGTGGGTTAATCCAAAAGTAGCAATATAGTATAGTAGCGGCACAGTGGCACAGTGGTTAGCACTGCTGCCTCACAGCGCCGGGGACCCCCGGGTTCAATCCCAGCCTCGGGTCACTGTCTGTGTGGAGTTTGCACATTCTCCCCGTGTCTATGTGGGTTTTCTCCGGGTGCTCTGGTTTCCTCCCACACTCCAAAGATTTGCAGATTAGGTTGATTGGCCATGGTAAATTGACCCTAGTGTCAGGGGTTTTAGAAGGGTAAATATGTGAAGTTACGGGAATAGGGCCTGGGTGGGATTGTGGTCGGTGCAGACTCGATGGGCTGAATGGCCTCCTTCTGCACTGTAGGGATTCTATGAAAACTCAGGAGCAGTCACATCCCATTCTAACTCCTGGTAGGGGTGAAACCATGATCAGGCAGGGGACGAGACTCATCCATTGCACTTGAAGTATGCTGATGCCTGTGATCATGATTTGCCCTGGCTAAGGTAGGGTAAAGGATCAGGGTAGCCAATGAGATTATACCGAGGCTTGACTTGATGCAATTGTTCAAAGCCATCTCGGCATTTTCATAGAATCATAGAACCCCTACAGTGCAGGAGGAGGCCATTTAGCCCATCAAGCCTGCACCGACAGCAATCACACCCAGGCCCTATCTCCGCAACCCCATGCATTTACCCTGCCAATCCTCCTAATGCTAAGAGGCAATTTAGCATGGCCAATCCACCTAACCTGCACATCTTTGGACTGTGGGAGGAAACTGGAGCACCTGGAGGAAACCCACACAAACAAGGGGAGAATGTGCAAACACCATGCAGACAGTTATCCAAAGCTGGAATTGAACCCCTGTCCCTGGTGCTGTGAGGCAGCAGTGCTGACCATTGTGCCACCGTGTCGCCTTTTAACTAAAATGAAGCGTAAATCAAGCCCAGGAGCGGTGCAATGCCTCATTCTGATCTTGTTTGATCAAGCCCAAGATGGAATGCAATGTCAGCCTGGATCTGGTTTGTCCCTCAGATGGGGACCATGATTGGACTTAATTTGAATTGGCTTTTTGATTAGAATTGAACGGTACCCAAAAAAAATCAGTAAAAAAAAACCTAACTCCCAATCCAAGGGGTCTGTGACTCCAATCTGATTTTGCTTATTCAGTTGTGTTTTTTAAACAAGTGCTGCGATCATTCCTTGGACATCCTTGGGAACGTTCAAGTTGTTTTCAACATTTAACAAAAGCGCACAGCTCCCGCCCACTCTTGTTACCGATATGAATGAGTTGGCAGAGGATTAGAGTTAAGAACACATATGAAAAGCTGATTTACTCAATGACCAGTTGAACTCCAGCCTGATGACCGCATATCTCACTCTGCAGATACAGCACAACTGCAGCTTTGGTCATGAACACTGATTTCCTGTGATCATGTTTCCCCTCATTGGTCTCCAACTCGCGTATATGCTGAATAGAGATGCATCTCCATCTTACCTGTCCTGCAGCTTGCTATCGAGCAAATGAAAAAGCATTGAAAATAACAAAAGTGCAGTTCACCTTCACTATCTTGCACTAAAATGTAACACATCATTACTGTTTAGACCAGTCAAGTAACATTTGCTTGTGACTATCACTCATTCTGGTTTCAAAATGTGGCCACACTTGAAAATAAGCAGAATTTCATGAATCTAAATCTCATTCTCACCGCTCAGAAATGTCAGTCTTGACATTTCCTCAATGTTATTAGTTCCGGGCATTTTATTTGAGTTGAAATTCACATCAACATCAGTCTTGAATTGGCAGTGATAGGTGTGGCATTTATCCTTTGAATTTTACCGAGAGCTATTTTCTCGTAGAATCATAGAATCCCTACATTGGGCCTCCTTGAGAAAATCAATTCAATTTTTGCAAAACTTTGCCTAAAATCCTCAGAGCTGCTGACATTCCATATTGTCGTATGAGGAATGGCTGAAGATTTTGGGTCTGTACTCGTTGGAGTTTAGAAGGATAAGGGGGAGATCTTATTGAAACTTACAGGATACTGCGAGGCCTGGATAGAGTGGACGTGGAGAGGATGTTTCCACTAGTAGGAAAAACTAAAACCAGAGGGCGCAACCTCAGGCTAAAGGGACGATCCTTTAAAACAGAGATGAGGAGGAATTTCTTCAGCCAGTGAGTGGTGAATCTGTAGAACTCTTTGCCGCAGAAGGCTTTGGAGGTCAGGTCATTGAGTGTCTTTAAGATAGAGATAGATAGGTTCTTGATTAATAAAGGGATCAGGGGTTATGAGGAAAAGGCAGGAGAATGGGGATAAGAAAAATATCAGCCATGATTGAATGGTGGAGCAGACTCGATGGGCCGGGTGGCCTAATTCTGTTCCTATGTCTTATGATCTTATTCCACCCTGTAACCTCATCAGGACTGTAGCAAAAACTTTCCTTTGTAGACGTAAAGGAAGGCTCCACCACACGTCTGCCAGAGTTATAGCGCCAAAACTCAGGTATGCCTAGAAAATTCCTGGCCTGATTGAATTTCTTCAGCATGTAAACTGCAATAAGTTGTTCAGTGAAGATCCTTTATTCACTATTTCAACAAAGTTGTTAAATCATTAAAACAAATGAGTCGAAAGAGAGAGTTTCACCAAAACAAACTATTCAATGTGTATATGTAGTGCATGGAGGAATTTGTTCTCTACAGTTCTTTACAGATCAGTCCCTGATTCTTTGTAGTGTGTATGGCCTAGTCATGGTGCAGCTTATGCACTGACGCACCATGGTCCTTTGGCACACACTAAAGCTACGGGGAGGCAGTGGCATAGTGGTATTGTCACTGGACTAGTATTCTAGAGACCCAGTGTAATGCTCTGGGGACCTGGGTTCGAATCCCATCATGGCAGATGGTGAAATTTGAACTGAATAAAAACATGGAATTAAAAGTCTAATGATGACCGTGAATCGATTGTTGTAAAAATCCACCTGGTTCACTGATGTCCTTTAGGGAAGGAAATCTGCCATTCTTACTTGGTCTGGTCTACATGTGACTCCAGATTCACAGCAGTGTAGTTGGCTCTTAAATGCCCCCTCAAGACAGTTAGGGATGGGCAATAAATGATGCCCACATCCCACGAAAGAATGTAAAAAAGAAATTGCTCGGGAGTCAATTTGCCCAACAAATGCTCATTATATCTTGCCAAGGAATGTGAAATTCACCTAAGGGAGTACCCGACCAATCGTTTAGCTTCAAAGTGGCTATGGTATAACAGCAGTCGAAGCAAAGAAAAGCTCTCGGATGATCCAACTTTGGAATCTTAGTTTATTACCTTTGGTGTTCACACGTGGAAAACTTTGACAATATTATAAGTTCAACCAGCATCTGAACATTGGAAAGCAACATGTTGCACCATTTTCTACATTCACTTGCGCAGAGTCTTGTTTGACTGATCAAGAAAGCGATGCAGCATTGGCGATAGAGCTCAGCACTGCACACTCTGCTCACTCTGCAGGTAGCAGCCCCTGAGGGAACAACAGGCCATAATTCAGCCTATCATTTTCAGTATTTATCCAAACCAATTTCTTTCAGATGTAATTTGCACAGCTGTTCTGGCCAAAGATTATAATTTGATCCAAATCATAATTGTTATAAATAAATGAATTGTTTATTCACTGAGGCATCCTGAAACATTCTCAACAGCATAATTAGGTCTCCACATTTCAGTTTCTTTTTGTACAGGAATTCCCACCACTTTTTCCAGTGTCTGTTTCGGATTTTTCAAAAATTATGGACGTTATAGGAAAAAGAACATCTAGATTTCTGGGGAAATGGAGAGATAATTACAGTGGATAATTACAGTGGGGGAGAAGTGGAAATGGTCGAGAGCTTCAAGTTTCTAGGTGTTCAGATCACCAACAACCCGTCCTGGTCCCTCCACGCTGATGCTATAGATAAGAAAGCCCACCAACGCATCTACTTTCACAGGAGGTTAAGGAAATTTGGCATGTCTGCTATGATTCTCACTAATTTTTACAGATGCACCATAGAAAGTTTCCTTTCTGGTTGTATCACAGCTTGGTATGGCTCCTGCTCTGACCAAGACCAGAAGAAACTACAAAGGGTTGTGAACATAGCCCAGTCCATCATGCAAACCAGCCTCCCATCCATTGACTCCTTCTACACTCCCCGCTGCCTCGAAAAAGCAGCCAGCATAATCAAGAACCCCACACACCCTGGACATACTCTCTTCTGCCTTCTTCTGTCGAGAAAAAGGTACAAAAGTCTGAGATCACGTACCAACCGACTCAAGAACAACTTCTTCCCTGCTGCTGTCAGACTTTTGAATGGGCCTACCTTATATTAAGTTGATTTTCTCTATGACTATTTCACTACATTCTGCACCTTCTCCTTTCCTTCTCCCCTATGTACTCTGTGAATTGTACGCTTTGTCTGTATAGCATGCAAGAAACGATACTTTTCACTGTATCCCAATACATGTGACAATAATAAATCAAATCAAATTCAATCGATGGAAGTTTATTTTTAACAAAAGGTTGGGTGCAAATCTTCAGGATTTATTTTCAATGCATTTTGCTTGTGTGAATTTGTTTGTGTGAGAGATTGTGCACATTCACAGATATGTGTGTATGTGTGAGCATGGGGAGCAAATGCATTGCATAAGGATTACAAAACGCACCGCAAGTTGTTAAAATGACTGACATGACTCCTGATGCAACAGCTCTACTTGGAACTCTGTCATGGCAGGAGACTCCCAACAGGACATGGGAAAAGCTTCTTGAGGGTGTCCTCAAAACATCCCTGAAGAGATCAAGCAACCCCACCAACTCATGGGAATCCCTGACTTGTGACCTACAAAATGGGAAAGGGGTGGCACGGTGGCACAGTGGTTAACATTGCTGCCTCACAGCGCCAGGAACCCAAGTTCAATTCCAGCCTCGGGTAACTGTCTGAGCGGAGTTTGCACATTCTCTCCGTGTCTGCATCGGTTTCCTCCGGGTGCTCCAGTTTCCCCCCACACTCCAAAGAAGTGCGGGTTAGGTTGATGGGCCATACTAAATTGATCCTAGTGTCTGGGGGATTAGCAGGGTAAATATGTGTGGTTACAGGAATAGGGCCTGGGTGGGATTGGGGTCGGTGCAGACTCGATGGGCCGAAAGGCCTCTTTCTGCACTGTAGGGATTCTATGATTCTGTGATTCTATGCAGGCACAGTGGACACCGGGAGACTTTGTTGGGTGTACGCAAAGCCAAAGTTGAGGCAGCGAAGAGAGTTCAGAAACCTCCAACGGACTCATCTACTAGAACAAAGAACAATAGAACAAAGAACAATACAGCACAGGAACAGGCCCTTCGGCCCTCCAAGCCCGCGCCGCTCCCTGATCCAAACTAGACCATTCTTTTGTATCCCTCCATTCCCACTCCGTTCATATGGCTGTCTAGATAAGTCTTAAACATTCCCAGTGTGTCCGCCTCCACCACCTTGCCCGGCAGCGCATTCCAGGCCCCCACCACCCTCTGTGTAAAATATGTCCGTCTGATATCTGTGTTAAACCTCCCCCCTTCACCTTGAACCTATGACCCCTCGTGAACGTCACCACCGACCTGGGGAAAAGCTTCCCACCGTTCACCCTATCTATGCCTTTCATAATTTTATACACCTCTATTAAGTCTCCCCTCATCCTCCGTCTTTCCAGGGAGAACAACCCCAGTTTACCCAATCTCTCCTCATAACCAAGCCCCTCCATACCAGGTAACATCTTGGTAAACCTCCTCTGTACTCTCTCCAAAGCCTCCACGTCCTTCTGGTAGTGTGGCGACCAGAACTGGACGCAGTATTCCAGATGCGGCCGAACCAACGTTCTATACATCAGACCCCAACTTTTATACTCTATGCCCCGTCCCATAAAGGCAAGCATGCCATATGCCTTCTTCACCACCTTCTCCACCTGTGACGTCACTTTCAAGGATCTGTGGACTTGCACACCCAGGTCCCTCTGCGTATCTACACCCTTTATGGTCCTGCCATTTATCATATAGCTCCTCCCTACATTATTTCTACCAAAATACATCACTTCGCATTTATCAGGATTGAACTCCATCTGCCATTTCTTTGCCCAAATTTCCAGCCTATCTATATCCTTCTGTAGCTTCTGACAATGTTCCTCACTATCTGCAAGTCCTGCCAATTTTGTGTCGTCCGCAAACTTACTGATCACCCCAGTTACACCTTCTTCCAGATCATTTATATATATCACTCTTCAAACACTACCCTGTTGTGCATGTGGCAGAGTCTGTGGGTCACACATTGGACTTAACATCCATCTCAGAACCCGCCAGAGAGGAAGAAAGTCATCCTCAATACTGAGGGACTGCCTAAGACAAAGACACAGGGCAGAATTCTTACGCTTTGGAGACTAACTGCCAAGGTGCACGGTGCCAGCAACATCTTTCCCCCTTGCCAGGATGGCGGGAGCCTGCGCCAGATCCTGCAATTGGAACTTCATTAATTATACACTGGCGAGTCCCCTTCAACTCTCCTCGTGGCTGGCAGCTGATTGGTCCACCCACCCTAAGCTGGCAGGTTCGAAGGTCCGGGCACCATATTCAAACACCAGTCCAGTATAGTCTTATCACTCTATCCAGCCCACCTGTCTTCACCAGACCATACAAGGTGTCAGCAAACCAGAGGGAAGAGGCGAGCAGTCCCAAGAAGAAGTCTGTCCTTGATTCAACCACCCTCCCCCCGAGCCCATCACCTGCGAGGCACCCCATGCCCCACTTAGACCTCTATCCACCGCTCCTGGAGTCTTCATTCATCCCCTTCCAGTGAACAATGCGGTATCTCTTTGATCCCTTTGTTTGTGAGCTTTTCATGAAGTCTTGTCAGGGTCCAGCATCCTTCCCCTCAGTCTTCCCTCTGCCTTCCATTGTTCATTTTCATCATCCATCTTCTTGACCCTCTGCCTGACATTGTGAGCCCTCATCCTTCCCCCACCAAAGCTCCACCCCCACACAGCCCTGCCTTCACATTGCCTCCCATTCCCTTGTCTTCATCAGCCCACCCCCCCTCCCTACTTTGCCTCATCTCACACTGCTCTCCTGGTCAAACTTTGAACCTTTGTTGTGGTGGCTGCATGATTCCCACAATGTAATACGGACAGATAAACACTGATGTTTGGCACTGGGGGTAGGTGGGGGGGCGGGAGGGGGTGAATCCCTGTACTCTCCCATCCCAGATGCTGTACTGATCCAAGTCAGTGACCCAGGAAGATCCATGGGTCCAGCAGCAGCACAGTGCTATCCATGAAGACCAGCTTGGCATGGAGATAGAGGGTAGTAACCAGTCTTCCCCTGTACAGTACATCAAGAGCAGTGCAGCACTATGGCAGTGTGGCACTCACCCCAAAGTCTGTTATCCACTGAGGACATTCTAGTGCATGCCATTCCTTAGTAATTGGGTTTGACGCCAACTTGAACTCCTGCTGGCATGATGCAAGATTGGAAAGCCTGGTAGGATATTGGCGGGCAGCTGTTTTAATGAGAATTCATGAGGTGCCAATGAATGCAAATGACATTGATGCCACCAGACAGCAGGAACACCGACCCGCCATTAACCCACCAATGGAAGAATTACAATGTGATTTTGCATCGGTGGGTTTCCAACTTTTTGGCTCCTACTAGATTCACCGCTCACGACCGCCGCCATGGGAGAATTCCACCCACAAGGACTCCTTTGCAATTGGACAGTGGAGCAGAAACTGTGAACTTTCAGTAAGGCAGTTCGTATTGAAGGAAAGCAATTTTTTTCATAAAAAAAGCTTTTAATTGTCGCATAACAGAATGCTAATAAGGGAGCAAAACTGGGTTGAATTCTTGAAGAATACACACAATTGGGAGGGTGGGCAAACAAGAGTTTTTCAGTTAAAATCAGAATATAGTGTCTTAATTATCACATTTCTCCTGCGACAGGACCAACGCTAAACTGGATATCTGGTCGGTATTAATCAGCCAACTAGCAATCACACAACTCTGGGTAGAAACCGATTGGATTTCTCTCAGCAGGTCACCAGCTCAGACCTTCAAATAGACGTTTCACCAGGAAATATAGCATTAGAATGCACCATTGTTACAGTTGATTGCTTCATTCATCGCCTCAGTTATTTGATTAAATCAGTGAATAATTGCTTCAGTCTTATTAAGAAAGACAGGAGTATGCCTTGGATGGTGGCGAGGACTGTCAGTGCCGAGAGGGTTAATGTTTTTTTTCCGGGCAATTGATCCTATTGGTACAAATCTGGTTCTGCCCGGGTTTTTGGGAACCATTCAAGTTCAATTCTTTGAAGGACTTGTCTCCAGCTTTCAAAGGGAGTTTAAATCTTTTGAAAATATACTGAATACCAAAAACATTCCGCAGCTTTAACAAGGGACTTCGACAATAACCCAACCCAACTAACCTTTCTGGAGAAGAATACCATTTCTTTTCAAGATGACAAAAGCATACTTTTACAGCAAAACATAATTAGCAATTGAAAAATATTATTTTCACTTGTTTTCTCTGGATGATTTTCATTCTGTTTTGACTGCAATGACTCTCACATTTTACATACAGTAAGAGCTTGAATCGATATTAATCTGATACTTAAACAAAGCATTAAGCTGTTTATTTTAAATCTTCATTAATACAGAGAGTAGAAGAATTTCACATTACTGCATTCATAAATTTTCTGCTAATCTAATGCTGCACAATTTCCAACTGCCAGTCATGGAACATTTTGGAAACATTCTTTTTAGCTATGGAAAGGCACCAATGAAATAACTTCCCCAATGGTTATAATACAGACCAGTTACAATGTGTTCAGCTTTGAATTCTTGTAAATCAGGTGAGAATGTCAATTTACGCAGGTGATGTAAACCCACCTCCAGAAGTGGACCAACTTTTTAAACTTCATTTTGTAGATTCTGCTGAACAGAAATGTGTGTGTGTGTGTGTATATATCGTGTGTATGTGTATAGTGTGTACATATGTATAGTTTGTACGTATAGTGTGTGTGTGTGTGAGTATAGCATGTGTGCATATAGTATATGTGTGTGTGTGTATAGTGTGTGTATGTATAGTGTGTGTGTGTAGTGTGTGTGTGTAGTGTGTCTGTGTGTGTGTCTGTATCATGTGTGTGTGTGTATAGTGTGTGTCTGTATAGTGTGTGTGTGTAGTGTGTCTGTGCAGTGTGTCTGTGTGTATGTGTACAGTGTGTGTGTATAGTGTGCACGTGTACAGTATGTGTGCAAAGTGTGTGTGTGTATGTGTGTGTAATCTGTATGTGTGTATCTGTATAGTGTGTGTGTGTTGTGTATTGTGTGTATTGTGCAGGTGTGTATAGTGTGTATGTGTATAGTGTGTGTGTGTGTAGTGTGTGTGTATTGTTTCTGTGTGTATGTGTATAATGTGTGTGATAGTGTGTATGTGTGTATTGTGTGTGTGTGTATTCTGTGTGTGTATCTGTATAATGTGTATATTGTGTGCATTGTGCAAGTGTGGATAGCGTGTGTGGTATGGTGTGTATGTGTATAGTGTGTGTGCAGTGTGTGTGTATTATGTCTGTGTATGTATACACATATCTTTGCATGAATTTGTGAGTGGACATGTGTCTGTGTGTCTATCTATGGATATGTTCAGATATGTGTGTGTTCATGTGTTAATGCATATCTTTGAATATGTGGCTGTGTTGTCAATTCTTTTGTCGGATTCAACTTCTGTGAAGCACTTTGGAACATTTTAACACATTAAAGTACATAAATGCAAGGTATTGTATATACACATGTGTATGTGTGACACTCACCTTACACACCTGTGTGGAGCTCTTCTCTTTCCAACTACAGACTGACCCAAACTTTGAGTCAACTTAAATCTGCTAGCTCCATGTCACCCTAAGCATGCTGTGATCTCAAACTGGTAACAGTGATAGGAACTTCAACCTTCTCTATATAAGATTGTTTCATACAGTATTTGACGACAGTTTTCTGAATTTGTTTTGTTAATAGACATTTTAAATTGTCCTTTGTTGAGTTTATAAAAGTAGAAACAAGGATTTGTAAAAGTTTTGTCTGTTAGAACCATCTTACTTACAGTTTCAACAATTTTTACACTTTACAAATTCACTGCATTCTAAATATGACTCACGCTTTCATGTCTAATTCACGTTCAGCCTTTATATTTTCTGTCATTTCTCCAGAAAAGAGGGGAAAGTCTATTTCACTTCTTCGAGTGATATTTGGAGTATTTCTTCTGCAAAAAAAACCTTTGCATTCTTGAAGTTTGCATTTTTCGAAGCTTTGTTATATTAGGTGAATGAAACTTCCCTACTGATTTCAAATCAGGCATGCTCGGTAACAAAGAAAAGTTAGTCTTTAGACTTCAGCTTCTCTCTGAGTAGTACAGAATAATAAAAAAAGTAATCCCCACTGCTTCTGAGCTGAATGCAGCAAGCTCTACACTCCTGACTGACACTTCACTTCTTCCCTGAATAGACTTTAAACTTCAGACGACCTAACAGGGTACTAGATCAGTACTGCAGGGGGATAATAATTTGCATGATCTATTGTGCTGTAGAATTTTGGATGCATTGCAAGACCAGTTCCATTTACTTCCACTCTGGCTGCCTGTTGCAGCATTTGAATAGTCCCAGCTCAAGGGGACACAAAGAGCTTTTGTGTGTCATATGAACCATATTCATCATGTAATGCCAGTAACACAAATCTGATTGGACATTTTGACCACTTTGATGCTGATCCAGAGTGCAAGTCATCAGTGACTGCTAACTTGAGTCTCTATTCCCCCCCACCGCCCCCCACCCCCCACCCCCCCCACACTTTTTTTTAGCATTGAGATGTGGTCCCTCATAATACGAAACAGCAAATTAATAACAAACGCTCCCAATGAACAAAAACACAGGAGCATGATTGACACTACTTTATGCCGGGACAAACAAAAGGGTGATTTGGGTAGAATTCAGAATGAGTTGCTGGAGCATGGATTTAATTCAGATATTTAAGATTTCTTCTCCGGAGATTAAATGCTGGCACTCTCAGTTTACAGCACACTGTGTTGCTACCAAAACTGCTTATTGTATGCGGTTGAATTACAGAACATGTCATACAAGAGCTCCTAGCTTGTGTCTAATGGCATTTTTGTGGTTCGGAACAAAAATTAAACTAAGATTTTAGAGTCAAAATCTTTATAGTCTTTTGGTAAGATTTTACTCAGTGATAATTTGATTTAAAAGCAAAGTATCACTAATTTGTAAACTGAGATTTCTCTTTATCTGTTACATGTAAGAAAAGGACAATGTACAACAATAATGTGAATTAAATCCACCACTGACAAAAACTCATGGTTCTGTAACAATAGAAGGCAAATACCTAGTTTACCTTTCTTATTTATTTGTACCTTCATCACGCTTTTAACCTGCATTCAAGTTGCTTCTTGTAGAAAAATCCTGACATTATCTTGCGATGCCTTGTAAAATCAGACTGCCTTGTATTAGGTGGTAGCATTATTCATTAGAGTGTATCTCTTTTTGTTGCATTTAGCACTAGAGACCTATTCATTATTTAACACTCGAAGCTTAAAAGGCTGAAAGGAGGTAGTGCACTTTTTGTTTCAGTCCAACCCAGAAGCAATTTGTCATTGGCTTTAATGGAGATGTCTATTCCATGTGGGAAAAGAAACAGCTGACATCTGATTATAAAGAATTGAGGAGGGAGTAATTGGTAAATTTTGACATCATTTTTGTTTTGTCCTCTAGACAAGATGAAAAATGATGCAAGGAATTTCTCCAAGGATAATGTGCAATCGTGATAGCAGTTGCAACCCCCATGTATATAGGAGCACATTAGTTATGATATAACATTTATAGGTTTTTGCTAAGAATGAAGGGAGAAGCAATCATCAATTTTAATATTTGCAGGACGTACTTGGAGGGCATGGGGGCAAGAAACATTTGTTTTTTCTTTGATTGTAGTGATCCAAATTGGGTCTTAAAAACCTGTGGTTTGTTGGGAAAGAGATAACTGAAGGAGGTAAGGAACTTGATTTTTTTTAGTTCAGGGACAGAATGAGTTAAAATAGCAAACATGCAAGAGGTGTTGATTTCAACACAATGGGGATTCATGGAAGGGGGAAGAAGCACATAGGACGGTATCTTTGAAGCTGAGGAGGAAATCATAGATACACGTTGTTCCAAAGAAACCACTGCCAAACTTTACCAGTTCCATAGCTATAATGCATTTTTTTTGCAATTCAACAGAACGTCTGCCCTTCCATATTACATGCTGGAAAACCTCAAGCCTTCCATAAAAGTTGAATTTCAATTCCACGAGCTGCCCTGGTGGGATTTGTCCCCAGCTTAGTCCAACGGGTTACTAGTCCAGTGATATTGCCACATCATCATCAACATCGAACAAGCAAGAAATGAGAATGAAAAATGTTGACTGGTTTGTGATGGTCACTGTGATGGTACTTATCATTGAGTCTGCTTTCATTAATTACAAGAGGGGTCCAAGTAAGAATACCCCTGAATGCACTAAAAGCTACTCAAAGTGAAGTTCAGCAGGCTGCTAGGCAGCATAACAAATGACTACTGGTTACAACTCTGCCAGAGTTTTTAACAGAGAGGCCTGTAGACCGGCCTTGAGTGCTGCCACCTCAGCCTATTGTTGGTTGCCTGCCTGCAAGCAGTTGATCTGCCTTCCCGCCATCACACTGGGAAACTTGAAACCAACTGAAGAATCTCAGTTGGCCTCCTAGCCTTGACGCTAACAAGGCTCCTAGTGAGCCTGATTGACTGCCCACCTTGTGAGACTAGGTGGCCTTCCTAGGCCCCAAACTCATGTTGGCCAAAATGGATGATGTCAGGAATGCGGTCAAGAAACCGGCATAACCACCGGTCTTGTAACTTTTGGGCCCCTGAGGCCAGCATGGCCCAAAGATTCAGACCTCTACTTCTCAGTTCATGCTTTGATTTTTCCAAATTGACTGCAATCCACATGAATGACGGAAAGTTTCTCGTATATATTTTGGCTCGGGCACAAGTACGTCCTCCCGAACATAAGCATCAGAGAACATTAAAGCTGAGGGAGGATATGGTACACAGATCATTTTAGGATTGATGGTGGAAACAATCTCATTCTAAAACATGCCAGCACTTGCTACCTTGTAAGTCCAGCCTTTCCCTCTCTTGCAAATAATACAAAGCTATGAAATAAATAATTGTTTTATATAAAAACATGAAGGCAGGTTAAATCATGGTATTTTGAACTTTATCAGAGGTGGATAATGTAAATAACTGTTTGGAAAGGATTGTTTAATGACAAATCATATGTTTGTTAAAGCAGCCATGTGTTTATTTAATACCCCTGTCCTAGTGCTGAACTCACATCTTTCTCTAATTTCTCTTTCATCTTCCCTCATGCCCTCTTTGAGTTCATCTTATTCTAAAATATACCTGCTCTCTCCACCTGATTCACACTATGAACTGATGACCACACAACTTCCCTTTCTGGTCCCTGAACTAGCTGACAATGTAACTGACTCTTCTCCTCAGATACTGCCTCCATCGTTTCTGACCAAGACCACAAGAAGCTACAAAGGGCTGTGAATGTAGCCCAGTCCATCACGCAAACCAGCTTCCCATCCATTGACTCTATCTACACTTCCCACTGCCTCGGCAAAGCAGCCAGCATAATCAAGCACCCCACGCACCCTGGACATACTTTCTTCCACCTTCTTCTGTCAGGAAAAAGATACATAAGTCTGAGATCGTGTACCAACCAACTCAAGAACATCTTCTTCCCTACTGCCATCAGACTTTTGAACAGGCCTATCTTATATTAAGTTGATCTTTCTCTACATCCTAGCTATGATTGTAACACTACATTCTACACCCTTTCCTTTCCTTCTCCCCTTTGTACTCTATGAATGGTATGTTTTGTCTGTATAACGTGCAAGAAACAGTACTTTTCACTGTATCCCAATACATGTGACAATAATAAATCAAATCAAGTCAAATTAAATCAAAAGTCATCAGCCTGTACTCAGAAAAACCTTCATTGACTGCTCCCTCTCTGCAAACTAGTGCCTAATCTCCAATCTCTCTTCCTCCCAAAGCTGTGCCCATCTTTCACGAAATCCCTGCTTGGACCTCTCCAGTCCGGTTTCTGCCCTCCACCAGAGCACTGAAACAGCGTTAAATTCATAGATGACTTCCTGTATGATTATTGACTTCCCGACCCATCTGACATGGTTGACCACCACCCACCTTCAACACCTTTCCTCCAGCATCCAACTGGGTGGCCTACCCTCACCCGGTGCCATTCCCACTCTCATAGCATGGGAGACCCCTCCACACAAGGATATATCCTTGCACCACTTCCATACTATTTCTCTGGATCCTCATCCTCACCTACATCATCTGAATATCAGATGTCAGCTTCCATATGAATATCTAGCTCTATCTCATCAGGGCAAGGGGGGGAAGGGGCAAGGGATGAAATTTGGGAAGATGTGGTAAACCAAAGAGTAGAGATAAGGCAAGAAAGAAAGGTACTAATATGGGAAATGATAAATAGACCATGGCATGAAGGGACAGATAATACAAATCTAAGCAGGTAAGTTGGATATGATAAAATTAATAAAAGGACAAAACTTAAAGCTGAATGCAAAGCATTCGAAACAAAACAGAAAAATGAAAGTGTAAATGGAAATTAATAAGTACGATCTGATAGCCATTACGAAGGTAAGGTGACAGGATGACATAGATTGGGGCCTGAATATTGGAGGATATGTGACATTTAGGAAGGACAGGAAGTTAATAAATGGTGGAGGAATGGCTCTGTTAATTAATGATGGTATTAAACTAATAGAGTGGGATAACCAAGAGGTAGAAGCAGTGTAGGTTAAGATGAGAAATGACTTGTGGGAGTGTAGAAGTGTAGAAGCCCCCGATTGGAACATAGAATCCCTACAGTGCAGAAGGAGGCCATTTGGCCCATTGAGTCTGCACCAACTCTCCAACAGTGCATCTTACCCAGGCCCATCCCTGTCCTGTCCCCATAACCCTATGTATTCACCCCCTCTAATTCACCTAACCTGCACATTTGTGAACAGTGGAGTTTCACGGAGGAAACCCACACAGACACTGGGAGAACATACAAACTCCATACAGGTAATCATTCAAGAATGCAATTGAACTCGGGTCCCTGGTACTGAGGCAGCAATGCCACCCACATTGCCACTGTGCCCCTCTGTACGTAACTACACAATAGGACAGCACATAAAAGAGGAGATAATGGGAGCTTGTCTGCAAGGTACTGCAATAATCAGGGCGAGTATTCATCTACATAAAGATTGGAAAAATCAGATAGACAAAGGTGGTGTAGGCGAAGAATTCATAGAATGTTTTCAGAATATTCTCTTAGAACAGCACATTCTGGAGCCAACCAACAGGTAGGCTATACTAGACCTGGTATTGTGCAATGAGATAGGATAAATTAATGATAATAATAAAGTTTGAGGAAGAGATGAGTGTATCCATGGCAAGTATTTTAAAATTAAATAAGGGCAATTATGAGGGCATGAAAGTGGAGCGAGCTAAAGTGAACTGGCAAATATGCTTGGGATCCATCAATAGAAGTTCAGTGGCAGGCATTTAAAATTATATTTCAGAATACACTGATTAGGTACATTTCAACAGGAAAGAAAAATCTAAGGGGATAGCCCAGCATCTGTGGTTAACTAAAAATGTTAAAGATAGTGTTAAACTTAAAGAAAAAGCATATATTTGCATAAAGAAAAGTGGAAGGTCGGAAGAGTGGAAAGAATATAAAGAACATCAAAGAATGTCAAAAAGATTGACAAGGAGGGAAAAACTAGAGTATGGGGTTAAGATAGCCAATAATATAAAGATGGACAGTAAGAGTTTCTGTTGATATTTAAGTAAGAAAAGAGTTAACAAAGTGAGCATTGGTCCTATAGAAAATGTGTCTGGGGAATTGATAATGGAAAGTAGGGCTATGGCGGATGACAGGTATTTTGCATTTGTCTACACTATAGAGGACACAAATAGCATCCCAGAAATAGCTGTAAATCAGGAAATGGAAGTGAGGGAGGAACTCAGGAAAATTTCAATCACCAGGAAAGTGGCATTGAGCAAAGCATTGGGTCTGCGGGCTGACCCCGGGCAGACAAATCCTCGAATCCACATGGATTTCATCCCCATGCCTTGAAAAAAGTGCCTAATACGAAAGTTGATGTGTTGGTTTTAATTTTCCAAAATTTGTTATATTAGGAGGAAGTTCCATTAGATTTAAAGATAGCAAATGTAACTCCTTTGTTCAAAAAGGAAGAGAAACTGAAAACAGGAAACTACAAGCCAGTTAGTCTAACATCTGTCAAAGAGAAAATGTTAGAAGCGATTATTAAAGATGTTATAGCACTTGGAAAAATTCAAGTTAATCAGGCAGAGTCAACATGGTTGTGTGAAAGGGACAGCATGTGTAACCAACTCATTGGAGTTCTTTGAAGAATTCACATGTGCTGTGGATAAAGGGGAACAGGGGGGATGTACTGTACTTAGATTTCCAGAAGCATTTGATAAGGTGCCTCATCAAAGCTTGTGATGTAAAATAAAAGCTCATGGTGTAGAGGGTAACATATTGGCATGGATAGAAGATTCACTATCTAACAGGAAACTGTGGGGGTGATTTTGGGCCCACACTCTCCACCTGCGGGAACGGCGACGGATGCTCACAATCCAAAAGCGCAATACGCACTGGTGGGTTTCTGCGTTCCGATCTTACCGGCCTCTCGCCGAGTTGTGTGAAATGAGCCGCAGGACCACAGAATGCTCTTTTTAATACATTAGCATGTCATTACCGAGCACTCTCTCCAGGACTTTCCCCCTCACTGGATATTCAATGGATGCTGGTGTGACATCACCTTGGCGCCATTTACAGCCAGTCTACATAAACGTGAACCTGGCGCCTTCACCACTGAGGGGGAATTCAGAGGTGAGCGCTCAGGCAGCCTACACCCTACACAGCCTACAGCCTACACAGTGTGCACTGCTCAGAGGATACTAGAGAAGTCTCGGGAGACACAGATAAATTCAATCCAGGGCCGGGGTGGGGGTCCCAGAATCGTCATTTCGGGGAGAGGGGTCAGGTGGTCACTTGCAGGTCTTACTTTCCCTCCACGTCGGGGCACCCCTTGCTTTAAAGTGGTTGTGAAGGCTGGTATGCGGGCAGCTCTTCCCATGTCCTCCTTCCATATCACAACTGAGGGAGTGCCCTTCCTTAGTTGAGGGGACATCATACTGCCATTCTCACACTCCACATAGATGGGGCAAGTCATAGATCAGTAACTTTGTAACAAATTCTGATGTTTCCTTTAACTTCTGATTCTCTGTACAGAAGGGAGTGCAGATCCTGGCCAATATATTAGTGTTACTTCAAAGGAATATGCTGGTTGCAGCAAAGTGAGGTGCTTAAAAAAAAACTATCAGAGACAACTGCCCTCACCAGTTCCAGTCTGTCCACTGGGGAAGCTGTCACATCCTGTATCAGATCTGCTTTGTTCCATTGGTGTAAATATTATTATTTGAGAACATGTAAAGCACTCTCTATGGCTTCTGAACACATTTTGATTATCAGCTTGTACAACTGGAAAGATTAACTTCATATTCCATTCCTTTGTCCTAGTTCAGAGTTCAAAGTCAAGGGGTATAATTGAGCCCTTATCAAAGTTTTTTTTCAGTGAATCTCTCTTTTGTCAGGGGCTAATGGAACACTTGTGAATAAATTCTATGGGACAACTTTGCATTCTGGATGTTGACCTGAATGAAAAGGGTCACTTCTGTAATGTAGGAGAGATTTGAAATGTGTTATTGGTTTGGAACGCATCGTGGTTTATCAGTATGTAATTGCTTTTGCAGATGCTTTTACTTTCAAGAACATAACAAAGAACAAAGAACAGGCCCTTTGGCCCTCCTAGCCTACGCCGATCATGATGCCTGCCTAAACTAAAACCGTATGCACTTAAGGAGTACATATCCTTCCATTCCCATCCTATTCATGTATTCGTCTAGTTGCCCCTTAAATGCCGCTATCATACCTAGTCCCACCACTTCCCCAGGCAGTGTGTTCCAGACATTCACCACCCTCTGTACATCTTCTCTAAACTTTTCCCCACGCACCTTAGACCTATGTCCTCTAATACTTGACTTTTCTACCATAGGAAAGAGCATCTGACGATCCACTCTGTCCATGCCACTCATAATCTTGCAGATCTCTATCAGGTCACCCCTCAACTTCCGTCATTCCAGTGAGAACAAATTGAGTCTATCCAACCTCTCTTCATAGCTAATACCATCCAGACCAACCACATCCTGGTAAACCTCTTCTGTACCCTCTCCAAAGCATTCACATCCTTTTGGTAGTGGTGCTTGTGGTGACATCTTAGTGGTGACGAGAATTGTATACAATATTCTAAATGATGCCTAGCTAAGATTCTGTACAGCTGCAGCATGACTTGCCAATTTTTATACTCAATGCCCCGACTAAAGAAGGCAAGCATGCCATATGCTTTCTTGACTACCTTATCCACCTGCGTTGCCACTTTCAGTGATTGGTGGACATGTACACCCAGATCTCTCTGCTTGTCAATATTCCTAAGGGTTCTGCCATTTACTACCATAATTCCTACATACATTGGACCTTCCAAAACGCATTATCTCACACTTGTCCGGATTAAACTCCATCTGCCATTTCTCCGCCCAAGTCTCCAACCGGTCTACATCTTGCTGTATCCTCTGACAATCCTCTTCACTATCCACAACTCCACCAATTTTTGTGTCATCTGCGAACTTACTTATCAGACCAGCTACATTTTCCTCCAAATCATTAATACGAACAACAAAGATCTCAGAACTGATCCCTGTGGAACACTGCTAGTCACTGCCTTCCATTCAGAAAAGCACCCCTCTACTGCTATTCTCTGTCTCCTATGGCCAAGCCAGTTCTGCATCCATCTTGCCAGCTCTCCTCTGATCCCATGTAACTTCATCTTTCATACCAATCTACCATGAGGTACCTTGTCAAAGGCTTTACTGAAGTCCATGTATACAACTTCTACTGCCTTTCCCTCATCTACCATCTTCGTCACTTCCTCGAAAAACTCAATTAAGTTAGTGAGGCACGACCTCCCCTTCACAAAATCATGCTTTCTATCGCTAACAAGTCCATTTGTTTCCAAATATAAGTAAATCCTGTCCCTAAGAACTTTTCCAGTAATTTCCCTACCACTGATATAAGGTTCACTGGCCACACTTTCCTGGATTATCCCTGCTGCCGTCTTAAAAAAATGGAACAACATTTGCTATCCTCCAGTCCACTGGAATATCACCTGTAGCTAATGAGGGTACAAAGATTTCTGTCAAGGCCCCAGCAATTTCCACCATTACCCCCTTCAGTATTCTGGGGTAGATCCTATCAGGCCCTGGGGACTTATCTACTTTAATGCTTTTTAAGACACCCAATACCTCCTCCTTTTTGATATCAACATGACCCAGAATATCTACACACCCTACTCTAGGCTTCTCATCCCTCAAGTCCCTCTCTTTGGTGAATACTGAGACAAAGTATTCATTTAATATCTCACCAATTTCCTCTGGTTCCATGCATAGATTCCCTCCACGATCCTTGAGTGGACCAACTCTTTCCCTGGCTACCTTCTTGCTCTTTACATATGTATAAAAGAAATAGGAACTGGGGTAATGAGGCCGATGACCTCTCGAGCCTGTCCACTAATCAATATAATGGCTGATCTTCTACCTCAATCACATTTTCTCTCTCTGGCTCAGTATTCTTTGATTCCCTTCAGTGGCGATTTTGAGCTCGTACAGTGCATCTGCAGGAATGGCGGCATGCACTCAAAATCCAGAAAGGCAATTCATGCAGCAAGTTTCCCAGTTCCAATCTTCCCAGCCCCTCGCCCATGGAGTGGTGTGAAACACACCACGGGACCTCAGAAGGCTCATTTAAAACATTAGCATGTCATTAGCGAGCACTCTCTCCAGGACATCCCCCCCACCCCCTCACCGGAATTCAGCGGGCGCCAGCATGACGTCAAGCCAGTGCCAATTACAACAGGTCTACATAAACGTGACCCTGCACCTTCACCTCCAATTCAGATTTTGGAGGTGAGCGCTCAGGCAGCCAGCACCTTTCACAATGTGCACAGCTCAGGGGGCATTGGAGAAGATTCGGGGGACACAGGTAAGTTCAAATCAGAGCCAGAGATGAGGGTCCCAGAATCGCCAATTCGGAGAGAGGGGTCAGGTGGTCACTTACAGGCCTTACCTTCCCTTTATGTCAGGGCTTTAAAGGGGTTGTGAAGGCTGGTATGCAAGCAGCACTTCCTGTGTTTTTTGTCCTGGGTTCCTATCCATATCGCCGGTGAGGGAGTGCCCTTCCTTAGTGGGGACTGGCAAGAGGGTGGGAGGGCTTGAAAACAAGAGTCTCAAGCACTGGGGGTGACTGTGAGTTACCCAGGTGGGGTCCCATGAGAGGCCGGACTGTCAGGACAGAGTGGGGGATTCAGGAATGGGCTGCGTCTCCCCTCATGAGGGCTGAAGAGCCTTGCACTCGGGGGAGCATGACTGCAGTGTCATTGGAACCCACACTCAGGCAGCCGGGAGAACAAAGGGGAGAAGCTGCCCGGCTGTCCAAACCAGTTGTCAGGGGTGTTTGTGTGTAGCGATAGATCTCAAGGGTCATGGAAGGCTGCTCAGCTCTGCACCTCTTGTGACCTGGGAGAAAGAGGGTGCACTCTGGGAATGAGCTGGACATGCTAATTGCAGCCTCGCACGATTCAGCTGTACCTCGTCTGCCACAAGAGGCAGACACTCAGCTGAACAGCCACCCCAGCCTCCCCTCACTAGTGGTTATGCCAATAATTATAAGCCAAACTGCACAATCATTTACTTGAGGCCACCTTTTAACCCTTTGCAAGCGTATGTCCCAAGCATTGAGCTGACATTCCCAGAAAGGCTGCAACATACCATTTTACCATGTGCTTTCCAAGCAGTTGCTATCTGGCATGTTAGCTTCTGTGATATATGTACAGGCACCGAAAACCCTCTGCATACCAACATTTCTAATCTTTTCTACCGAAAAGGTCTCTAACCTTTTTCACAAGTATTCTGCTTTTCCATTCTTCCAACCAAAGTTGATAATTTCACACTTTCCCCACATAATACTCCATTTGCCAGTTCTGCTTGTCCACTCACTAGTCTATTTCCCTTTGTAGCCAACCTTTGCAACCTTCTGTTACTCTTCATCAACAAACTTGGATGCATTATACTCAGTCCCCTCATCTAAGTCATTTATTTGATTAACAGTCTGCCTGAGAGCAGATTCTCTGCTCATTCTCCAAGCTTTGTGGCCTTGTGCTCACTTCTTCAGTTACTCATAGGAACCTCCCACTTTCAACTTCAATGAGCAAAATGACTAAGGAAAATAATGGAAATCCAAATCTCCATCTGAAGGATACTCTCCACCTCCGAGCAGCCATTTTCCCTCAAGGGTCTAACTTTTCTGCTGTCATTACTGAAAATTTGCTGGTTCCACCATTGGCCATGATTCATAACCCTGATTCTTACCTGGACCTGGGGGAACTTGTAAAAGGAGATGGCTAACCATCCTTGGAGGTCTCAACTAACCCAGCCACCCTATAAATCATTGATACAAATTGTAGACAGCTAAGGCCCAAGTACTGATTCTTATGGCACGCCACCAAATACAGCCCCCCCTCCCCCCCCCCCCCCCGGCCCCAACCAGAAAATGACCCATTTATTCCTATTTTCTGATTTCTGTTAACTAACTGGGCAGCATGGTGGTTAGCACTGTTGCCTCACAGCGCCAGGTACCTGGGTTCGATTCCTAGCTTGGGCCACTGTCTGCGTGGAGTTTTCACATTCTCCCCGTGTCTGCTTGGGTTTCCTCCGGATGCTACGGTTTGCTCCCACTGTCCAAAAGACGTGCTGGTACGGTGCATTAGCCATGCTAAATTCTCCTTCAGTGTACCCAAACAGGCACCGAGTGTTGCGACTAGGGGATTTTCACAATAACTTCATTGCAGTGTTAATGTGAGCTTACTTGTGACACTGATAAATATAAAAGAATTCTCAATCTATGCAATACATTATTCCTAATCCTATAAATCCTAATCTTGCATGGCATTTTATTGAATGCCTGAAAATTCAAAAATACTCCTTTCACTAGTTCCCCGTCAAGTACTAGTTATATTCATAAAAATTGCTAATGTTCAAACACGATTCCCCCGCCATAAAACTGTGTTGACTCTACATTATCATTTATGATTTTCTAAGTGTCCTGTTACTATGCCCTTCATAATTGATTCTAGCATTTTCCCTCGGGCTAACTGGCTTTTAGTTCCCTGTTTACTCTCCCCTATTTTCTTCTATAAAGAGATTACATTTGTTAGTTTCCAATCGATGGAGACTGTTCTGGACTGGACATCAAAACCAATACATCACTTTAAGAAACTGCAATCAGATCTATGGCATTGGAGGGTTTTTAGTGCCATTAATTTCTCTTGTACTTTTTACTTGTTGATATCAATTATTTAAAGCTCCATACTTTCATTCAGTTCATTTGGTTTTTTAACTTAAAATCATAGAATCATAGAATCCCTACAGTGCAGAAGGAGGCTATTCAGCCCATCGTGTCTGCACCAACCACAATCCCACCCAGACCCTATCCCCATAACCCCATGCATTTACCCCAGCTCACCCCCCTGACGCTAAGAGGCAATTTAGCATGGCCAATCCACCTAAATCGCACATCTTTGGACTTCTTTAGGTACATTTCTTTAGGTACACTTCAGTGAGATCACATTTAGTGAGCTCATGGATTTAATGAAGGCTCATTGTAAACTCAACCATTAGTCATATTTCAGAGATTCAAATTTAATTTGAAGGTGAGGTCCCCAGGCAAATCAATCATGACTTACATTGCTAAACTGAAGCAATTCTTAGGGTATTATGATCTTGGAGTCTCCCAAAATGACATGTTACAGGACAGGTTAATCTGTGGCGTGAATGACGATGCTATTCAATGCAGATTGCTTACAGACATCGACATAAGTTTCAAACAAACAATTGAGATAGCACTGGCCATGGAAAGTGCTGAAAAAGGTACACAAGAGCTGCACAGCGCACAAAATGGTGCCGTTTACCAGTTAGAGCAGGAGCCTGCAGCCAGCCATGGTGCCAAAACTGCCGAAGCAGCTGCAAAGTGTGAATCAATTTCAGCCACCAACAAAACAAAAAAGGTACAGAATAGGCAAACAGTTAGTAACTTAAAGTGGAATGTTACTGATGGGAAAGTAACTACACTCCTGAATCATAGCAGTTTAAGGTAGTTTAGTGCTTTTGTCACAAAAAAGGACATTTGATAAAGCAGTGCAGAGCGAAGTCAAAATCACTGAGTAATCAATCCACCAGATGTTCCAAGTACACAATGTGGAAGAGCCTAGCACCCATCACTCTGACTAATCTAAAAACAGGCAATCTAAAAATAGACCTATTGCTGCAATGCTCCAGGTAAATGGGAAGCCTTTAAAGATGGAGGTAAATACAGGGGCATCGGCCACTGTGATGGGATGGATTTATGTGGATCCAGAGGGGCTTTCCGATTTTTTAGGGCAAGGCTGGTACCATATGCTTTGCAAAAGAAAGCAGGTACTGAGTTAAACAGGTTGAAAGAACGAGGCATTATCCAGCCAGTTCAGTTCTTGGAATGGGCAGCACCTATAGTACCCGTATTGAAACCGGACAATCTGCATTTGCAGCTATTATAAGCTAACAGCTAATCAGGTCACCAAGCTGGATAAATATCCAATCCCAAGAATTGATGACTTGTATGCAAAGCTGGTAGGAGGTCAATCTTACACAAAGCTGGATACGAGTCATATGTGCTAGCAACTCAAATTAGATGATGCTTCCCAGTGGTATGTCACAATAAACATAGACAACAGCCTATTCCAGTAGGCACACCTGCCTTTTTGACATGTGCAATATTCCAAAGAACAATAGAGAAACTGTTACAGGGACTACCACGGATTGTAGCATACCATGATGAAGTCCTTATAACTGGATCAATTGCAGCCGAGCATCTAGCAGACTTAGAGGAGGTGTTAAAGAGATTTCAGAGGGTTAAAGTTTGCTTCAAGAAAGAGAAATGCACCTTTCAAGCCACTGAGATGACCTACCTGGTACGCCATGTAGATGCACAAGGAATAGACCCTGTGGTAAAGGTCAAAGCACTAAAGGAGGCACCTGCCCCACAAACACAACTGAATTCAAATTCATGCCACAGATTAACCTATCCTGTAACATGCCATTTCGGCTCCAAGATCACATGCAACGTTGGGAGTTCACCAGCAGCACTACTAATGAGACGTCATCTCAGAACAAGACTGAGCCTCACATTTCCAAACTTGACAGGGACGGTAGATACTAGCCAAAGTAATCAGAAAGCAAGCCATGATTCACATCATACAGCATGATCATTTATGGTAAATAAAGCCGTATACATGAGAAACTTCGGTAGTGGATCAAGTTGGATTCTTGGAATTATTGTCTCTAAGACCGGGCCCCTTTCATACCAAGTGGACGTGGAGGGATG
Organism: Mustelus asterias; assembly: GCF_964213995.1. NCBI lineage: Eukaryota > Metazoa > Chordata > Chondrichthyes > Carcharhiniformes > Triakidae > Mustelus > Mustelus asterias. The sequence goes on from NC_135809.1 coordinate 87,380,077, forward strand.
GATCATTCATAAACACGAGGACCACTTGAGGAGTAGAGAGAGGCTCCAGCAGTCAGTGTTGCTATCAAGAAATATTTTCGAACACATAAACACCAAAGTACCTGATCAACCTGTTATTGACGTAACTAATGTCTCCGTGGAAACAAATAGTGATGAATCGCCTGTGCCAGAAGAGGTACCCATTATTGTAGTTCCTGTTAACGCCGATCCTGCGGAAACATCTCTGACAACAGAATTACTCCACTCTACAATCAACAGAACACCACCTCAAAAACTCAGTTTATAATTGTCCAACTCATGTGCGTAATTTTTAGTTAATATTTAGGACTGAGTGGATTAGTTATTGAAGATTGTATAAAGGACTTAAATGGGGAGAGATGTGGGGATTGTCCCTTTCAGAGCAACACAGCTGAGTAAGGGTCTCATGGCCTGTGCAACCAATGAGGACCCAGAATGTGGTACCACTCCATGGTGATAGAGGCTCCTCGGCAGAGATATTTTGGGAACTAGCTACAGCCATGAGACTGCTGTACAATTCTTATTCATAAATACCTTTTGTGTGTTCACCAATGAAGTTTGTGAAAGTGCATCTTTACAGTCTGGACTGACACTCAAGTTACAAGCGAATGAAATATAAAGCTTAGCCTGTCCTCTCAGGTGGATGCTGAAGATTCTGGGGGTAAAAGCTAAATTAAACATTCCCATTTGTTGCAACAAACTAAACATGAATAATTCAGTCTACACCCTGATGGGTCAGCAATTTTATCCAGAGAGCAGTTAAGCAATATGGAACCAGGAAGTGCCCCGGTTTGATCCCTAGATCCTACTGAATTCGTGGATTTTGACTAGCCCAACTTAAGGGATGTTAAAATTAGTCTAAGTTAGGAAGAGGAAGACATTCCAGCTTCTGAACGCTAAAAGCAAGCCCTGCAGAACATGCACCCCAGTTAAGTCAAGCAATCAGACTTGGCTGTGATGCCTCTTGTAGTCAATTGGACCATTGGCATTCATTGCCACCTGGCTAGGTGGTGCAAGCTGATAGGTGCCTGTGGAACCTGGGCAAGCAGTTAGAATCTTTGAGAGGTGATGAGAAAGTTTGGAAGAAACAGAAACTTAGCTGAATATCTTTTTATGTTTTAAATGCGCTCACAGCATTAGATTTTTGAATTTTACATAAGCAACCCATACAGTGACCAAAATCCATACAGTTACAAACATCGTATAGGAATAAATAGCATTTTACTTCAAATTAAAATTTTAAAATTTAAATTGGTGTGAGGCACCATACAGTCAGAGGTATAAGATTCTGCAGTGCAGAGAAAAGCTCAGAGTGCAAGTGGAGGTGATGTAAAATGACAAAATAGAAAGGACAATCACTTTTGTTTTTGTTATGGTTAAATATATCAGATAAGGGCAGGTTATTTCACAATCTCTGCCTAGACTTGTTTTGACTTGAAGGAGTTTAACAATCCTGAGACCATTATTTTCCTTTCTTGCTATGGGTGAATATGGTTGTGGCACATTCCATCACTTCAAGGACCAGTGCACTGAATCCTGTGCACAGCTATGTATCAGGTTATCCTATTTAATAACTGGGGAGAGGCAATCGCTCCAGGCTGTGCTGTTTAGTCTCAGTGTAAGTTTATGTAAATATAGCCAAGCGTCAGCTAGAGAGGGGAAGTGTTTTTTGCATCTCCAGCAAGCTGCAGCTTGCCGAGGCAGCTTTTCACGCAAGGATTAAGGGAGCGAAAGTACAAAGACAGCCATCTTTTACAAAACATTTCGGGTTTTTTTCGCTCGCCGGCTGAGATACTTACTTATACTCCGGGTTACAAGGTGCAGTGTTGTTTCAGTGCTACATTGTGTCAAAGGTCTTTGGTCTTTGACCTTTTTAGCATATATTAAATAGTGGTTATTACTAAGTACTGTGTTGTTTTTCTCCCAAAAATATGCGCTCTGCATAATTCCTGAAAACATTAGCAAGTATATCCAGTGATCCCAGGATCAAGTTTCTTTTAGGATGGTGAGTTGGAGTTGAGGCTAGAACATCCTCTTGCCTATTTTCTGATAACATAAGAACATAGAAAATAGGTACTGAGTTGCTCTATGAGGCACCCAAGACTGCTCTGCCATTTATAATTCCGTCACATCTGATGATGGCCTTAACTTCACGCTCCTGTGGTCTCCTCCCCCATCACCCTTCATTCCCTTGTAGATCGAAAATCTGTCTAACATAGTGTTGCCTATTTTCAATGACCCAGCCTCCACTGCTCTCTGTGGAAGAGAATTCTCAACACTAACAATCCACAGTCCTCCCCTGGGAATGTGTGGATTATTGAATTTATCCACAAGTCGCATTCTTCGAAGGACAGGAGAGTCCCCCTGGCCAATGTTTATCGCTCAACCAACACGTAAAGCAGGCAATCTGGTCACTAATTTTGCTGTTGTTTGTGGGGCCTTGCTATGTGCAAGTTGGCAACTGCATTTCTTACATTACCAAAGAAATACACTTCAAAAATACTTCATTAGTTGTAAAGCATTTTGTGACATCCTGAAGCCATGAAAGAAACAACAGAAATGAAAGTCTTTCTTTGATTCTTCTTTTTCTTGATGATCTTCTTCCTTTAGACAAGCTATAACACACTTACCCCCAGCCAAACAATGTGCCGAGCCACAGAAACCAAGCATCAATTACTGGTATGTATTGACATAGCTGATCCCAGTCAGGAAAGTGATGGGGGTGCAATAATTTGTCTCAGCACTCCCAGTGAAGGAAAGGAAATTCAATCAAGTTTGGACATTTGCTGAGGACTGAATCAGGGTCAGATGTGATAGAAACATAGAAACTAGAAGCAGGAGTAGGCCATTTGGCCCTTTGAAACTGTTCCACCAATCATTTTGATCATGGCTGATCATCAAATTCGAAATCCTGATCCTGCCCCCCCCACTCCCCCCCCCACCCCCCCCCCCCCTCCCCCCGATATCCCTTGATCCTTTCAGCTCCAAGAGCTATATCTAATTTCTTCTTGAAATCAGACAATGTTTTGGCCTCAACTACCTTCATGGTAATGAATTCCACTCATTCACCACCCTCCTCACCTCAGTTCTAAAAGGTTTACCCTTTATCCTCAAACTATGACCTCAAGTTCTGGACTCCCCTGCCATTGGGAACATTCTTTCTGAATCTCCCTTGTATAACCCTGTTAGAATTTTATAAGTTTCAATGAGATCACCTCTCACTCTTACATACTCCAGTGAATATAATCCTAACCGACTTAATCTCCCCTCATATGTCAGACCTGCCATCCCAGGAATCAGCCTGGTAAACCTTCGCTGCACTCCCTCTATAGCAAGGACATCCTTCCTCAGATAAGGACACCAAAACTGCACACAATACTCCAGGTGTGGCCTCACCAACGCCCTATACAATTGCAGCAAAACATCTCTATCTCTATACTCAAATCCTCTCGCTATGAAGGCCAACATACCATTTGCCTTCTTTACTGCCTGCTGAACCTGCGTGCTTACTTTCAGCGACTGATGCACGAGGTCACCAAGGTCTCGCTGAGTATCCACCTCTTTCAATTTACATCCATTCAAATTTATCCACATTATACTGCATCCATCATGCATTTGCCCACACACTCAGCCTGTCCAAATCATACTGAAGCATCTTTGCATCCTCCTCAAAGCACACCCTCCCACCCAACTTTATATCATCAGCAAATTTGGAGATAATACATTCAGTTCCCTCTTCCAAATCATTAATATATAATCTGAACAGCTGGGGTTCTAGCACAGATCCCTGCAGAATTCCACTAGTCACTGACTGCCAATCAGAAAAAGACCCAATCATGCCAACTCTTTGCTTCCTATCTGCTCACCAGCTTTCTGTCCATCTCAAGACATTACCCACAATCCCATGTGCTTTAACTTTGCATAGTAGTCTGTTATGTGAGACCTTGTTGAAAGCCATCTGAAAGTCTAAATAAACTACATCCACTGGTTCTCCTCAGTCAATTCTACTAGTTACATCCTCAAAGAATTCCAGTAGATTCGTCAAGCATGATTTCCCCTTTGTAAATCTATGCTGGCTTCATCTAATTATACCACTGCCTTTCAAACGCTGAGTAATGAAATCCTTGATAATGTACTCTAGCAACTTCCTCAGTACCAACATTAGGCTCACTGGTCTATAGTTCCTTGATTACTCTCTACTTCCCTTTTGAATAGTGGGCTTACATTAGCTACCCTCCAATCTGTAGGAACCAGTCCAGAGTCCAAAGAATTATGGAAAATGACCACCAATGGATCTACTATTTCCAGGGCCACTTCCTTAAGTGCTCTGGGATGAAGATTATCAGGACCTGGAGATTTATCCACCTTCAATCCCATCAATTTCCCCAAAACCATTTCTCTACTAATACTGATTTCCTTCGGCTACTCATTAAAACTTGTTTCTCTCAGAACGCCTGGTACATTATTCTAGTCTTCCTTTGTGAAGACTGAAGCAAAGTAAGAATTTAATTCCTTGGCCATTTCTTTATTCCCTGTTATGAATTCTCCCTTTTCTGACTGTAAAGGGACCTACATTCATTTTTGTCAATCTTTTTCTCTTACATACCGATATAAATTTTTATAGTCAATGTTTATGTTCCCCGCTAGCTTACTTTCATACTCTATTTTCCCCTTCTTAATCAATCCCTTGGTCCTCCTTTGCTGAATTTTAAACTGCTCCCAATCCTCAGGCCTATTGCTTTTCTTGCCAATTCGTATGCTTCTTCCTTGAATCCGATAGAATCTCTAATTTCCCTTGTGAGCCATGGTTTGGCCACAATTTCCTCACCACTCTTGTGCTAAACAGGAATAAACAACTTCTAGAGTTCACCTATTCACTCTTTAAATGCCTGCCATTGCCTGTCCACGTCTTTCCTTTCAGTAATGTTTCCCAGTCCATCATGGCCAATTCATGCCTCATACCATCATCTCCCACATCTGACTTTCCCATAAAACCTCACTGTTTTGGCCAGACTCTTGAAGAATGGCCACCATGGACAAAGTTCAAGAGTATTTGGAGCAGACCCTCAGGCCTGTGCCTTGCCCTGTGAGCCCCACCCAAAATTTAGATCCACAACAGTTCGCCTATCGCCGCAACAGACCCACCGCAGACGCCATCTCTCTGGCCTTATACTTAACCCTGGAATACCTGGATAACAAAGACATTTATGTCAGACTCCTATTTATTGACTGCAGCTCAGCCTTCAACACCATTATTCCTCCAAAACTCATCTCCGAACTCCATGACCTGGGGCTCGGCTCCTCTCTCTGCGACTGGATCCTGAACGTCCTAACCCACAGATCACAATCAGTAAGGATAGGCAACAACATCTCCTCCAGAATCATCCTCATCATTGGTGCCCCACAAGGCTGTGTCCTCAGCCCTTTAGTATACATGAGACGGCATACAGGAAGGAGATAGAGAATCTTGTGAACTAATGCGACGAAAATAATCTGTCCCTCAATGTTAGCAAAACAAAGGTGATAGTCATCGACTACAGGAAACGTAGTGGAGGACATGCCCCTGTCTACATCAATGGGGACGAAGTGAAAATGATCGAGAGCTTCAAGTTTCTAGGTGTCCAGATCACCAACAACCTGTCCTGGTCCCTCCATTGCGACGCTATAATTAAGAAAGCTCACCAATGCCTCTACTTTCTCAGGAGGCTAAGGAAATTTCGCATGTCCACTACAACTCTCACCAAATTTTACAGATGCAACATAGAAAGCATTCTTTCTGGTTGTATCACAGCTTGGTATGGCTCCTGCTCTGTCCAAGACCACAAGAAACTACAAAGAGTCGTGAACGAAGCCTAGTCCATCATTCAAACTAGCCTCCCATCCACTGACTCTATCCACACTTCCCACTATCTCAGAAAAGCAGCCAGCATTATCAATTACCCCATGCACTCTGGACATACTTCCTTCCATCTTCTTCCGTCAGGGAAAAGATAGAAAAGTCTGAGGTCATGTCCCAACCGACTCAAGAACAGCTTCTTCCCTGCTGTCATCAGACTTTTGAATGGACCTACCTCGCACTAAGTTGATCTTAGTGCCAAAGTTTTGATCTTAAATGCCAAAGCATTTTTAAGCATCTGTAACTGAGGGAGCCTTTTTTCAATTTATTTCCCATGTTACTTTCTTTCTTTTAACAATCTCTGAGAATCTCTTCTCTCATCCTGCTTCTCCATTCTCAGGTACTCTGCTCTTTCAATTCCCTATCCCAATCCTTCAATACTCCTTAACCTTGCTGTTCTTTTGCTGCCATCCCAGGCTTTGCTTCCTGTTAAATAATCTTCCAGCTTCCCTCTGTGCCTTTCTTGGCACCTTTGACAAAATGTGGAGATGCCAGCGTTGGACTGGGGTAAGCACAGTAAAAAGTCTCACAACACCAGGTTAAAGTCCAACAGGTTTATTTGGTAGCAAATACCATAAGCTTTCAGAGCAATGCTCCTTCGTCAGATGGAGTGGTCTCTCCATCTGACCACTCCATCTGACGAAGGAGCATTGCTCCGAAAGCTTATGGTATTTGCTACCAAATAAACCTGTTGGACTTTAACCTGGTGTTGTGAGACTTTTTACTGTACTTACCTTTGACAAACCCATTGAGGCATTCAGCACTGGCTCACTACAAACAGCAACTCCAATGCTCCATCCCAATTTCTTCTTGACTATCCTGTCCATTGTACCCTCTGGGGGTGAATCTTGTTGATCTTCTTCCTGTCCTACTCACCCTTTCCACTACTGGAGTTCTCCTAATGGAGAGCCCATTGCCCCTCAAAGAACAAAGAACAAAGAACAATACAGCACAGGAACAGGCCCTTCGGCCCTCCAAGCCCGCGCCGCTCCCCGGTCCAGGATTGAATCCTGAATCCAGGATCCCCGCCCAATTTTCCAGCCTATCTACATACCAATATCCTATCCACCGAGCTGTCCCCCACAGCTACGATGCTTTGTTCATTACAACCTATTAACTCACCCCCACCCCCCCATTCCAGACCATGTGATCTCCAGGGAGAGGCGAAAACCCAGAGTGAAAAACCCCAGGGCCAATATGGGGAAAAAAAAATCTGGGAAATTCCTCTCCGACCCCCTGAGGCGATCGAAACGAGTCCAGGAGATCACAATGGCCCTGATCGGAAAATGCTTCCCAACCCTAGTCATTTCCACTTCCACGAGAAACAAGGAACAATTAGCCCGCGCCGCTCCCTGGTCCAAACTAGACCACTCTTTTGTATCCCTCCATTCCCACTCCGTTCATATAGCTGTCTAGATAAGTCTTAAACGTTCCCAGTGTGTCCGCCTCCACCACCTTGCCCGGCAACACATTCCAGGCCCCCACGACCCTCTGTGTGAAATATGTCCTTCTGATATCTGTGTTAAACCTCCCCCCCTTCACCTTGAACCTATGACCCCTCGTGAACGGCACCACCGACCCAGGGAAAAGCTACCCACCGTTCACCCTATCTATGCCTTTCATAATTTTATACACCTCTATTAAGTCTCCCCTCATCCTCGACACATCTTCCCATATATCAGTTTGTTTGTGACAAAGCGCATGTCATCCATGAACATATTGTGGATGATTGCATCATGGCCTTAACAAAAATCTGGCTGAGTGATTCACCTTCAATTAAACTGCCAAGCCTGGCTATATCTACCACCATTTGCCCCATCAAAACTGTCAAAGCGGCAATGTGGTACTTATCACAAGGTCACAACTTGGTCAAACCCGCCTACTCCTCTGGCACATTCTCCTTTTCCAGGCATCTCATCTTGATCTACCCCTTTTTCAGAATCCTCAATCTGTGTGGGAGAAGGAGAATGGTGCCCATCAGTTTGAAGGAGGGAGAAGAGTTTAGAGTCAGGAGAGACAGGGAGGAGTGCCAACATGAACTGGCTCATTCATTCTTCCTCTAATAAATCTCCTTCGAACCCAAGCTTGGCATCTCCTAGTCAATTCATCCTCATTGATCTTGTCTTCAGTCCTACCCTTTCCCACATTTGTCACATCCTCAAACAATTTGAACAAATGTCATAAAATCTGCTGCATTGGTCCCATCTTGGCATCGATATTTGCAACGTGGACACTAAGGGAGATAACTTATGCAGTGGTCAGTTACTGAGCAGTCAGTTTGTCATCCTGCAAACAATACCATTGATTTTGTGGGATATTCTCATCCACTCTTTTGCCAACTGGGGAATTCATCCGTGCATATGTTGCTTCACTCCAAACTACACATCTTTCTAAGCCTCCAATGTTCCCTCTCTTTATTCTTTCTTGGTCCTATTCTTGAGGGTTTCTTGGAAATCCATTAAGCACAAAGGTAATTTACCTTCTACTAAAGTAATTAAGTTGCACTAGCTTGATTACACTGGGTGTTAAACTCTTAAAACCTTACCCTTGGTTTAATTAACACTAACATACATCACCAGGTTGCACCATTTAATCCCACAAGGTTACTAACATTCTTATTATGTACTAGTATTCATGTTTATGACAGGAAAAGAGATAAATCACCAGAGTATACCCCAGATCAAAGGCAGATGTTGAGATAAGCCAGTCTCATTATCTTCCATTCCAATGAGTCGCTACCCTTCTCATGTTTTTTACAACCTCTTTCTATTGTTTGATCTCCTAACTCCTAATATGTCAATGATATCAAAGTATTTTAACTCCTAATATTATCTTAACTATATTACTTGGCCATTTCTGATATCCATTCAATGGGGCAGTTTTTTGCAGTTGCTCAGCATAGAACAACGGGAAGAAGAAGTCATAGAAGAACATCACAACAACAATATTAGTAGCTCCTTGTTAAATATGCCATGCTGTTCAAACCTGCCCACGTCAGCAAGGATGAACCACAGCCAGAAAATGTAAGCTCCAATTAGAACTTTTAAACAACCACATAAACTTGAGAATTACTTCCTAGGCTACTGCAGCACAGTAGCACAGTGGTTAACACTGCTGCCTCACAGTGCCAGGGACCCAGATTCAATTCTGGCCTTGGGTAATTGTCTGTGTAGAGATTGTGTGTTGCCTGCGTGGGTTTCCTCCGGGTGCTCCGGTTTCCTCCTACAGTCCAAAGATGTGCAAATTAGATGGATTGGTCATGGTAAATTGCCCCTTATTGGCCAATGAAATGTAGGACAGGTGGATTAGCCATGGTAAAATACGTGGGGTTACAGTGATAGGGTGGAGGGCAGAGCCTGGTGAGGGTCAGGGGCACTACGTGCAGTCCAATGCCCCAGGTGGGGGAGGGCGCAGGAAGAGGTGGGCCAAGCCTAGTGTCAGATAGGTGATGAGGTTGCCATCCCAGGCTGCTGGTCCATGTAACGTTCATGCCCCTCACTTCTGGGACTGCTTGAGGGCCTGGTGGGAATTGCACCAGAGTATTACAATACCTCAATAACCTCTCTAGTGTGGCTGCACTAGAGGGGGTATTGAGTGGGCCACCAGGCTGTGGCCTGGTGGAGTATTTGTGCTGTCAGGGGAGATGGGATAGGTTTGAATTGTTTTCCATAGAGCAGAGAAGGCTGAGAGAGACATGGTTGAAAAGTAGTTGTTTGAGGACTGACCAGTGGAGGCAGAGCGGAAAGAGTGAAAAACCAGAAATAGACTAGTGCTGGAGCAGCCAAAGATAGACAAAAGACCATATAGTTACATTCTGACATTGGGATAGGCAAAGCCTGAGAGATTTGACAATGAGAATGAGGATTTTAGTGTCAATTCACTAAGGTACCGGGTACAGTCACTGGAGCTTAGGGATGGGAATGATGAGGATATGCTCTTTGCACGAGTGGGATCACAGGTTTCGCCCTCCTGGATGACTCACAATTTAAGGCGAGAGATTGTGGGAAGACTAACAAGGGAATCATTAAATAAATCCAATTTCAATATAATAAATGCATGGATTAATGTTTCAGCACTAAAGGCGAAGAGATACAGCTGGAGGTGGACAATGATTTAAGGATGGAGGAAAATGCTATGGTTAAAGAGTTGCAGGTGGAAGAGGACGCTGAACTCAACACTGAGAATTACAACAAGAGGCCATGCTTGTGGTTTTAACACAAGGTGGTGGAAGGGGTTAGGGGAACATGGATAGAACTAGGTCTGGAAATGATTAGATGCTTGCAGAAACCAAAGGGATAGTTTCATTTTTACTGGCCTTTAGCTGAAGGCAGATTTAGCTCATAGAACCATAGAATCAGAGAATCTCTACAATGCAGGACGTCTTAATGTCAGATGAATAGTTAGAAGAATATTAACAACAGGAGAAGGTGAAATGGAATATCTGGGTGTCATTGATGCAAAATATTTAGAACGTAAAATACAGGCTATGTGATAAATCAGAAAAGCAAAATATGAATATTCTTGTATTCCAGGACTGGATCATTTTAATCCACAAGGGATATCATTGATATCAATGGCTAAACCTTGGGATGTGCCCACCAGTTCCCTACAGTTTTTTTCTAAGAATTTGGGAGCCATACCAGACCCTGAATTTATCATCTATTCTTAATTGCCCTTGGGAAGGTGGTGGCGAGTCTTCTTCAATCACTGTTGTCCATGTGGTGAAGGTTTATATTTTGCCAACATTATCATATGTCCCAAGTTGAGATGAATCAGTCCTTCCTTGCAATGCCTCTCAGGTTCTATGGCTGGGATCTTGAGCCTGCACTCTTCGCCTGCAAGATTGCCGGTAGAGGCTCCACATCTGGCAAATATAGGAAATCACGAATCTTGCTGGCAAGATAATGGGCATGAACCTGATTTTAATACATTTCAATAAATTTAAAAGTAATTAAATAATTAAACACCTCCCTTGCCAGATCTTCCCCTCACTAAATTTTCATACTTTGCCGATGTGATGTCACATTGACGAGGTTTACAACAGATTCACCCAGTTATGAACCCATCATGGGGATTCCGCAAGGATGCAAAGGTCACTCTAGCCCCTCCCCCCACCCCCCCGCCCCAGGGAAGAGGGACATAGCCGGCAGTGCCCTGGCACTGCTCTACTGCACAACCCAGTTCTGCCAACCTGCAGGGACCCATTTATCTGTGGTATCAGGGAGGAGCAGACATGCGAGTGATGGGGATGCCAGCGATGTTCGGGGGAAAGGTGCCAATGCCAGGATGATCGAAGATCGAAACGACAAATATCAATCCTTATGTGTTCTGAATGTAGTGACGCAACAGTGGTCAGATTTTGTCCTGGCAACCAACATCTCACACAGTGAAACTGACATTTTTATATTGGTGGTGAGTGTATGGAACAAGTTTCAGAGGTAGTAGTAGAGGCGGGTACAATTTTATCTTTTAAAAAGCATTTAGATAGTTACATGGGTACGATGGGTATAGAGGGATATGGGCCAAATGCGGGCAATTGGGATTAGTTTAGGGTTTTTTTTTAAAAAGGGCGGCATGGGCAAGTTGGGCCGAAGGGCCTGTTTGCATGCTGTAAACCTCTATGACTCTATATTCCACAGTTGGCTGATGCCAGGATGATCAGGGCGAAAGGGGCTGATACTGGCATTGATCAGAGGGGGTGGGGGGAAATGCCAGCAATGATCGGGGAGACTGGGGAGGTGGTGGAGGGTGGGGAGGACCACAGATATCTCTGCAGTGGAGAGGCAAGGGTGAAGATTAGTTTTTGTTTCAGTGATTCCCCCTTGAAAAGAGCACCCCGATCTCAATGGGGCCTGTTCTGGTCTCTAAGCATGCCCGCCTAGCCAAAATAACAGAGCAAACACCGCCCACTCTTTTTTCTTTTGGCAGTTAAAGTGACAAAATCTGGAGAGGAAACTGGCCAGGGGAACTGGAGAGTTCCACGTTTTTTTTTCACAGAACCTACACACTGCCAAATTTTGGTTAGATTTCCTCCAATATTTTTTGCTGTCCTGAGCCTGAGGTTGCTTTGTCCCCACAACCACACTGTGCACCACCCCAGCCCCCGAATAAACATTCATTTCTGTTCTACAATTTAGGGTTGTTCAATAGGGAGTTCCATTGGCCCAGCAATTAAAAAGGAACAGCATTACATGTCCAAGTCTGGATGTGTAGTATGACTTGGAGCAAAATTGGAGTCTTAACCTTCTTGCGCATTTACTCTTGTCCTCATTGGTGTAGAGGTGGCAGACAAATATATTGTAAATTTGGCTGTATTTTCTTTGTTCTTTAGACAGAGTGGATAGTCAAAGCTTTTTCCCAGGGTGGAAGAGTCAATTACTAGGGGGCATAGGTTTAAGGTGCGAGGGGCAAGGTTTAAAGGAGATGTAAGAGGCAAGTTTTTTTACACAGAGGGTGGTGGGTGCCTGGAACTCGTTGCCAGGGGAGGTGGTGGAAGCGGATACGGTAGTGACTTTTAAGGGGTGTCTTGACAAATACATGATTGGATGGGAATAGAGGGATATGGTCCCCGGAAGGGTAGGGGGTTTTAGTTCAGATGGGCAACATGGTCAGTGCAGGCTTGGAGGGCCAAAGGGCCTGTTCCTGTGGAGTTGTCGGCGTTGGACTGGGGTAGGCACAATAAGTAGACTCACAACACCAGGTTAAAGTCCAACAGGTTTATTTGGTAGCACGAGCTTTCGGAGCGCTGCTCACCTGCTCACCAGGTGAGTCACCTGATGAAGGGGCAACACTCCGAGAGCTCGTGCTACTAAATAAATCTGTTGGACTTTAACCTGGTATTGTGAGTCTACTTACTGTTCCTGTGCTGTAATTTTCTTTGTCCTTTGTTTTTTGTACTAATTGGGGGCAATTTTCACCTTGCCAACCCATCAGAATACTGATGAAATTAGATGTAATTCTGATTTTAAACCCATTTGATGTTACTCTCCATTCAGCACAATGTAGGACAATAGTGGCCAGATTTCCAACCAATCCAGTTGGTTTTCTATCCACTGAGTTGGGTTCAAATTCTCCAGCTTGGTTTTCTATTTCAGACTACTTGTCCCTTTTTACATACATGATTCGTAAATCTTAGCCTGAGTTTCCTAGGATCAATTTATATTCTTCGGCTATTGGAGAAGCAAGGCTGAGAAGCATGGCCGATTTTAGCTTTTCCAGTAAGCTTATCACAGTTCTGAGGAAACACGACAGTACTGGATATTGTAAAGTTAGCATTACATTTCAATTTGTAAGGAGCTTTGAGTTTACTTGTGTGAGGTGACTTTGATGCAAGGCTACGCCAAAAATGTCACAATAATGGGGATAAAACTGGCACAGCAATTGATCATCCCATCTACAATGTTCTCGATTTTTATTTCTACTGAAATCATTGGAGATTGAGGTGTTTCTACAATGAAGGGCCAATCAGCAATATTGGTTTTAAGCCCAGATGACCAGCTCAGATCACTTCCATTATTTGGAGATGAGGTGTGAGAACATGCTTCCATTTATCCAGGATTCAGGAACTACTGTAATTGGGCTTTCCAGACGTAAACATCTGTTTTTTTGAGTTACATTCCTTCAAAAGTGGAGCCACTTTTCCACAGGCTACGTGATTGACATCATGATAATGGTGGCAATTGACTTACATATTTTGCCATGAACTCTACTTCTGATCATGTCACTTGTGAGATACAACTTGGACCTCATGAATGTAGCCCAGTCCATCACGCAAACCTGCCTCCCATCCATTAACTCTGTCTACACTTCCCGCTACCTCGGAAAAGCAGCCAGCATAGTCAAGGACCCCACGCACCCCGGACATACTCTCTTCCACCTTCTTCAGGTGGGAAAAAGACACAAACGTCTGAAGTCACATACCAACCGACTCAAGAACAGCTTCTTCCCTGTTGCCATCAGACTTTTGAATGGACCGCACTAAGTTGATCTTTCTCTACATCTAAGCAATGACTGTAACACTACATTCTGCACTCTCTCCTTTCCTTCTCTATGAACGGTATGCCTTGTCTGTATAACATGCAAGAAACAATACTTTTCACTATATACTAATACATGTGACAATAATAAATCAAATAAATCAAATCAAAATCAAATTCTCATTTTGTCACATGTCTAATCCTCAACTAGTGACCAGCTTCCTTCAAAATAAAGTGGGTATTCGCTGAGGCGAAGTGGCCCTAAGACAACACAGTGATGGAATTTTGGAACTAAAATACTGTAGTGTGGAAGACTCGGAGACCTGATACCTGAACCAGAGGGGTCCACACTAGTCCAGGGCACTGTTAACAGTAAATCAGCCAAGTTGGCTGATTAATGAATGCTGAAACATTGACTCTGTCACTGAGAGTTGGGATTCTTCTCCCTCAGTTCCAGATAATCGTTCACCGCAGTAGCCTAAAGAATAACTTGGAGCGGGAGCCAGACAATGCTTTATACTGGTAGGCTGCCCAGTTTTAGCTGACTAAACTCCAGCATTACTGCAGTGTACCTTTGATAACAGAACCATGACTCCGTCAGCATGAGCCCAAACCTTTTGCTTGTAGTTCTATCTCAAAGGGGAGATAATATTCATTTATATTGAGAAAAGAAAAATTCCACAGGTATAGATTCCCCAGTAGCTTGATTGATAGATACATTAATTATCTCTGCACATTAGTTTAGTTTATTTATTAGTGTCACAAGTAGGCTTTCATTAACACTGCAATGAAGTTACTGTGAAAATTCCCTGGCACATGTTGGATGGCTGAACAAAAGTAAATGTCCTGTGAACTTTCTCTCGATTGCCTGAGATTCAAATCTCATTCAAGGTACTTGTTATATTTTGACAGTCTTGTTTTGTAATATATGTACTGTATTGGAAATCATTTGAGTTGCCTTTTTGTATTCTTTTTTTATTCCTGTTACCACTAGATGGCATTCACTTATCCAGTAAGTCTGGTTTCTCATAAGTGCAGCAACCTGTACAATATCTAAATATTAATATAAGTTTGGCATGTAACATTTACTTCCTGTCAGCATCACAGTCACTTCCTACAGATTCTTCTATCATTTTATTGCCATCAGATGATTTCCATCACACCTGGTTATAACACCTGCTTGCAACACCTGTCTGTAACAACTGCTTGCACCACCTGTCTGGAACTCCTGCTTACAAAACCTGCCTGTAACTTTGTGCTCACCTATCCTTAAGAGGCACTGTCTCCCAGTTTTCCATGGTTTATGGCACTTTGATGCCATTGTCTATGGTATTACATGTCCCAGGCCGAGATAAATCAGTACTATGGCTCTCACATTTTATAACCTCTAGTGTCCTGAGCCTGAGGTCGATCTTTCCTCATAATTACACTCTGTGCACTGTCTCACCACACTATCCCCCAACTCCCACATATACACTAATTCCTATTCCACTAATTAGTCTACTCTCATTCAGAATCCCCAGGCTCTTCATGTTGATGCAAATGTGAAAATAATGTATAAGCAGCATTCGGCACAACAGGAAGCCAGGTTTATGGAACACTAATCATAGAATTTACAGCACAGAAACAGGCCATTCAGCCCAACTGGTCTATGCTGGTGGTATCCTACATGCAGGCTTCCTCCTACCCTAATTCATCTCAGCTTACCAACATAAATTTCTAACCCCTTCTCCCATACATACCTATTTTGTTCCCCCTTAAATACATCATCAGCAACTTCCACATTCTCACCACTCACTGGATAACAAGGGCCAGAATCTTACAGCCCTGCTATAGCGTGTCTGACCCCCAGCGATGCGACAAGCCATTTCAATCTCAATCCAGTTCGACAGGACTATAATATCTCAGGGGGCGGGAGAGGCTGAAAATTCCTGGCCAAGATTTCTCCTGAATTCTCGATGGGAATTATTAGAGATTGCCTGATGATCCTGAGTTTTGGATTTTTTGTTTAGAATCTGAAAGCATACACAGTGGAAATCTTGCAGTATTGGCAAAGTGCATCCTTGCTGCATTCAGAACTGAACCCTGTTATAGCCAGGTCTGGAGGAGTCAAATTTTACCCTTCCTCACTTGGCTGTAATAATTGCAGGTGAAATTTTGGAGACAGTGGGCCTATTTTACCATTTTAATTCTAAGTGCTGAGCAGACTTGAACTGGGAGTGTTTCAGATCCAACTTTTAGGCCCGTTCTGAGGCACTCTGCCTGCAAAACCATCAGTGATTCCGAATCGCGCTGTGGAAGCCTGTGGGTGGGGCTCATCGCGCCCAAAATCCTGCAGCTCTGATTGGAGCCTTCAAATGTGCATGTGCAGTAAAAAAATAGAAAAACACTCTCCTGCCACATCACTGGGGGCTGGATAATGCCTCCCCCTGGCCCCCACAGACATTGCCCCACCCCCACAACATTACTGTCCCCCTTATCCCTCCATCCCTCCAGTACCCAGATCGATCGCAGCCCCCTGCCCCCCTTCCCCCCCATGGATTGCACGGAGAGTGACTGCGGACCCCCCCTGCCCCCCTCACCACCCCTCACCAGAGAGCCATCTGACCCATCTTCCTCCCCCCCACCAGAGAATGATCTGACCCGCCTCCCTCCCCCCCACCAGAGAATGATCTGACCCACCTCCCTCCCCCCCCACCAGAGAGCGATCTGACCCGCTTCCTTCTCCCCCCACCAGAGAGCGATCTGACCCACCTCCCTCCCCCCCCACCAGAGAGCGATCTGACCCGCTTCCTTCTCCCCCCACCAGAGAATGATCTGACCCACCTCCCTCCCCCCCACCAGAGAGCGATCTGTCCCACCTCCCTCCCCCCCACCAGAGAATGATCTGACCCACCTCCCTCCCCCCCACCAGAGAGCGATCTGACCCACCTCCCTCCCCCCCACCAGAGAGCGATCTGACCCGCCTCCCTCCCCCCCACCAGAGAGCGATCTGACCCACCTCCCTCCCCCCCACCAGAGAGCGATCTGACCCGCCTCCCTCCCCCCCACCAGAGAATGATCTGACCCACCTCCCTCCCCCCCACCAGAGAGCGATCTGACCCACCTCCCTCCCCCCCACCAGAGAGCGATCTGACCCACCTCCCTCCCCCCCACCAGAGAGCGATCTGACCCGCCTCCCTCCCCCCCACCAGAGAGCGATCTGACCCACCTCCCTCCCCCCCACCAGAGAGCGATCTGACCCGCCTCCCTCCCCCCCACCAGAGAGCGATCTGACCCACCTCCCTCCCCCCCACCAGAGAGCCTTCTACTCGCCTCACGCCCGATTTAACCAAGTTTTCGCACCCAAAAACAGGTGCAACCTGATGGTAAAATTGGGCCCCGTGATTCTAAATAGACTCTACAATAGTTGAAGAAAGCTCCACAAAGTCAATGTGGATTCAGACCCAATAGGGGAACTACAGACATCGTACTGAGGCAGATCCACGAGAAATTTAGAGAACAGAACATGGACCAGTATGCTATTTTTATAGATCTCACCAAGGTGTTCAATGTAGTCAACTGGGACAGAATTTGAATGATACTATCTAGATTGTAATGTCCTCCACAGTTAATTCCTCCCCATTCTCCATCACCAGCAACAACATCAGAACAGTCAGGTCAAGGAGAATGGAGCCCTTTCAGAAAGCTTCCCTCTCCAATGGACTTAAGTAACATTGACCCTTTTCTCTATTTTCTTCAAGAGGCAAAGGCGGGTTTGACAACAAGCACATATATCTGCTACCAAACAGGTGGCAGTTCTCCTCAACCTGTGACAACTACTGGCACATAACAAAACCAAAGGAAGCTTATTGTGTAGCTTCTGTTTGCTGGCGATTGTGGCCTTCTGGTACTCATGGCAGAGGCAATGCAGCCCTTGCAAAAAGTTTCTCTAAGGCAGCAACTGCTATTGGCCTTATTATTAGCCAAAAGGAAAGAGAAGTGCTGTGCCAACCGGAGCCCTGGGGAATTTGCAATGCACTGCAGATCAGCATTGATAGTAGCAAGCTCAATGTAGTAGAACAATTTAGCTATCTAGATGGTAGTATCTCAAATGTCACTGTCAAGAAGGACACTGACAATTGACCGTCCAAGGCCAACCACATTTTTAACCGCCTCTCGAAGCGTGCCTGTTGAAACCATCCATGCATCTCTTCCAAAATTCAAGTATAATGTCATCACCATCTTCTCGTATGGTTCACAATCATGGATTCTGTACAGAAAACAATTGTGAGAGCTGGACTGCTCCTATCAATGCTGTCTTCAATCTTTCATGAACATCAGGTAGCAAAACTACATCACAAACAATGAAGTCTTCAACAGAGCCCAACTGCCCAGCATTGAATGCATTCTCTTACAACATCAATTACTCTGGGCAGGACATGTGTCATGGACAGAGGATTGCAGAATGGCAGACACAGTGCTCTATGGTGAACTATTCCAGAGTAAGCGAGGCAAAAGTGCACATTCAAAGACCAGCTGAAAAGACAGCTCTCTGTTGCTGATGTTGACCAATGAGTTTAGGAGCAGGAAATTGCCGCCAGAGATGACTAACGCACAAAAACCCATGAAGCGATCTGCAAGTTTGAAACAAGCAGTCACAATACAGCTGACAAGAAATGACAGCTGTTTTTCTAGAGCCTCCCCAAACCAGGAGTTGCTGTTTCCCAACTGCTCAAGAGCCCGCAGATCTAGAATTGACTATTTCACTCACCAGTAATCATGCCAAATGGTACAGAGACAGATCTTCTCATATTGTTTACCTGCAAAGAATTTGCCACCATCATCACCACCCTGCAACTTGAGCAATGAATGTCACTCCCAGTGCTGCTGTTGAGGCTGCTGAGTTGTCAGCCCTTTAAAATTTAAGTTTAAAGTTTATTTATTAGTCACAAGTAGACTTACATTAATACTGCAATGAAGTTACTGTGAAAATCCCCGAGTTGCCACACTGCGGCGCCTGTTCAGGTACACTGAGGGAGAATTTAGCATAGCCAATCCACCTAACCAGCATGTCTTGGACTGTGGGAGGAAACCGGAGCACCCAGAGGAACCCACGCAGACACAGGGAGAACGTGCAGACTCCACACAGACACTGACCCAAGCCAGGAATCGAACCAGAGTTCTTGGCGCTGTGAGGCAGCAGTGCTAATCACTGTGCCACCGTGCTGCCCCACTGGACATTAACTGGACAGCTTAGTGTCCTTAACTAAACAGCGGCCCCAGATGTGGCCACCTAAATGGTTGCCGCTGGCAA
The DNA here is from genome assembly GCF_964213995.1 of Mustelus asterias. Taxonomy (NCBI): domain Eukaryota; kingdom Metazoa; phylum Chordata; class Chondrichthyes; order Carcharhiniformes; family Triakidae; genus Mustelus; species Mustelus asterias. Next base: position 87,399,263 of record NC_135809.1, read on the forward strand.
TATGCCTCCCTAGGTTCTGCTATCTCCTGTTTAAGCTCCAGTGATAGGACTTCTACTACCTCCACAAATTTCAGCCCATTTACTTCTGTGTCAGAAGTGTATGGGTTGAAGCCTAGCCCTAGGTTTGGAGTATAAGATATAGGTTCGCATGGCAATTAGATTCCTGAGAGTGTGCTCCGCAGTCAGAAGTGCGAGCTAACCATGGGAACATTAGCAATGATGGTAATATTAAAGGTCTAGTAATCGTGAAGTCTGGATCCGGGTTCAATTTTGGCCTTGAGTCACTGCCTGTGTGGTGTTTGCACGTTCTCTCTGTGTCTGTGTGGTTTTCCTCCAGGTGCTCCAGTTTCCTCCCACAGTCCAAAGATGTGTGGGATAGATTGATTGGCCATGCTAAATTGCCTCTTAGTGTCAGGGAGACTAGCAGGGTAAATACGTAGGGTTAAAGGGAGAGGGCCTGGGTGGGATTATTGTCGGTGCAGGCTCGATGGGCCAAATGGCTTCTGTACTGTTGGGATTCTATGATTCTGTGATTCTACGATCAATGCTCTGGAGAAATGAGTTTATATTCCACTGTGGCAGAGAAAGAAATTTAAATGCAATTCATTATTAAAAATCTGGAATTTAAAAGCAAGTCTCAGATGGGCAGGAAGTTACCAGATTGTTGTAAAGCCTACCTGGTTCACTAATATCCAGTCGAGCCTATATGTGACTCTAGACCCACAGCAATCTGCTTAACTCTTATCTGCTCTTTAATATAGACTAGTGAGTGCTAGTGTTGAACCTAACTGCGACAAAAAAATTGGACATGAATAAAACCAGACAGACCACCAGGCATCAAGCTAAGTATCGAAAGTGATAGAACTCCCTGCACAGTTGGCCATGCAAAGTCCCCCTCAATAACATGTGCGATCTTGTGCCAAAGTTGGGAGCACTTCCCCACTGACTGGTCAAGAACTGACGAAAGGTCATTAGCTCTAAACATTAATTCTGTCTCTTTCTCCACAGATGCTGCCAAATCTGCTGAGTGTTTCCAGCTTTTCTTGAAGAATCCATACCTCTGCCTGAAGAAAAGCAAATGTTCCTGGGGCCTTGATGTTCCTGGTGTCTTGATTTTACTGGTATCCTGATGTTCCTGGTGTCCTGATGTCCCTGATGTCCTAATGTTCCTGGAGTCTGATGGTCCTCCGTCAACCAAAACCACCAAACGCAGATTGACGGGTCATTCAACTCATTGTTGACTGTGGAATTGTAACTGCACCAAATACCTGCCACATACTGCACTTCACAGTAATTATTCTGCTCAAAATACATGTGAGGCATTGCAATAAGGTGTTTTTTTATATTCATTCATCGGATGTGGATGTCACTGGTTGGCCAGCATTTATTGTCCATCCCTGAGAGCATTTAAAAGTGAACCACATTGCTGTGGATCTGGAATGACATATAGGCTAGACCAGGTAAGGACAACAGATTTCCTACCCTAAAGGGCATTAATGAACCATATATTATTCCAGATTCTCTTCTTCCATCTGTCTGAAAAACATATGAAAGGTTTTAGCTGAAATAGACACAGAAGATGCAGAAAATTAACAGGTTATTCTGCACATGATAGAGAAAGATAGGTAAACATTTCAGGTGGGAACGCCATCATAGCTCAGCTATCCCTGAATGTTCATCTGTTCTGATTTTACTGTAATTACTTTCTAATTAAAGTATGTAATGAACAATGTTATTACTGTATAAAAGTACATTCCCTATGGAAAAATGAGATATTGCTCAGAAAGTTCATTCTCTCCCTTTAGCATTGAACTATTTGCTTTATGCTTATCCCATCACCCTTATTCAAAATAATTAATTATCCTCCACAAAGCATGGGGCACGATAAGGGTCTAATGACTAATGTTATAAAAGGCAAAGAAAGACCAGTGCTATATTTAATTTAGCTGTTTATCGTTAGCACCCTAGAGTATGCATTTGCAAAAGAAAAAACTGATCTTGGCAGGAATAAAATCATTCTTTTACTTTAAAAGCCTGAACTTCAAGGTGGGTGTTTAGGACACAATATGAAATTAACATGATATCATGTACATTACAGTGGTACATGTCTAAACTTCATCACCACTTTATGATTATTGTAAATATGTTTTAATGTACAGTTTTAAGTGGTACGTATTATTGAAAGGTCTGAATTTATCACAAGTTGTATGAAGTAATTCCACAAAATCAGTGGGTGAGCTCGCTTGTAGAGGGAAATTAAACTTATATTCTGTGAAAAACAAGGAAAACTTATCTTATTCACAGATGAAAATAGTTGAATACATTGATGAATTTCCACAAATGGTGAAAAATCTGGGATATTTTGCCAGTATTATTGGGTTTACATGTTGAATGAGAAAGTCAGTGATCACCACAAAATTATTAAATTGTGAAGAGCTTCCATTTATAGATTCACAAAGGTCATTGGAGACAGGTAAGGCCATTCGGCCCATTCATCTCATGCTCTAGAACCTACAATTTCTGTATCATTTTATTAAACTGTCATGGAATGGTTCCAGAATTTATGCCTCCATCAAAAATATTGCAGACTCTAATCTGTTAACTGTAATTATCCATGTGATTTTATTTCAGCATTCTTATATGGAATGAAATAGCACATTTTAGATGTGTTATTTTCAGTTCATTTGTAGATTTGTATTCAGTGTTTCAGTTTTGAAAAGAGCACACTATATTACAATTCTCTTCAGTTATCTGTCTGTTAAGTCACCATTTTGTAACACACAGCAGCTGTTTACATGTCACTAGGACTTGTATTATGGAGCAGACCAATGGATGTTTTACTGAATGTAAAGGATTTTTAAACTTAGATCCTTGTCCTAAACATCCCTGGGCCTGAATTTTGCACATACCATCAGCGGGCCCAGAAACATCCCGCTCAGCCTAGCTGGCTTGCTCTATCTGGTAATGAATGAACGTGCAGACCCACAGTATGTCAGTTGCAAGCTTGACGCTACTATGGACAGCTGGTTGGGACTCTCCGTACTGATCTCTCATGGACCCGTGGAATGATCTAGATGAGTAAAAATTGAGGGAAACTGTGATCTTCAGAGCCACTGGCATTGGGTGCCTGCCCACACAGCTGGAGGCGATCTTTGGCCCAATCATGTGACACAATTATGTCGTGGTATGCCTAGAAAGATGGAACCTCCAGCGGCACTGGACCTCGGACGTATTGAGATGGCTGGACCACTGCCTGTACTCTTTGGCAGCAGGATAATGGTGTCTTCTGCAGTGCTGTCTGCCTTGCTCTCCATGCTGGCCCTGCACCCCCAATGCCTGCACCTCTCCTCCCACAAGTCTCTCCCTGTGAAGTTGCCTGCGGGCACCTGGTCTCCGCTCCCTTCGGCTCCTCTCTTCCTCCTCAGAGGAGGTGCCTCCAGTGGAGTATTCAATCCCCATCTGCTGAAATACCACTGGCACTGCCCTGTCCACTGGAGGCTGCAATGGGCAGAAATGCTCCAACCGAGTTGACAAAACAAAAGAGTTCTCAGAACAAGGTCAACAAAGCAATTACTTCAGGAGAAAACAAGAGAAAAAGGTTTGAAATCGCAACGCAAAAGCAACAGCAAACTCACAACTGAACTCTTGGCAACTCACACAGCCAATGTTCCTGGTGCCTCTTATCCCAGCCTTGGATGAGAAAAGTGAAAAAATGGGATCGTTACCTGCCCATGTCACCTGCTCGCCACTCTAAAACTCACATGGGCAACATAAAGTTCCAATCAGTTGTCAATGTACTATTAATCACAGTGTATGGCAATTACCCTGTTAAGTGAATTGCTGCTTAAACATGTGACATTGATTATCCTATAAATAGAGACAGCTGGAACACTTTGGGTAGAGAGAGCTTCTTGTAGGGTAATAGTACTAAGGAAGTGTCTGACAATAAACCAGCTTGAACCTTAAAAAACCAGTCTGGATTGATTCTTCCATCACTGCCACTTATTGTGAATAACATCACTTACCCTTTTAATTGCCTTAACTGCTGATTAATTGTCGGTGGACATGCTGCAGACTCCCGCGCATGCCCACCAACCAAATTATCTTGCGAGTGCGCAATGGCATAGGAACACATGCCCGACGTCTTCATGCACAATTTCACATTCTGTCAGGTTGGCTGCGCGCCTAAAAATAATGCATAAAATTCTGATCCTAGAGTCGAAAGTAGAAAATTCTACGAGGATTCACACACCTGATTACTAACCAATGATTGCTGTGTGAAAATACTGTGTGGTAAGGACAAGATCAGGCTAAACATTGATGTCTTCCAGAGCTAAACAGCTTTCCAATACTCACCACCCAAGCACAGATGGAAAGAATGATCATCTAGATTACCTAAGCAACCAAACCCCCCACCCCACCACAACACCCAGGTCTCGGCCTCTCCACGAACTTGGGTGATGTCATCGTCTGCAAGAAGAGATATTAGAGAACAATGAGTTACAATGACTTGTGTAGATAGGAGGGAAGGACAACATTTATGGAGGGTAACTGTGAGGCATGGGTCAAGATGACAATAAGATGAGGGTAAATGTACGTGGGTGGCTCGAGGGAGAGGAGTGAGTGGAGCTGCAAGATGTGCTGTTCTGGGGTGTGCTATCTAGGAGAAAATCAGAGTATGGGGCTTGGCATCTGATATTGTTATGCCACTCACCTTTACTGCTCTCTTGAGGTACACCTGTACACGGTGCACTTGGAGATTGGGGCACCTGCACAATGGTGCCCATAGAGTTCAACAGCCGGCTTCCCAGCATGAATAGGCTCCTCTTGGTGTATTGTCTCCAGTTTGGAGAGAGGACCACAAATATGCTGCTGACATCTTCGGCCACTTCCATGCCTGTTTGATTGGAGAGGTCATGTTCTTCCTCCTATCGTGAGAGCTCTCACTTCATTATCGCCCCTCAGATCCCACAGCAGGGCCTCCAGCCAAGTGCGAGAGAAACAGGAAGCAGTCTTCCCCAGGTCCTCCTTCCTTTCTGTGGTGGCTGCAGCCACTCGGGCCCTTGAGCCAACTCCACCATGCAGTAAGATCATGGCTAATCTGATTGTAGCTTCAAGTGCGCATTACTGCATATCCCCCGATAACCTTTCATCCCCTTGCTTATCAAGAATCCATTTACGTCTGCTTTAATGATGTCCAAGGATTCTGCCTCAACCACCCTTTGAAGAAGAGAATTCCAAAATCTCACAACCTCCTGAGAAAAAAAAATGTTTCCTCAAATCTGTCCTAAATGGGGACTCCTTATTTTGAAACATTGGCTCTCAGTTCTAGAATGGGTGGTTACATAGAGCAGGAGGGGAAAATAGTTTCAGGTTGGATAACTGATCTATGTCACATTAACAGATATTACCCAGGTCAGTGCTCAGGCGATGTTACGGGCCTCACCTACCCTGGATAAGGACAGTAAAATTGGCTAATGCTCCTGCTGTGAATTGCTGTCCAGTGGTCCCTGCTGACAGTAATGTCTGTGAGTATCAGGGGATTACAGGTTCAGAATTGACTGTGATGAGCCTTCATGATCAAGTATCCTGTCCACACTCACTGTCAAGGCTGACAATGAATACCGCACTAGCCACTTGGGAGAGGTATATATGGAAACATAACAGAATAGGATTCAATGCCTTCAGAAAAGGGTGAGAGGCGAGGGTAAGAAATTACTGCCTGGTAAACTTCAGAAATAGGTAAGGTGAATTTGCAAAATAGCAATTACATGGCATCATATTACTTTTGGTGAAAGTTCTATCAACTTGGCAGCTTTACAAAATACGTTATAATTAGCCCTGGTTTGCGACCTGTTCATCAATGCAGACAGATATAAGCAAATTTTCATTGGAAACACTGGCCCGCCTTTCTTTCAGCAATAAAGATAAACAGCCTTATTGTGCAGTAACCCTGACTGGAGATTGCTAAACACCATCCTTGCTGATGGATAACATTGTAATGATGATTAATGACAATAATGAGTTCTGCCTTTATGCATAATGGCCTCTTTAATTTGACTGGTACCTTTAATAATTTAAGCTGCTGTAAGAATTCATCTTCTTCATTTTTCTATTTCATTCTGCATCAATTTGTGACATATGCAAATCGCTTTTCCCAAAGGCAAAATATTACATTTCAGTGTGCAGAATAATAATCATACATCACAGATCCAAAAAGATGAAAATAGTTTGATCTCTTCGCTGATAACCCCAGGTTGTGTAGAGATCACATACGTAGTATTGTATTGAGATTGAGCTTCATGTACAAATAAAATATATATGCGTGTTTTATATATATATAAATGGTAAAGGAAATTCAAAGATAGGTGCTCCTGCATTGCAATCGTTTCAAGAAGTACTTAATTGGCTGTAAATCACTTTGACAATCCTAAGATTGTCAAAGGTGCTACTTAAATACAAACTTTTCTTTTTCTGTGCTGGCGTTAAGTCACTTTTTTAATGCTGAGCCATACCTGGATGAATTTTCACTTTTAGCTTTAGTTATGTAGGTCAGACAACTCCTACTTATGCTGATGGCTGCTTCTGGGAGGTTATGAAATTGTGCTGTGGCGATTTATAGCGTTGCAGCAGCCAGTTTAGAGGAGAGCACAGCCTATACCAAAAAGTCTATTGTGGAAGCAAAAGAAATGCCAGATTTGCTGATGGGAGTTGTGAAGGATGCGGCTTGCAGGAAGTAGGCACAGGAAGTGCTGTCATATGGTAGTGTTTGGCATTCCAAGCCTTCTCAAGGGTACCTCGGAATGGGAAATATAAGCTGACCTAACAGCAATGCCTACATCTCATGAACAAATATAAAAATAAGATGGCCAAAGAATGCAAGCCACAGGTTTTTCCCCTTCAGCCTGAGTTTACAGCTGCCCCAGAATGGAAACAATTACTTCTTTATCTTCTTAGTTATAGCCAAAGCAGTAGCAAAGTCAACTCAGCACGACACAGGGAGATGCGGAGCCATTTCAATCCTAAGGAATTCTCCACAGAGACACAACAGCTAACACTTACTCCTTTCATTAGGAAATCAATTAAATGAAGTATTAACTTAGCTTTCATCATACTTATGTCCTTCTCTATCATCATCTAAAAGTATATATTATGGTCACTATTGCCTAAATGTTCCCCTACTTTTACTTTGCATACCTGTTCTGGTTCATTCCCCATTATTAGATTCTCATGGAATCTTCCCTTGTTGGATATTTCACACATTGGATTAGAAAGTAGTCCAATACGCATTGTAAGACCTACGTTCCCTTAACCCTTTGTCGACCTATTCTGTCCAATTGATGTCAGGTAGTTGAAATCCCTTATGTTCATTATTTCATGCTTTTCACTTAATTCTCTAATTTGTCTCCATATTTCATATCCACATTATACATCTTTGCCTAAAATAAGTGTGGCACAAATGATTGTCTTAAAACAAAAGCAACATAAGTATTAGCCAGAAAATGGACATTGTGATGGGTGAGATTTTAACTCAATCAAAACCCATCCACTTGCACAGAGATAAAATTGGGCTTGCTATTTCTGGTCACTTAACTGTACAAAAGTGCAAAAAGACCCCTTTTCAGACAATTTAGATTATTGAAGTAAACGTAAATGGGTCTTTTTCTGGTTGCCAGGATGAACAAATGTGTGCCATGGGGATCAATGCTGAGGCTTCAAGCTTTTACAATTTGTGTTGGATGAAGGGACTGAAGGTATGATTGCAAAGTTAGCTGACAGTGCAAGGATAGGTAGGAAAGTAAATTGTGAAGGGGACTTAAGGAAGTTACAGAGGGACATAGGGAGGTTAAGTGAATGGGCAAAGATCTAACAAATGGGCTATGATGTGGGAAAATGTGAAATGGTCCATTTTAGCAGGAAGAATAAAAAATAAATTTATTACCTAAATGGTAATTGCAGATTGCAAAGATCTGGGTGTCCTCATGCAGGAATCACAAAAGGCTAGCATGCAGGTATAGAAAGCTTGTAGAATGCTATCGTTCATTGCGAGGGGAATTGATTACAAAAGTCAGGAGGTTATGCTTTAATTGTTTTGGCACTGGTGAGACCACATCTGGAGTACTGTGTATCGTATTGGTCTCCTTATTTAAGGAAAAATGTAAATGTGTTAGAAGCAGTTCAGAGAATGTTTACTAGACTAATAGCTGGAATGGGCAGGTTGTTTTATGACAAAAGGTTAGACAGGTTAGGCTTGGTACTCACTGGAGTTTAGAAAAGTAAGAGGTGACTTAATTGAAATATTTATGACCCAGAGGGGCCTTAATAGGGTGGATGTGGAGAGGATGTTTCCTCTTGTGCGAGAATCCAGAACTAGGGGTCACTGTTTAAAACTAAGGGGCTACTCATTTAAAATCAAAATGAGGAGAATTTTTTTCTCTGAGGGTGATGAGTCTCTGGAACTCTCTCCCTCAAAAGGCCACTGTGAAAGAATGACCTATTCCAGGCAGGCAGAGAAGGCCTTTAGGCCTGCCTGGAACCCTGGCCTCCTGATCTACATGATGTGGAGATGCCAGCGTTGGACGGGGGTAAACACAGTAAGAAGTTTAACAACACCAGGTTAAAGTCCAACAGGTTTATTTGGTAGCAAAAGCCACAAGCTTTCGGAGCCTTAAGCCCCTTCTTCAGGTGAGTGGGAATTCTGTTCACAAACAGGGCATATAAAGGCACAAACTCAATTTACAGAATAATGGTTGGAATGCGAATACTTACAACTAATCAAGTCTTTAAGATACAAACAATGTGAGTGGAGAGAGCATTAAGACAGGTTAAAGAGCTGTGTATTGTCTCCAGACAGGACAGCCAGATCTGCCACAAAGAAGCTACATTCAAGTACCTAAACTGGTCTCTGACCACCTTTGATCCCAGCCACAGCGGGGGCTAAATATCAAGCTCCCTCTTAACCATGAACTTTTCTAATATGTAGGAGTCAGTGCCACAGCATGGAGACCAAAAGACAGTAGAAGCAGTGTCTTTGAATATTTTTAAGGCACAGCTGGGTAGATTCTTGACTAACAAGGGGGTGAAAAGCTATCAGGGATAGGCAAGTATTTTAGGGGTGTGGTTACAATCAGGACGGCCATGATCTTATTTAATGACTGAGCAGGCTCAAAGGGCTGAGTGGCCTACTCCTGCTTTTAATTCATATGTTCATAGGTTCATTTTAATCGAAGGCTCAGGCTAACTAGGAAAGTGTTATATATGACCTTCTGTTTCTTGGAAAGTATCGTATTTTCATGACATTTGGTAGATCTATCATGATGCAGTTATTTTAAATGTGAAAAAAGAAGCAAGTATTGGCCTTGTCAAAAACATTTTATCATTTCACAATATGTGGATGTTGCTGGCTAGCCAAACATATATTGCCCATCCCTAATTGTCCTTGAGGAGGTCACGATCCAATTTCTTGAACTGCTGCAGTCCATGTGGTACAGATTATATATCATGTTATTAGGAAGGGAGTTCCAGGATTTTGAGCCAATGACAGTGAAGGAACAGCGACATAGTTACAAATCAGAATGGTGAGTGACCTGGAGCGGAGCATGCAGCTGGTGGTATTCCTATGTCTGCTGCCCTTATCCTTCTAGCTGGTAGTTGTCATGGGTTTGACATATGCTGTTTAAGGAGCCTTGGTGAGTTACTGCAATGCAACTTGTAGACATTGTGTTTGGTACAAGTGTAAATATTAAGTTAGCATGGGAGGCACGGGGGGCATAGTAGTTAGTACTGCTGCCTCACAGCGCCAGGTTCGATTCCCAGATTGGGTCACTGTCTGTGAGGAGTCTACACGTTCTCCCCGTGTCCGCGTGGGTTTCCTCCGGGTGCTCTGGTTTCCTCCCACTGTCCAAAGGTTGTGCTGGTTAGGTGCATTGGCCATGCTAAATTCTCCCTCAGTTTACCCAAACAGGCAACGGGGCGTGGCGACTAGGGGATTTTTACAGCAATGTAAGCCTACTTGTGACACGAATAAATAAACTTTGCAACTGACTTGGAGACTGATGGCCTAACGCGGTTATAGAAATGATGAGGAACTTGGTCAAGATGCTTGCCAACAGTAATTCATACAGTGGAAGTCAACCCCAGGTATATTTGCAATTGATGCTGCATAACAGGAGGTATGGGTACAGCTGATTTCCTTTGTGTGCCTCTTTTCATCTCCTCCTTCCTCTGATATGAATGGGAAATGTTGAAAGTAATTTCCATATCTTGTTCTGAAATTACCATTTAAACAGAATGACAGCATAACTATCTCATTAAGTAGTAATGTTCATAGCCTTTAACATGCAATTTAAATGGGTGTCAGTACTGGGTGGTTCTGTGTCTGCAACACAGAAAATTCAAGCTTCATCATAAAACCCTCATTAGCATGAAATATGAATGTTTTTTTTTCTCTATCCAAACAGATTAGCCCTCTCTCTCTGAGGCATTGTCACCATTTAACAATACAATTATTTGTTACAGTCCTGTTTACTTCAAACTCAAAACATTTAGATGTCCCTTGAGTGTTAGCTAATAAACCAAACTGCCACCCGTAGTTACATTTGTGGGATATAATGTTATAAATTCTACCCAGACTCATTTTGACTGAGCACTCATCTTTCCTACAACCCAGAATGTGCCAAATATTGAGGTAAACAATAAGTAGACCCAGAAAAAACAGAGGACCCCTGCCGTTAACTCCATCTTATTACTATTCTTCAAATGATTCTACTTAGCTTCAGTGTGTGAATTGAAAATACTCTCAGATCAAGTCTCTGGCTGTAAACGAAGCAACTTAACTCAGAACAATCAGAAGAATCTTACTCCTCTCTATTCCCTGCAAAATCTTTGCCACAATCTTTCTGAACCATTTAGTGCAAAGTTTTGACCAGGATCTGCTGCCAAAGAGTCAGTGCAGTTTCAGAAAAGCCGTGAAACCATTGATATGGTGCTTGCAGTTTAGACAGCTCCAGGCGAAATGCCAAGAACGGAACATGGACCTCTAGAGCATGTTTGTTAACCTGACCAAGGCCTTTGACACAGTCAAACATGAATGCTTATAGAACGTAATTGAGAAATTTGGCTGCTTTGAGAAATTCATCCCAGTGATTCAACAAAGCCATGAATGCTTGTGCATACCCAGGATGATGGGTCTTCCGACCCATTTCCAACCATTCGTGGAACAGGGCTGCATGCTAGCATCAATCCTCTTCAGCATGTTGATCTCTGCTATGAACTCCAATGCTTTCCATGATGGTGATTGTAGAATGTGCCCACTCACCTTCGATGAGAACATCCCTGACAATTGGATTAAGTTCGAAAAGGAATGGCATGTATACTGCCAGCCAGTCTCACTAATAAATCAATGAAGTAGAAACACACATGCTGTTGAATCTAGCAGGCCCGAGGTAGTCGAAAAATCTATATCCTTCATCTTTAAGAGAAAAGGAAGACCATGAAGGCCCTGAGATACTACTAAAAAAAATTTAATGATTTCATCCGTGAAAAATGTCATCATGGACAGACATGTTGTTAACACCACGAACCAGAAATTCAATAACTCGGTGCAATGATATGCCCAAAATTGAAAATTCTAGCAAAAAAGTGCAAACTCAGCACGCTCACCAATAAATTCATAAGAGACCATATAGTGTGTGGAATACACAGCATTGCTGTGTGCAAAAAGTTGCTCTATGAAAAACACCTTACATTAGAATCTGCCATTAGTATCTGCAGTTGAAGGGAAGCACTAAGGAATTAAGGATAGAAATGGCAGCTTTCTAGGTACAGAACACACTCTGCCCAAACGGCAGTGATGATGTGGAGATGCCGGCACTACAACAGCAGTGGACAGCACCCACTAACAAGAAGCACATGCATCACATTTAATAAGCATTGAAATAACTGCAGGAAATGGAATCACTTTGCCAAGTGTTGCATGTCAAAGACACAGCAACTTGCCACCACAAGTCACATCACAGCTGGCTACCCCTCTGTGAATAAGCTGGAAGTAAATCCAAACAACCAGAGCATCAAACCCATTGAGATATTCTACTGCAAAAGTGTAGATTTCATCACAAGGTAGTGTCCTAGGCCCAAACATCTTCAGCTGCTTTATCAATGATCTTCCATTCTAAGGTCAAGAGTGGGATATTTGTAAATGACTGCACAAAGTTCAGCACCATTCGTGACTCCACAAATACTGAAGCAGTCCAAATGCAGCAAGACCTGGACAATATCCAGGTCTGGGCTGACAAGTGGCAAGTAACACTTGCGCCACACAAGTGATAGGCAATGACCATCTCAAACAAAAGAGGATCTAACCCTTGACATTCAATGGCATTATCATTGCTGAATCCCTCACTTTCAACATCTTGGGGGTTCCATTGACCAAAGACGTGCAGGTTAGGTGAATTGGCCATGCTAAATTTCCCCTTCATGTCCCAAGATGTTTCAATTTGATTTGATTTCATTTCATTTATTATTGTCACATGTAATGGGATACAATGAAAAGTATTGTTTCTTGCATGACAATACAGACAAAACATACCGTTCATAGAGAAGGAAAGAAGAGGGTGCAGAATGTAGTGTTACAATCATAGCTATGGTGTAGAGAATGAGGTAGGTCCATTCAAAAGTTTTTTGGCAGTAGGTTGTTCATGAGTCGATTGGTATATGTTCTCAGACTTCAGTATCTTTTTCCCAATGGAAGAAGGTGGAAGAGAGAATGTCCAGGGTACGTCGGGTCCTTGGTTATGCTGGCTGCTTTTCTGAGGCAATGGGATGTGTAGACAGAGTCAATGGATGGGAGGCTGGTTTGCCTGATGGACTGAGCTGCATTCACGATTCTTTGTAGTTTCTTGCAGTCTTCGCCAGAACAGGAGCCATACCAAGCTATGATACATCCGGAAAGGATACTTTCTATGGTGCATCTATAAAAATTGGTGAGAGATGTTGTGGACATGCCAAATTTCCTTAGCCTCCTAAGAAAGCAGAGGCATTAGTGGGCTTTCTTATCTATAGCATCAGCATGGAGGGATCAGGACAAGTTGTTGGTGATCTGGCACCTAAAAACTTGAAGCTCTCAAACATTTCCACTTTCATCACTGTTGATATAGACTGGGGCATTTCCTCCACTACACTTCCTGAGGTTGATGATTATCTGTGTAGGTTAGATGGCTTCGCCATAAATGTGTGGGGTTACATGGATAGGGCAGGGGAGAGGGCCTAGGTAAAATACCCTGTCAGAGAATTTGTGCAGACCTGATGGGCTGAATGACCACCTTCTGCACTGTAGGGATTCTATGATTCTATGAAACTGAACTGGACTAGCCATATAAATACTGTGGCTACCAGAGCAGGTCAAAGGCTAGGAATCCTGCAGCGAGTAATTCACCTCCTGACCCTGCAAAGCCTGCCCACCATTTACAAGGCACAAGTCAGGAATGCAGTGGAGCACTCTCCACTTGCTTGGATGAGTGCAACGCTAACAACACTCTGCAAGCTCAACACCATCCAGGACAAACCAACCCATTTGATTGCTACCCCATCCACAAACATTCAATCCCTCCACCAGAACAGTGGCAGCCTTGCATACCATCTATAAGATACACTGCAAGAACTCACCAACGTTCCTTAGGCAGCATCTTCCAAACCCATGACCACTATCATCTAGAGGGACAAGAGCAGCAGATACTTGGAACACCACCACCCGAGGCTCCCCTCCATGTCACTCACCATCCTTCCTTGGAAATATATCACCATTCCTTCACTGTCATTGGGTCAAAATCCTAGAACTTCCTCCCTGAGAGCACTTTGGTGTACCTGCACCTCAGAGACTACAACAGTTCATGAAGGCAGTTGACCACCACCTTCTGAAGAGCAACTAGGGATAGGCAATAAATACTGTACTAGCCAGCGACACTCACAACCCATAAATAAATGTTTTTTAAAAATCACAGGGAAAGGTGAAATATATATGGGTGGCACAGTGGTTAGCACTGCTGCCTCACAGTGCCCGGGACCCAGGTTCAATTCCGGTGTCGGGTCACTGTGTGGAATTTGCACTTTCTCCTGTGTCTGTGTGGTTTTCCTCCGGGTGCTCCGGTTTCCTCCTGCAATCCAAAGATGTGCGGGTTAGGTTGATTGGCCATGCTAAATTGATTCTAGTTTCACGGGGATTTGCAGGGAAAATGTGCAGGGTTACGGGAATAGGGCCTGGGGAGGATTGTGGTTGGTATAGACTAGATGGGCCGAATGACCTCCTTCTGTACTGACGGGATTCTTTGATTCTATGATACACAATGTTAAACATTGCTCACGGCAATGCCAAACTTAAAGTCAAAATTGACACAGAATCAAAATGCAATGTATTATCGAAGCTGCTTCTGCAGGAAGTCGAGTCCAGTGTTGCACTAGATTCCACCAACAAAATAAATCTCTTAGCAAATGGTGGACAAACCATATGCATGGTAGGCATAGTCATCCTGCCCTGCACTCAGGGCAAGTTCCAGTTCCACGTCGTCGATCAGGATGTCAAACCACTGCTGGGTCACCAGGACAGCTTTGCACTGGGATTAATCCACCTTGAGCCATATGTACACATTCTACAGCACCAAGCCCCAGAGATGCTAGAGTATAAAGACCTGTTCAACTATGATATGATTGGAAAGTTGCCCGTTATATATCACATGAGGCTGGATAACTCAGTTAAGCTCGCTGTCTGTACTCTATGAAGTGTATTCCTTGCTAAGAAACAGAAGGTAGTCAATGACTTGGATCAACTGACAAGACTGGTGGCAGTTGATACTCCAGCTCCAACACTACAACCTCACTGTGATCTACAAGTGTGGTAAGGAACTATACCTCACCAATGCCTTCTCTAGGGCTTACCTACCCACCACTGAGCATGCAAATCGTGAGGAGAACATTGATATTATGAAGATTCAAGTGCTGTCATCCCACAGAATTGAGGAACTCAAAGCTATCCTACAAGCTGATCACATATGCAGGCAGATCCGTGACATCATCATGAAAGTGTGGCTCATGATGCCAAGAGAGCTTCCTTACATGAATTTTTATACATTGAGGGAGGATTTAACCAGGCAGGATAGACTGATACTGCATGGCCAGGGGTTCATCATCCCCAGCTCTCTGCAGAAGTACTACACTTAGCAATGCCATCAAGGACACTCAGGGGTGGAAGCGACAAAGTGTGGGGCAAAAGAAACCATGTACTGTCCCTCAATGTACAGTGACATTGAGAGGGAAATGTCCAGATGTGCACCATGCAACGTGCTCAAACCTCATCAAAACAAAGAATCACTGCACCTCCATGATGTCCCAGATCTCACTGCAGCAGAGTGAAATGCGAGACAACATCTGATCCTTGTTGATTAATTCTCAGGGTGGTTTGAAGTTGAGTACTTACCAAACATGAAGAGAACCAAAGTAATTGGACAGCTGAAGAGACACTTTGCCATGGCATGCCACAAAGGCTAATGAAGGACAACACCTGGGAGCTTGTCTCCAGGGAGTTCAAGGACTTTGCACACAGATGGGACTTTGAACATATTACAAGCAGCCCCTAAACCCACAATCAAATGGTTTAGTGGAACATGCATTCAGCAAAGCACCTCTTCGAAAAATGCCTCAGTGACAACACAGACTTCTACACCACACTATTTAGTCTGTGTAATCTGCCAAGGGAGGGTCTGCCCTCGCCAGTACAGAGAATGTTCTCCAGATGCACGAGAACCATGATCCTTGTTGCCAAAGCCCTGTTGCAATCCAAAGTGGAAACAAACATGAGGGAAAGCCCTCGCGAAACGGCGACAAAGAGGGAAAGCATATAACTGCAACGCCCTCAGACTCTGCACTCTGGAGCCGAGCCAGGCAGTCAGAATGCAAACCACACACAACTGTGACAAACTGGCAGTGATCCACAGCATGCCCCCCAACCAAACAGTTACGTGGTCACCTCAGATGGTGCCCTACATGTCAGGAACTGACATCATCTGTTACAGGTACCTGAACCACCACTGCAAACTGCCATGGAGGTTGACACATTGAGTCCACAATCTGTGTCCCTTTCACCAGTGAAGATGGAATCCCCTCCGTCTACCAATGCAGCAAACCCTGACGCCATTGTGCACACTCCAGGCATGCCTGAAGGCAAATGCTATGTAGACAAAAACCCTGGAGCATCCCAGGCACAGCCACTGGTGTAATTACACTCTCGGGTGGCTTAGCAGACAAAACCTCAATTTCAAGGACTATATGTTGACTCAGATGGGTACATGTTGTGATGATACTGTGCCTTTAAGAAATATATTTTAATCATGTTTCTCTGAAGGTTTTTCAAACAGGTCCAAGCATTTTATTGGCACCATTTTGTCTCTAACCAGTGTCCTCTAATTGTTACTTAAGCTAAGGCAGTGTCCTGGGGTTTTATGATTCTTTGGGAATTGCTGAGTGGAGCTTGATTTGGGATGGTTGACTGGTCAGGTGATGCCTGGGGACAGTCTTTTTCCACAGAAAAATCCAAGGTTTTGGTTTAATTTTTCTCGGATGCTGTTTGGACTTGAGACAGAAAGCAATGTCTCAGTCTCTCTCTCTCTCTCTCCAAATGTTCCAGGGAAACCTTCGAGTTTTAATTCAATATTGAGAGGACCAATTCACAGCAGGTATTAGAAAGCTGCAAAATCCAGCACGGTAGCACAGTGGTTAGCACTGCTGCTTCACAGCTCCAGGGACCTGGGTTCGATTCCCGGCTTGGGTCACTGTCTGTGTGAAGTTTGCACATTCTCCTCGTGTCTGCGTGGGTTTCCTCCGGGTGCTCCGGTTTCCTCCCTCAGTCCAAAGATGTGCGGGTTAGGTTGATTGGCCATGCTAAAATTGCCCCTTAGTGTCCTGGGATGCATAGATTAGAGGGATTAGCGGGTAAATTATGTAGGGATATGGGGGTAGGGCCTGGGTGGGATTGTGGTCGGTGCAGACTCGATGGGCCGAATGGCCTCTTTCTGTACTGTAGGGTTTCTATGATTTCTATCACATGAGCACATGCCAAATTCAAATGAAAAACTTAGGGTCCAGGCTAACTTCACAAAACATCTTGGAGTTTCTGGCTTGGGTCTTAACAACGTACTTTTTTAAGAAAAGCGGGGGGGAGAAGGAACACGCTTGGGCTTTGTGCCAGGTTTGTTACCCGCGCTCATGTTGTATGTAATTTAAATATTCAATGTTTTGTTATTGCATTCAACATTGTTCTTTGCATGCGAGTATGGATTGTCCCAACTAAAATAGGGAAGATATAGAATGTGTATTCAGGTATATATTGCCATGACCTGTACACAGTAAGTGACGTGTTGGTAGCGCGGGTGTTCTCACCAGTGTGGCTACAGGCACACAACATATAAGAGCTGCTGAAGATCTTTTAGTGAGCCATTCAAATTGTATCCTTTACTCCTATACAACCCAGCAACTTTTCAGCGATCCTAGCATCAAAATCGGATATTGCATGGACAAGAAGCTTCTCAGTTTGAGGTAACTCTGGGCAAAGATCTAAGGACTTACTTTGCAATTTCATGTTTGCTGATGACTGTCCACCAGCTGACAATTCAAAGCTGGACATGCAATGTACAATGGACTTTTTCTCCAATGCATGCAACAACTTTGGCCGTAGAATCAGTGCAAAGAAAACTAAAGTAATATACTGGCTTACTCCAGGAAAGCCCTTTCTCGAACCCAAGGCTTCAATCCATGACCAGAACCTGTCGGCTATGGATAAGTTCGCTTATCTTGGCTGTGCACTCTCACAAGTTGTGTATATTAATGTCAAGCCACATGCAAGAATTGCCAAATGGATATAACCAGTGGCAGACTTCGAACATCAGTCTCAGAATGAAGAGGAGTAAGCTTATCTACCAAATTGAAAGCCTATTGAGCAATAATCCTGCCCACTCTGCGCCACATGAGAGACTTGGGCTGTGCACTAGCCACTTCCACTTGAGCTGCCTTCACAGGTTTCTGAAGATCAGAGCACAAGACAAAATACAAAACACTAAGATGATTACCTGAGCTGGCATGTCACACACACATCCACAGCATATTGAGACAGTCACATCTGAGTTTGGCTGGTCATGTAGCCAAAATGCCTGACACTCACAAAAGCAAATCTTCTGTGGAGGTCTTCGCTGGGATTCTCTGGCCTCCCCACAGCATTTTTCTTGGCAGCGGGAGGTGGCGTGCCATGGGCCTGTGGGGGAATCTTCATGTCTCGCCGCTGTCAATTAATTTTTCATTGATTCCATCCCACGCCGCTGGGAAACATGCGGCGGGGGTGCACCATCAACAAGACCAGAAAATCCCGCTGGTTTAAAGAGCCAGAAGATTTCACCCGATGAGTCTGCTGTGCGCTCTCATGGCAGTCAAAGGAAATGCTATAAGGACACTCTGAAGGTTTCACATAGGAGTTTTGACATCAATCCCATGTCCAAGGAGTAACTCCCACACCATCATTGTACCTGATGCAACCAAACTAAAGGCAATGCGACCTTCTTTGAAAGCAAGTGCATATCAGAAGCAGAGAGAAAACTCAAGGAGAGGAAATCCCAAACCAACAACTCGCAGAAAACACAATCATTTGCAGTATCCTGTACTATTTGCAGCAGAACATTCTAGGAGCAAATCAGCCTTGTAAACATTTACATACCCACTGGAATCTTACCAAACATCACAATGATGAAAATAAAATAAATTAAACACATTTACTTTGCACTGTATTTAATATGTAACATATCAAATAATTATGTTGCAGATGAATCCAGAGTAGTTAAAATTCTGGGATGTCCCCTTAGGGCAGACAGATGATCCATAATGCTGTACTTCTACCAAGGTAATGCCTGAGTAGCATATCTCTTTGTGGTTGCATGAGGTTTGTGAATCTGTGTTCGGCTGCTAGGAAAGTTCGACATTGTACCTCATTGCAATTGATTTAAATTTTCTGATCTAAGACAGAAAAAAAGACATTTAAAAAATGTTCTTGGAACGTGGGCATCGCTACTATGGGCAGCATTTATTTCTGACCTCTACTTGTACTTTAAAAGGGGATAGTGAGCCTTTCTCTTGAATGGTCACAGTCCATGCTGAAATCACACAAAGACATTGTGGCATTTGCCATTTCCATGCAACAGGTGTTGGCACCTCCCCATAGGAGTACAACAAATCTAACATTTGTGAAATACATGCTAACCTGCACTCAATTTTATGATTCTTGGAATTTGCATTAGTTTAAGTTTAGCTTTCTTTACTGCTATGGCTGAAGAAAAGTATCATGTCACACCCTACCCTTTGTCCTGCTGAAACAGATGTAATTCAGTGCAATGACATTTTCTAATAGGATCAAAATAACCTCAAAGACTTGTTTCTGGTAAGTTCAGAAGTTGCAAAGAAATGAGGTTATTAGTCATAGATAGAATGTTATGTAGAAACATGTTGTGATTTCAAATACAGAGACCAAATCAATCATAATAACCATCTGATGTTATGTTATTTCAGGGAACCTATTATGAAGAAAATCCATTTACATTCCAAATTGAAATAATACAGACCACTTTCAAGTTAAATTCTCAACCATCCTAAATGCCTTACAATTGGTTATTTATCCTTGAATTGGTACAATTGATGTTGAGGTTATTGCACATGTAATTTCATCAAAATAGCCCTTGTTTTGGTATCAGCATTATTTATATGTAGTACCTCTCCCCCTTACCACATTGTAATATATCACACAATATCCAATTAAGTGTGTTCACCATACACTCCTTTCTATTCTGAAATGTGCTAAAAACTAGACTGAAATTTAAAATAATGTTTATTTACATGCAAGCTAATTACAAAGAAGCAGAATAATACAAAAAAGTAGCAAAATATCTGACTTACATGTCATAAAATATTTACAAAGAAAAAAGTTAAAAACCTTAATGCATTATCTTCAATATCTTTGATTGAGTCCGTTGAAAAATATTAGATAATTGCACACACAGATGTATCTTGTTTGTCTCCATATGCAAGGGACAGTATAAAGTAGGGAATGAATGCACGTTAGATATCTTGAGGGCAAAATTGTGCTTAATAGCGCTGATCTTGGGAGCTACAAAACCTCTTAAAATATCAAAATGGCACCTTCAAATACATATCCAATGGAAAGTGTGCCAGTAACCATCTTCTTAAGAAGCAGACCTTGATGTTAATCATCTGACTTGGGACCAGCACTACCATTTTGGAACTCCCCTGTAATAACTCCACCAATGCCAGTCTTCCATCACCAAAACGCTTTAATGATAACACAAGAAAGAGCCACACCTGCAGGTTATTGTATGCAAGTCAATACCCGGGGACCTCCAGCACACCAGTCCCATTTGAAGCAATGGGTTTCAATAGCTCTCCCACACCACCCACCACCATCCCCCCAACCCCTCCCCCATGCCCCCTCCCCCATGCCTTCCCCCCCCCCCCCCCCCCCCCCGCCCCCAACCAGCTGATTACTTCCCATTGGGCAAGCCTCCACTCAGATAGTGCTTCATGAAGCCCACTGGGAGATATACTGACGATCCTCCAGATACTTTGTGGCCATCATAACATCCCCGCTCTATATTATGTTCTTTCTCAAACAAACACAGCTGAACACAACATTAAAAGGTCTGAAGGACACAACTCCACCACCCGGAATATTATAAAGGATTGTCAACTACTTTCAGATTAGTTACTGAATTATTTCTTCTGATTCTTGCTGCAATTCTATGCATTATAAGTGCTTTTCCATATTTCTTCAAAATGTCTATATTCTACAGAATGGTGCATTTAGTCCTGAAGTCCATTTTTGGTGACTTTTAAAGGCTTTGAAAAAAGCAGTTGCTTCCATACATGGGTGGCCCAGTAAAGTTTCTCTCAGCGTGACTAGAAGATTGAGCAGAGACTTCATCAAAAAATGCTGCATGTCTTTCAGGATTCTCTTTGCAAAGACACATTCCAGAAGGAGGTGGGGGACAGTATCATCCCCACCATAATGCCTTGAGGGCAGTGTGGAGAGCACGTAAGACTCAAGGTGAACAGAAAGGATCTGATGAAGAGGGCCCACTCACCATCAGCCAAGTTATGTCTCGGTGCTTGTTCAGACAATGAGGCATTCAGCCAAATGACTATGACAGTTTGCTCAGGGAGCCATCTGGCAGGATCCATCTCCTTCTCCTGCAGCACCACAAGGAACATTATGTGTGGACAGAAGCCTGATCGACTTGTGATCAAAGGTGATTTTCTGCAAAAATCTCTCCATGACGGACAGGTCGTTGCCATGATCCAACTGAATGGAGTGCGCCAGGAACATGGCCAGACCCATTCTTTTGAACACTACATCAGCATGTAGTGACACTTTTGCGTACCAAGGGATTTATAGATTATGTATACAAATCATGCAAGGACAAAGTAAATAGGCTCCCTGGGACAGCATAGGATAATATAGATACACGCCAAACAAGTGATGAATGACAAAGCAAGATTGAGAAACGTGGATAGCTGTAGGTGCACGAGGTAACAGTAAAAATGATTTCAATATTATAATCTCAAGTTAAGAGTTGAGAACATTTAAAGATGCAGAGGCTTGAAACTGTGGTGAACATGAACAGTGAATATTCTGAATAATTCCTTCCTCAAAATATTCACAAAGCGTGTTATCAATGATCTGCAATCCCAACTAAAAAGAGGCAACAAACTGAGCATAAATTAGATTAATTTCCAGACAAGGTGAAAGGGCTCAAAACAAATAAATCTTGGTGTTAGATGGTATTTATATCAGAGTTGATATGAACTTGGGAAAAGACATATTGCATTTACCGCTGTAATGAAGGAGCAAACAGATATTGGAGATGTACTAATAAATTGTGAATCAGGCTAATGTGGTGCAAATGGTTGCAAAAGAAAGACAGGTCATTTCATATCCAGTTGTCTACTCAATACTATGTAAAATAATATAATTGATCATCAGGAGTGAAGATGCCTGGTAAATAGCAATCACAATATCATTGACGAACTCTGATTTCTCTGAGGGAATGCAAACCTGAGTGGATTGTGCCAATCCCTAGGGCACGGTATACTTCCAAAACAGATTTGATTAAGTTCTACATGGAAAGCTATTAGTTAAGGTCAAATATTGGAGAGTCAGGATAAATCTCAGAAGTGAATATGAAATTAACTGAAGGCTAGAGGAATGTCAAGGTGGGGGGAAAGGAATTACTGAGTCAACTGCACCAGGGATCACTACTCTTTTCAATTTACATCTACGACTTGGATTCAGAAACTCCACGCAGGTTGCTCAGATTTTTAGACAATATTGAACCAGAAGAGCCAGTGCAAGTGAAAGAGGCAGAATGAGGTCAACAAAATATATATGTGAGCAGCATAATGTCAGATTAATTTCAATGCAGTAAAGCGCAGAGTGCTTTACAAAGGAAGATAAAATGGATGACATGCATCGTCATGATGTTGGAAAAGATAAGAATGATTTGAATGAGACCCAAAAGCTTACATAGATTTGGCACACAAAATGCAGACAAATTCAAGAACTACAAGTGAGGAGCTCCACAGCAGATTTCTAGTGTGAAATTTAATGTATTTTCCTGTGGTAGGTTTGGTGGCAAGAATCATTTAATAGGGCAGGAGGGTGGTGGGTATGAATCGTCCACCCTACTGCCAATTGAGGCTCTTAAGTGAGCAATTAATGCCTATTAAATGGCTTCATCCCACCACCACTGATATTCACTAAGCATCAGGAAGGGGGGTCCTGATGAGAATACTGCATGTGTCTGACTCAGATGCAGGGGCATTGGGAGTCCAAAGGACATTGTGCACAATCCCTGCCAACGTGCAATAAAGGAAGCACTGATAACTTAGATGCTTCACACCAGTTTTATAAAGCAGGCTCGAGGGTAAGGCATCAGGGCAACTCACCATGGCAGAGTGCAATGGGGACTGAATTGTCATACTTGACTACTTTGCCTTGGAGAAATTTTAGATAAAACTATAGAAAGTTGTTTCAGAATGTGGGAAAGCCTCTATTTGTGATACTTCCAAAGGTATCATTAACCATTACTCCAGATGGTATCAAGGGCCTATTAGCTGCCAGCCTTCAATGTTTCCTTCTTCTTCAAATAATGGAGGCACCAGGGGGATCAAGGGAGCATTAATTTGTCTGTATTATTCTACGCTTGTGTCCAATACCAACTGCATTGTGATAGAATAAAAACCCTTGCAGTTCATATAGCAGCATTCATTGTGCCCATGGATCAATGCATATTGACACAAAGGAAAGCAACAGATCCTTGGAACTATGCTGCCCTAACCAACTGAGTGATTGACTTATTTGAAATAAATGTAATTGGTGGACCTAGAAACTATGGCACACAATGTTATCTCCTCAGTATACTTGTGCACAAATTGACTAACATTCCATTATCATCCATGTTTGCCTTACATAACCTCAAGGCATGGAAAATAATTAGGGACTGGGTTGATTTTTACTCCATTTACTCTGCCTCCCACATGGTAAATTTGGCTTGCATATCTTAATTGGGTAAGTTACACAGCTCTGTTATCATTACTTTCTTTTAGCCACTGGAAGTTTCTCCTCCAAAGTAATTTCCAGGTAACTCTGAGGGCTAATGTTTACAGCTGCTAAAGAGAAGATAATTGGCAAGGAAATTTTGACATCTTTAAACTACTTTGTGCATGTATACAATTCAAAATGAACACAGGAGATTTTCTTTGATGTACTTAGATGTGATTTTCAAAATATTATTTAATTGCAGAGAAAATACTTCATGATTTTGTTAACTTTCCCAAACACTCCCTCCACCCATCATATCTAAGCAACCTATTTCCCTGAAGGTGCTGAGCAATCTCTGGACAAGGCTGCCACAAAGCCATTTGAACTTAATACATCAGCATAGTGCTCAGTCTTCATCTCTGACTGTTAATGAGAACTATATCCTGGTGATTATTCCCATTGATTCAATATCTAGGCAAAATACTGGTAGCATCCAGAATATAAAACACAGTTTATATGGAATATTTTCATGGGATTCATCTTATCTTTGAAGGGTGAAAGACTAGCTCCAGCACTGAACCTTATTTTAGGCTTTAAATATAAAATTAGAGTCACAGAGTCATAGAGCAATACAGCACAGAAACAGAAACATAGATCGGTTGGGCCAAAGGCCCAACCGATCTATGCCATCAATGGTGCCCTCCCAGCTCGTCCCAATTGCCTGTGTTTGGCCCAAATCCCTCTAATCCTTTCCCATCAAAGAACAATGAACAAAGAACAATACAGCACAGGAACAGGCCCTTTGGCCCTCCAAGCCCGCGCCGCTCCCCGGTCCAGGATTGAATCCTGAATCCAGATCCCCGCCCAATTTTCCAGCCTATCTACATCCTAATAACCTATCCACCGAGCTGTCCCTCACAGCTACGATGCTTTGTTCATCACAACCTATTAACTCACCCCCACCCCCCCATTCCAGACCATGTGATCTCCAGGGAGAGGCGAAAACCCAGAGTGAAAACCCCAGGGCCAATATGGGGAGAAAAAAAATCTGGGAAATTCCTCTCCGACCCCCTGAGGCGATCGAAACGAGTCCAGGAGATCACACTGGCCCTGATCAGAAAATGCTTCCCAACCCTATTCATTTCCACTTCTGCTTTACGAACACCCTCTGAATTCCCTGCCCCCGAGACAGGTTCCCAACTATCCGCAGTCTCGCTCTGTACTGGCACCAGCAAGATGATCATAGAATGAAGCCTTGAAACGAGAAACAAAGAACAATTAGCCCGCGCCGCTCCCTGGTCCAAACTAGACCACTCTTTTGTATCCCTCCATTCCCACTCCATTCATATAGCTGTCTAGATAAGTCTTAAACGTTCCCAGTGTGTCCGCCTCCACCACCTTGCCCGGCAACACATTCCAGGCCCCCACGACCCTCTGTGTAAAATATGTCCTTCTGATATCTGTGTTAAAGCCCCCCCCCCTTCACCTTGAACCTATGACCCCTCGTGAACGTCACCACCGACCCGGGGAAAAGCTTCCCACCGTTCACCCTATCTATGCCTTTCATAATTTTATACACCTCTATTAAGTCTCCCCTCATCCTCCGTCTTTCCAAGGAGAACAACCCCAGTTTCCCCAATCTCTCCTCATAACCAAGCCCCTCCATACCAGGCAACATCCTGGTAAACCTCCTCTGTACTCTCTCCAAAGCCTCCACGTCCTTCTGGTAGTGTGGCGACCAGAACTGGACGCAGTATTCCAAATGCGGCCGAACCAACGTTCTATACATCTGCAACATCAGACCCCAACTTTTATACTCTATGCCCCGTCCTATAAAGGCAAGCATGCCATATGCCTTCTTCACCACCTTCTCCACCTGTGACGTCACCTTCAAAGATCTGTGGACTTGCACACCCAGGTCCCTCTGCGTCTCTACACCCTTTATGGTTCTTCCATTTATCGTGTAGCTCCTCCCTACATTATTCCCACCAAAATGCATCACTTCGCATTTATCAGGATTGAACTCCATCTGCCATTTCTTTGCCCAAATTTCCAGCCTATCTATATCCTTCTGTAGCCTCTGACAATGTTCCTCACTATCTGCAAGTCCTGCCAGTTTTGTGTCGTCCGCAAACTTACTGATCACCCCAGTTACTCCTTCTTCCAGATCATTTATATAAATCACAAACAGCAGAGGTCCCAATACAGAGCCCTGCGGAACACCACTAGTCACAGGCCTCCAGCCGGAAAAAGACCCTTCCACTACCACCCTCTGTCTTCTATGACCAAGCCAGTTCTCCACCCATCTAGCCACCTCCCCCTCTATCCCATGAGATCCAACCTTTTTCACTAGCCTACCATGAGGGACTTTGTCAAACGCTTTACTAAAGTCCATATAGACAACATCCACGGCCCTTCCTTCGTCAACCATTCTGGTCACTTCTTCAAAAAAACCACCAGGTTAGTGAGGCATGACCTCCCTCTCACAAAACCATGCTATCGTTAATGAGTTTATTCCTTTCTAAATGCGCATACATCCTATCTCTAAGAATCTTCTCCAACAACTTCCCCACCACGGACGTCAAGCTCACCGACCTATAATTACCCGGGTTATCCTTCCTACCCTTCTTAAATAACGGGACCACATTAGCTATCCTCCAATCCTCTGGGACCTCACCTGCGTCCAGTGACGAGACAAAGATTTGCGTCAGAGGCCCAACGATTTCACCTCTCGTCTCCCAGAGCAGCCTTGGATAGATTCCATCAGGCCCTGGGGATTTGTCAGTCTTTATATTCTCTAACAAACCTAACACTTCCTCCTTTGTAATGGAGATTTTCTCCAACGGTTCAACACTCCCCTCCGAGACACTCCCAGTCAACATATCCCTCTCCTTTGTGAATACCGACGCAAAGTATTCATTGAGGATCTCCCCTACTTCTTTGGGCTCCAAGCATAAGTCCCCACTTTTGTCCCTGAGAGGTCCGATTTTTTCCCTAACAACCCTTTTGTTCCTAACGTATGAATAAAATGCCTTGGGATTCTCCTTAATCCTGTCTGCCAAGAACATTTCGTGACCCCTTTTTGCTCTTCTAATTCCCCGTTTGAGTACTTTCCTACTTTCTTTGTACTCCTCCAGAGCTCCCTCCGTTTTTAGCTGCTTGGACCTAACATACGCCTCTCTTTTCTTTTTGACCAGTCCCTCAATTTCCCTGGTTATCCACGGTTCTCTAATCCTACCCTTCCTATCCTTCTTTTTTACAGGCACATGCTTGTCCTGTAGCCCTAACAACCGTTCCTTAAAAGACTGCCACATACCAGATGTGTATTTACCCTCAAACAGCCTCTCCCAATCAAGAGCTGCCAATTTCTGCCTGATCCCACTAAAGTTAGCCTTCCCCCAATCCAACACCTTACCCTTGGGACACCACTCATCCTTTTCCATCACTATCCTAAAGCTAACAGAATTGTGGTCACTATTTGCCACATGTTCCCCTACCAAAACTTTGAAGACCTGACCGGGCTCATTCCCCAGTACCAGGTCCAGTATAGCCCCCTCTCTCGTCGGGCTGTCTACATATTGTTCCAACGAGCCCCCCTGTACACATTTTACAAATTCCTCCCCATCCACAGTCCCTGCCCTCAGCGATTTCCAGTCTATACCAGGGAAATTGAAGTCTCCCACTACAACAACCCTATTTTTCCTGCACCTATCCAGTATCTCCTGACATATCCATTCTTCCACTTCCCTCGGGCTGTTGGGGGGCCTGTAGTACACCCCCAACATAGTGACTGCGCCTTTCCTGTTTCTAAGCTCCACCCAGAGTGACTCGTTACACGACCCCTCTGAATTGTGCTTACCCAAATGCTTTACAAATGTTGCTATTGTACCTGCCTCAACCACTTTATCTGACAGCTCATTCCAAATACGCACCACCCTCTGCATGAAAAAGTTACCCTTCAGGTCCCTTTTAAATCTTTCCCTTCCCGCCTTAAACCTATGCCCTCTAGTTTTCAATTCCCCTTCCCTGTGTTCATCCTATCTATGCCCCTTATGATTTAATAATTAAGTTTAGGAAAACAGCAAATGTACAAAGGAGTAATAGAAACAACATATATATATATATATAAAACTTTATAAGTGTTTTGTGGAGTAAAAAAAATCGTTTTCTCATTAGAGATTTGATTCCAATAACTTAGTGCTCCAATATTTCAGATAAACTGTATTTCGTAAAAAAATGACTGAAATATTAAGTGAAGTTTCGTGAGTTAAATAACTCTGTTCAGTTAAAAAGCTGGGTATCTAACATCTATCTGAACAAATCATGTAGAATGTTTGTATCTGAATTGAATAATTTAGCTCCTCTCTTTAAGGAACAGCACAAAAAACAAACAATATTTACATATTTTATTTAGAAAAGTTCATCTTAAGGTTTCCATACATGGTCATCGAATTAAAAAGAAGATTTTAAATTAAAATGCTTATTTGGCATATTTTTTCAAAATATCATTTCCATGTTCAAACAAATGTACATTTGGGAGGTTGAAGTCAAAGTATTTTGGCTTCCTTTTAGCATTAATAGCTACCAAGTTAATGTGAGGTCCATCCAGCCAGTACACAGGTTACTTGCTATTTTTAAACGAAATTGCTTCACCAAAGACAGAGAATTAATACCAATGTGAATTATACTTAAAGAGAGGTAACAGATCACCTGTAAAAAGTAACTCTGCTTGTTGACGGTATGACTGGCCTTACTTTGTAATTATGTCATTTTTTAGGATCTATTATTGAATCACGGTCATTGGAATAACCTTGCTGAAGTGTTGATTGTTAATTGAATGTACAATAATTTGTTACCGCTTATCCTAAAGTGCTCCCAATTGCCAGACTATTTAATCTTGTGATAACCATTATTTTCCATGTTTTACCCATTCTTATGAGAATATGAGTAACCTATTAAGCTGAAGCATTACGGGAGCATCGTATGGGGTACACCTCACAGAAGCTAAATATCCATCTCGGTCTAAAGGGGCAAACATAAACGTGATACCTATTTTCAAAATTATCATGCGAAACTCTGTCCATTTCTAAACAATGCACAGCCTTTCTACATTCCAAGAAGCATGGAGAACCATTTTATTTTCTGGTCTTGAAGAACATCCGGGCACATATTCTATTCTGAATGAATCGACATTCTACTCTTTACCCATTTGAATAGAAAGCATTGGATTCCCCTACAATTTTGGAAGGTGACCTATTCACAGTTAAACAGCTAATCAAACTGTGATTCATTGAGAAAGTAAACTTTACTAAATGTAGTTTTAAAATTACACGATGGATCTTAAATCTTTCACCTCATGCATTATCTGCAAGCGTAAACCTCTACATACATTAATGTGACACCATTGTAGGCAATCTTTAGCATGATTTCATTGCAAAAACCAAACCATGTTACTTTTGCTATTTACATCAACATGACCTTAAATAGGTAACGGGAACATCACAATATATGACTTCAGAGCAAGAGCAGGTCATTCAGCCCGTCAAACGTATTCCACCATTTCTTAAAATCTGTTTGAGGTCTCAATTCCACTTTCTTTTTTGATCCCATAAGCCTTGAACTCCCGTATCTATCAAGAATTTAACGCTGACTTGAATAAATTCAATGGCCCATCCTCCACTGCCTTCTGGAATAGAGAATTCCACATGCTCATGACCCTCTGAGAGAAAAAATCCTCATCTCCTTTTCCAATGGGAAACCATTCTTAAACCCTGTCCCCTAATTCTAGTATCCCCTAGGTGAGAACACACCTTCCTGGTATCCACCCCATCCAGTCCCTACAGGATCTTATATGTTTCAGTAAAATCACCCCTTCTTCTTCTAAACTCCAATGAATATAGGCCCAACCTGTTCAACCTTTCTTCATAAGGTGGAATTGCCGGCTTTGGACTGGGGTAGGCACAGTAAATAGTCTCACAACACCAGGTTAAAGTCCAACAGGTTTATATGGTAGCACGAGCTTTCGGAGCATTGCCCCTTCATCAAGTGAGTCATCTGATGTGAGACTACTTACTGTTGCTTCATAAGTTAAGCGCTTCATCACGAATTAGTTGAGTGAACTTTTTCTCACACAATTATATCCTTTTTTTCAAATAATGAGATGAAAATTGTACACGAATTCCAGATGGCTATGTGGATTGCCTATATTCCAAATGTTTGTTTAGAATCAAGTTACTTTAATTGCACGAAAGCTGTCCTGAAACCCAATTTAAGTAGTCTTCAGTGAAATGTGATTTTCTCTCATTATTGAATGACAATTATTAAGGGGCTAGTATTATAAATTCCCACCTTTATGCATTGAAAGTTCTATGGAACAAAGGAACCTTTGTGTGTTTATCCACAGATCTCTGAAGGCAGAAGGGCATGTAGTAGGGTGGTAAAAAAAAAAGGCAGATGGGACACTTGCCTTTATCAATTGAGGCTTAAATTACAAAAGCGGGGAAGTCATTTTGGAGTTGTAGAGAACTTTGGTGAGGCCACAGCTAGAATATTGTGTGCAGTTCTGGTCACCACATTTGCCAAACCTCTGCCACCTCGCGCGCCATGGAATTGGAGAGGGCGAGGGTCTGACAATAGAAATCTCCGTTGACCTGAGGTGGGAATTCCGGTCTCGCCTGAGCAAGGCCATAAAATCCCACACATTGTAGGAAGGTTATGATTGGGGATGCAGAGGAAGTCCACCAGGATGCTGCCTGGGATGCAACATTTAAGTTATGAAGAGAGGTTGGGTAGTCTTGTTTTTTGTTGGAGCAGAGAAGACTGAGGAACGACTTCATAGAGGTGTACAAGATTATGAGGGATGTGGACAGAATGGGTAAGGAACAGCTGTTCCCCTTAGTTGAAGGGTCAGTCACAAGGGGACATAGGTTCAAAGGTGAGGGTCAGGAAGTTTAGTGGGGTTCTGAGGAAAAACGTTTTTACTCAGTGTGTGGCATCGGTCTGGAATTCACTGCCTGGGAGGGTGGTAGAGGCGGGTTGTCTCACATCCTTTAAAGAGTACCTGGATGGGCACTTGGCACATCATAACATTCAGGGCTAAGGGCCACGTGCTGGCAGATGGGATTAGGTGAGAGGTCAGGTATTTCTAATGTGTCGGTGCGGTCTGGATGGGCCGAAGGGCCTCTGCTGCTCTCTATGATTCGATGAAAGCCCATAGATTGATTCCCCAAAATTAGCATTTCAGCTGTGTTTCCTGTTGGTGAAATAAATGTTTAATTCCCAAAGTGAGTGTCCCACGAAGGTTTATGGTCTATGTACTGTGATTGATAAACTGTGGGGAGCGGGTCCCTGAGACTTGGCCAAGCGCTGTATAAATGTATATTGTATTACTCAGGATACTCGCTCCAGCTTTAGAGTATAGTTCAAACATGGCACAGGAGTTGCTAATCTGAGATGGCCAACGACTCGTAAGGATTGATTACAGTTGGGCCGTGTAACTTCAAGTATCTAATAAATCTCCAAAGGGAGAGAGGGGATTCTAAACTGAACCACGTTCTTCCTAAAAGGCACGCAGGAAGCCGATGGCAATATATTGGTTCGCGGTTTGAACAGTAAGACCCTGGCTTTACTGAAAGCAATTTAACAAGACGATTGTGTGTCCCAGGGAGTTCACTATGGAGTCCCTGCTGGGAGTGATCTTTGGTCACAATATGTAATCTGAAGTGTTCCGACACCTCTTGTCCCATGAATACTCAATACTAAAACGAATGAACAAATGAGAGAGCCTGCACCTGGCTGTGAATCCATACCGTAACCCCCTTTTCAAATTAAACCGAGGGGACCGATTGCTTGGACCCAATGACCAAACTGTGTGGCGCTCACACAGGGGCGAGCTGGAGCTGCCCTTTGACACACGCCCAATAGAACAGCGAGGAGTGCTCTGAAGCCGTTTTTGTGCGAGGACTTTACCATCAGCCCCGCTTATCGGATCCGCAGAGTTTAATATACAATTCTCCCAATTGTTATCTGGTTTCTTAGCGAGAGCAGTGATCAGCCGATTAGAACTGACGGCTCAAAGAGACGTGTGTTTGCAACATGTGAGACAGTGTATTGGCGAGGGCGCATCCCCCCATTGGTTGCACCAATGTTTACATACTGCTGGTGTTGAAAGGAGAATTTCAGCACGATGTTGCCTTGGAAGTGGCGGATAGTCGGAATTCCATTCAGAGCTATGTTGGGCAGGTGCATGCAGGCTATAATCTTATTGGACCTAAAAATGACCCACAGCCCCATTAAGTCGGTGCCTGAAGAATATACACTCCCTGAGGTCAGTGTTGCGCAGGGTGGTATCAGTTGCTCGACCTGTTCTCTCGTTTTATTTTCCCTAATTGTCTATTTGGGAGCGTTTGTCGGACACGTTTTGTTCCAGATTTCTCTCCCACCCCCACGCTTTCCCCCTCAACTAAAAAGAAACCTTTGTAGACTATTGTAATATATATATATATATATATATAGAATTGCTATAATCAGCGCCTGCACAATGCGTTTGGGAGGCTTTATTATTTGGGAAATGATTGATGGTCATACAGCGAGTGTGTAACAATCGGATTGAAAAGTTGCTGGCGGAATACACTGGGGTCTTTGCAAAAGGGGAACAGTAAAGCCGGGGGGGAACGGGCCCCGAGTTAGATAAGGAAGGGTTCACAGCATTTGACCCCAGGAAATTACAGCGTGTAAACATCAAACCCGAGAAACGCTTCCACTTCCCAGCAAGAGCGCCGCCTCACAATGCGCCCATGCGATTGTGTGTGCATGATAGCAAAACAGCGAACGAAGGTCTATTCTTTGGAGCGCACGGCGGGAAGCCGATGGGGCGCAATCACAGGGCCGTTTGTCCTGAGGCAGCCCATGAGTAATTGCCCTCATTAATCACCGCTTTAAACTCATTCTTCGGAGGGAGGGAGGCGGCGGGGAGCGGGCGGACGTGCGCCGCCGACCAATGCGCTCGCCGGGAGGCGGCTGAGTGACAGGCGACACGTGGCCGCCCTCCAGCTGCACTATTGACTCCAGCCAAGGGCTCCCAGTGAGTCTTTCTGTGAAACTCTCTTTCTCCAGCCATACATTCAGCCGACAGGTGAAAGTGAAATCAGCATTTTGCGTGTGTGTTCCTGTCCCGAGTCTCAGTGTTTATTTACAATAATAATAATGATGCCACACAATAAGAATAATGAGATGAAAGAACCTTGCAATGGTCCCAAACAATAGCCATCTCGAAACAGGCTCACCCTCCCCCCTCCCCCTTGGTGGGGCACGGAGATTTTTGGACAGACCTCGTCTTATCCAGAAAGTGTGCCGGAGGTGCGATTTATCGAAAGCCATTAAACCACTTTGGAAGCCCTGCTGAAACTTCAACTTGGATGATGTTCCAGAATGCAGTCGCCTCTGTGTAATGCTTTGATACAATAGATGAGTAAATGTGCATCATTCTGCCCCTATTGAACAGGGAGAATGAGACAAGTTTCCAGCGCTTGGTGGGGTAAAGAGTTATAAACACAACTTGACGAGTGAATTGGATGATGGGCTACTAGATCTGTTCGAATGAACTATTACACACAGAGTGATGGAAAAGTGGTCTAGTGATTTGAGCTTTCATTTCGATATTGCTAAATTCGTTTCATTTTCTGCCGCATGGCTGATGAGTTCCAAATAAAACAAGCGCTAATTTCATTGACCCATCTGAGCATTGTTTTAATTCACAATTCTCTTTATTCATTTTGTTTGGTGGGTGGAGGTCACGCTCTCCTGAAGCGTCTTGGGAATTTTCCCACTCTATGTAAATACAAATTGTTGGATTATTGCTGCTCATACTGTGGGCAATGTGTCCTCAGAGACACACACAACCTGTAAACCATGCAATGAACTCCTGCATCCCAGAATTCTCACTCAAAGGCAATCGGCGTAGGCGCTTAATTTTATTTATCGATTGTTCTGTTTATTTCGTGGAATTAATAAGTGGAGGGTGGAACAGATGAATTAATAGTGTGCCCCCACAGCACAAGAGATATCCATCACCTCCCCATCACTCCCTCTCCAACCTCACTTGGACTGAAACGACGTGTATGGTTCGAATTACTTGCTGGTAACTCGCTCAGGACGCTGGCTAAAGCTTTACGTGGAAACTGTCTTCAGAAAGCAACCAGAAGACTACAATCTTGTCCTCTGATGTCTCACAATATGAACTGAAGTTCGTTCTCATCGGATTTTCTTTTGCCATTTTAATAAATTCATGCGCAAAATCAGACAGTTTGGTCACCACAAAGCCACGCTGCTTCATTTAACGAAACGAACAACGCGCATTAATTTGCTTGGACATTCTAACCCACTCCTTGCTTTCACAAATGCACACCGCTGTAAGTAGTGATAGGAGATGCACAGTCCGATAAATGCCGGATAATAGTTTTTGTGTCAAGGTATAAGGGTATATATAGGTAGTTTAGCTGACACCACAACCAACGAGCAAAACTTATAAGCAACCATTTGAAAATGTTGATGTCCACTATCTTCATAAGCTACACCAGCATTACTTTTGTTCTTCGTTACGTGTACGAATCACAACTGCAAAAAGAATAAACTTAGCAGCAATTGAGGAGACAGTGTATCCCATGGCGTTCGATTTGACCTAATTTAAAATGCATTATTTCCTATCAATAGAATGGTGAATATGTATATGGTCTAATTTGCATCTAACATAATAGATCCTGCTTTCAATGAATGCATAAGAAGCAAACTTGAAATTAAGTAACAATTTGCATATGTCAAGGCCATTGCCATGGATGTACTTATCTCGTGATTGCAAATACGTGAGCTGCACAAGGTTTAGACATTGCAATGTGATGATCGTATTGATCGATATGCAAACGTTATTCGAGGTTACAAATTATTTTTCTATAATTTTCACATAACTATTGAACTCTGTGGATATGTCGTTCTACTCCAGGCTATTTCTCAAATTTATGCCAGAATCATCAATCTGTGTGTACTTTTGTCTTTCCTCTCTCCATTATGCTTCCTTAGACATTATTCCCACCTACCGAATGCACTGTATGTAGTGTTTTTTCTCCTGATGTGTAAATCACACAAGGTGCAGTGACAGTTATTTCACACATTGGCGCAGCTTTGATTTAAAATTGCAAGAAGTGTATATCAAAAGAAATACATCAAATAATGTATAAATAGAACATCTTTATTTATAGACTATTTCACATAAAATATACTTCTTTTAAAAAAATGCGTATGTACAAGTTTAGTAAAAACAAACAAGGTAACCCACAGCAAGTGCACATACATGGGAATTCCATGTATCAAAACAACCTTCAATCAGACCGGAAAGGGTTTGGGGGTTAATTTCGCAGAATCAGATTACAACAAATGAAATTCAAGGCACACCGTAGATAAGCATAATTAACAATATGTAACTGTTCTTTTCAAATGGAGAAAAGGATTGTTTTGTTCTTGCACTCTTTGATACTGTGCTAGTGGCAGTGATACAGTAAGTCATGTTAAGATCTTGCGTTTGTTGGACAGCTCATTTTATTCTGCTTTCATTTATATACAAAAATAAGTCTTCATATAATCCTTGTAGTAAGAATAGATACAAAATAGAAATGTTTACATCAATTCGATTCAAAAAATTCTTTCAAAGTAGGGAAGCATCAAGTTTTTCTCCACTCTAAAACCCAGTATAAAGTTAGTTTTTCTATTAACTGATCCCCAAAAGACGACAGGGTATATAAGTATGTGACAGACGGGTAGCATTAATGCCACTGAGATATTCCCTATTAACACCACACCCTTTAACAGCTATATTAGCTATACAGAAATGTTGGATACCCCTTTCAGATAAGCATCACAAGGACTGTACCCTGTCAGTCCGCTCTCCATGGTCCCCTCCATTAACAGGGGAGGGCTATTTACATAATTGCACTTCAGTTATCATTGTTCGTGGCTTTCTCTTGGAAGCATCTTCAGAAAAAGAAAGTGTGTCCTGAGTAGTTTGCGGTCTCCGATGTTCAGCACTCAGGAGGCTGGCAGTGAAAACGAAGGTCTTGGTAAACAGCAACGCGTCATCCTTCTCCCCTTTACTTTCCTCTTTTGTAACATGGAAATGATGACGCCGAGGTATTGGTATGCTTCCCTTCAAACATCTGCAACAGAGGCAAGAAGAGGTGTATCAGCAACTCAAAAAACACATTTTCTATTGCACAAAAAAGAAATCCAGGTACATTTAAGTCTAAACTCTCTCCTTCCCTCCATTATTAAACTCCCTCCTTCCCAAACTTATGAAACTCCCTCCTGCCCAACTTTATTAAACTCTCTCCTTCCCTCCATTATGAAACTCCATAAAGATTAAATTGCAGAGAGGAAATGGCAGTGGAGCCCATGCTGAAGATAGATAGATAGTACAGATCCAATGCGATGGGTGCAATGGATAGGATGGAGAGATCACCCCGCCTGCCTACCTGTCTCAGTATCTGTCAAACCAGCTGGTGAAGTCGAGAAGTTCCTGCTCCTCCGGACTCAGAGCCTCGTAGCTGCCTTCGTCCGAGGAGTAGGTGGAGAGCGGCGATGCGGGGATGGAGTTGAGGTCGGTGGAGTAGCTGGGGGAGAGTGTGGGCGAGGGCAGGCCGCACTGGAAGGCGGCAGACACGGCGTCGTGCTCGTCCAGCAGCTGCTGCAGCGCTCGGATGTACTCGACGGCGGAGCGCAGCGTCTCCACCTTGCTCATCTTCTTATTGGCCGCCCCGTTGGGCACGTGCTGCCGCAGGGTCTGGAAGCCCAGGTTCACCAGCTTGACCCGGTTCCGCTCGCGCTCGTTGCGCCGGGCCACGGCCGCCGGCTGCTGCTGGGGTAGCGAGTAGCCCAGCCCCGTGAAGCTCAGGCGCCGCTTGCAGCGCAGCAGCTCGGGCGAGCTCGACCTGGGCCGCTTGAGCGGCTTGGCGCCGCCTTTCCCGCCGCCGCCGCCGCTGTCCGGGGAGGAGGCCGGCGAGCCACCGTCGCTGTTGTAAGGGAGCGGCCGGCTCTCCAACAGGTACTGACAGGAGGATTGCATGAGCTGCGAGGCCGCTGTCCGCTCCATGGACCAGGGGTTGTGGGAGAGGGAGGGGGGATGAGGGAGGGAGGGAAGGAAGGAGGGGGAATAAAGGGAAGGAGAATGAGAGGGTGGCGGGGGGGGGGGGGGGGGGCGGGGGGAAGAAAAGGTGAAGAAAAAGTTGGCAGTTGGCGGTGTGCAGCGCTCGTGGCGCTCGCGTGGGGCTCGCGCTTTACCGCAAGGAGCAGGTCCTGACCCGCACCTCTCCGGGAGCCGCTCTGCTGCAGACTTTGCAGGCACTCGCCCTTTTCAACACGCGCCCCCTCCTCCCCCCCGCACGCTCCGGAGCCAGGCCCCGCCCACTCCCCCATTGGCTTTGCCTTTTCTCTCGCTCGCGCTCACTCTCCTATTGACATTCCGCGCGCGTCGCCCCCTCCATTCGTGCGCCCGGCGCGTGCCGGCCCGCTCTCCATAAACAAATGGAGCTTTTCAGCTGCGGCCGGCCGGCCCGCCCGGGAGCACGCGCTGCCCCTCATTTACATAGCAGCAGCCTGCCTTTCCCCATTGGCCCGCTCGCCTCTCGGCCCCTCTCCGTGGGCAGCAAAGCCCTTGTTGCTGAGAAGCCGCCTGGGCATTGACACAGTGGCAGCGGCTGCGGCGCAGCGCGCTTCCCTCCACTATCCATACCCTCCACCCATATCAAAATCAGACATTTCTATCAGCCCCGAAGAAAACGCACTTGTTTCACAACTGGCCCCGAAAGGATTGTGCAACTTCCACAGGTTTAACACCTCCCTTTTCCAACTCTCCCTCCCCCCCCCCCGCCCCAAATAACTCGGCAAAATCCATTGATATAACACAAATAAAAATCCATTTGTTTTACTTTCTTCGTTCGCACTCTGCCCAACTTTTATTTGTTTGCAAAGTCTTGCAAGGTGCCCTGCATGCTACATATTGCAGACAATGTTTAAGGATTTTAAATTCCTTTCTCTCTCTCTGGATCTTATTCATCATCACGGCATAATTGACCCCTCGCTTATTTTGGGGAAATGCGAAGACCGTCATATGTATATCTCGTCTGCAAGTGAGGGGAAAGAAATGGACCGGGGAGGAGGTGGTTGGGAGGAGGTGCAGGCATCCTTAACGTCTTGACAAGTGAGATGCCAACCCGACATGGAGAGAGTAGCTATAGTACGAGCGGTCTTTGCGCGCACAATACTCTGCACTCCGCCCTTCAACGAAGGAGCAGGACCAGAATGAAATGTTTGATAAAGTTCTACTTTTTTCATGTGAGGGATCCATATGTGTAAACACATCGATTCTGGTCTTTTTTGTGCGCGCTTGTGTTCCTGAACTCAAGTAGAAACGCCCCTTATATTGCTTCCATAGCCCAACACAAACAGCAACCTCTGCAAGTACCGACTAACCCATGCGAAAGGGAACAGCCTATTCTTACACTTTAAATTGTTTATTCGGACAAGGCGTTGTGCAACTGGCGAATGGAATGGGGCCGGGGGGGGGGGGGGGATCTGAACGTCGAAGTGAAATTAACTTGGAAACTGAAAGCTTGTTTCAAAGTGAACAGTTTCTAAACGTCTTTTGTACCAAACAAAACATTGTTAAATAAAGTCAATAAATATCAACGAGATGGTTTGGGAGTGTGCTATAAACTGCCATTTGCACATGCAGTGATATCGACTGCACAGAGAGGGAGAAAGGAAATCGATGTGGATGCGTGCAGTTTGTCCTTTCATCGAGACGGTTGCGAAGACAGCAGTATGCAAGGCGATCGATCACTTTCTGACACAAAATGGCAAAATAACATTCAACGCCAGCCTAATTTCTGAAGCTTAACCATTCCCTCAATATACAGCGACGTGTCTGTAATGCATGTCTTAGACCGTACAAAATGGCATTATTTCTGTTTCGAGTTTGTAGCTACAGATTTTTAGCACAAAAGCCTTTAGAATATACAACTTGTCCCACTGCCGCAAATATCAGGCGGCGAGGCGGCGGAGAGCCAGACACTTACACTTTCAGTGTACTGTCTACAAGTGGCAGTGAGAGAGAATAGAGAGCCAGTACCATTCATGCCGCAGACAGATAGCCTAAATGGAAAGCTTTAGACTGAACGATTTCGTGGAACAGAGTGACGCCCCGTTAAATAAAGCAAGCATTTCACTTCGATCCCTCTCTTTCGCTGTTCGTAGATGAAACTGTAAAATGCATCAACACTTTCCGATGGTTTCCATCACCAAAACATATTGTTCCTGTCGAGCCACAATTCATTATTATTAGGACAGAGAAGGTAATATTTTTATTGCAAACTTCGCACAAGTTTAGGAGGTGACCGGAGCTTTTGGATGTTGGTGTGTCGGTTGGATTCATTTTATTACACATGGGTGCTGCTCCCTGAACTAGGCACAGTTATTGTTCATTTATTGTTTTAAGGCTGGTAATGCCGCCTAAAGCAACAAGTAACATTTATAGCCTTGATATCATTATTTGCATTGCGAAGATGAAAGAAAAATACCATTGAAGTAACACGAAACAAAGTCCAGGAAGATCAAACGATTTAAGATATATTTACACTGCAGTCCCACTAAAGTTCAACCCTAACCAGAGCATTCATATAAAACAAAAAGTGCTCTGTTCAAATTTAACAAGACACACCAAATTTCGCCAAAATCAGTCACTTATATTCGCGTAAATTGAAGGCACGATGCTAAAAAATGATTGTCCAAAGATGCAACCCAGAAGTTTGCCAAACAGTGGACGGGCATTCCATAAAATAACTTTCAAAACCACTGGTCATACATTCAATGTGGGCGAAGGATTGACAAGACATCTCACTACAGATGGAAACAATGACACCTAGTGAAGCTAAGGTGAAACACAGGTTTCAGCGTATTTTGTTCCTTTGCAGAAGTTTTTTTTAATGCTGCACTGTTTTTGCTGTCAAGTTATTTACTTTCGCTAACATCGTTACCTTTAATATTGGGAATACTTATTTTCCATTATTGGTGACCCCAATTCCACTATTGGCGATTCTCAATCATATTACTGATAATTCTAATTGCGCTATTCCTCTATTATTGATTCCGATTCCACCATTATTCTTGTTACAGATTCCTTTATTACTGATTCTGTTTCCTCTAGTATCGGCGATACTGATTACTCTTTGATTTCTATATTGGTGAATTTCTATATTGGGAACTATGATGTTGCTATTACAGAACTTGATTAAGGGAAGGACAGGATTGGCAGCTTAACATTCCAGGATACAGATGTTTCAGGCGGGATAGAGGAGGATGTAAAAGGGTTGGGGGATTTGCACTACTGGGTAAGGAGAATATCACAGCTGTACTGCAGGAGGACACCAGCGAGGCAATATGGGTAGAGCTCAGGAATAGGAAGGGTGTAGTCACAATGTTGGGGGTTTACTATAGGCCGCCTAACAGCCAGCGAGAGATAGAGGAACAGATATGTAGGCAGATTTTGGCACGGTGTAAAAGCAACAGGGTTGTTGTGGTGGGAGATTTTAACTTCCCCTATATTGACTGGGACTCATTCAGTGCTAGGGGTGTGGATAGGGCAGAGTTTGTAAGGAGCATCCAGGAGGGCTTCTTGAAGCAGTATGTAGATAATCCAACTAGGGAAGGGGCCATACTGGACCTGGTATTGGGGCATGAGCCCAGCCAGGTGGTTGACGTTTCAGTAGGGGAGCAGCTCGGGAACAGTGACCACAAATCAGTAAGCTTTAAGGTGCTGATGGATAAGGAAAAGTGTAGTCCTCAAGTTAAGGTGCTAAACTGGGGGATGGCTAATTACAACAGTATTAGGCAGGAACTGAAGAATGTAGATTGGGGGCAGATGTTCGAGGGCAAATCAACAGCTGGCACGTGGGAGGCTTTCAAGTGCACGTTGATAGGGATTCAGGACCAGCACATTCCTGTAAGGATGAAGCATATGTATGGCAAGTTTTGGGAACCTTGGATAACGAGAGATATTGTGAGGCTAGTCAAAGAGAAAAAGGAAGCATGTGTCAAGGCTAGGAGTCTGAGAACACACAAAGCAAGTGTGGAATACAAGGAAAGTAGAAAGAAACTTAAGCAAGGAGTAAGGAGGGTGAAAAGGGGTCATGAAAAATCATTGGCCAGCAGAATTAAGGAAAATCCCAAGGCTTTTTATACATGTATAAAGAGCAAGAGGGTAGCCAGGGAGAGGGCTGACCCACTCAAGGACAGGGGAGGGAATCTATGCATGGAGCCAGAATAAATGGGCGAGGTATTACATGAGTACTTTGTGTCAGTATTCACCAAAGAGAAGGACTTGGTGGATGATGAATCTGGGAAAGGGTGTGTAGATAATTTAAGTCAGGTTGAGATCAAAAATGAGGTATTGGGGTCCTTGAGAAACATTACGGTAGACAAGTCCCCAGGGCCTGATGGGATATACTCCAGAATACTGAGAGAGGCAAGGGAGGAAATTGCTGGGGCCTTGAGAGAAATTTTTGTATCCTCACTGGCTACAGGGCAGGTCCCAGAGGATTGGAGAATAGCCAATGTTGTTCCTTTGTTTAAGAAGGGTAGCAAGAATAATCCAGGTAATTACAGGCCGGTAAGCCTTACATCAGTGGTAGGAAAATTATTGGAGAGAATTCTTGGAGACAGGATTTACTCACACTTGGAAATAAGTGGACGTATTAGCGAGAGACAACATGGTTTTGTGAAGGGGAGGTCATGTCTCACTAACTTGATCGAGTTTTTTGTGGAAGTGACGAAGATGATTGATGAGGGTAGGGCAGAGGATGTTGTCTACATGGACTTCAGTAAGGCCTTTGACAAGGTCCCTCATGGCAGACTGGTTCAGAAGGTGAAGTCACATGGGAGCTGTCAAGGTAGATACAGAACTGGCTTGGTCATAGACACGGATCATCGACACGGATGCCATCATCTCACGTGAGAACACCATCTACCAGGTACACGGTACCTACTCTTGCAACTCGGCCAACGTTGTCTACCTGATACGCTGCAGGAAAGGATGTCCCAAGGCATGGTACATTGGGGAAACCATGCAGACGCTACGACAACGGATGAATGAACACCGCTCGACAATCACCAGGCAAGACTGTTCTCTTCCTGTGGGGGAGCACTTCAGCAGTCATGGGCATTCAGCCTTGGATCTTCAGGTAAGCGTTCTCCAAGGCGGCCTTCACGACACACGACAGCGCAGAGTCGCTGAGCAGAAACTGATAGCCAAGTTCCACACACATGAGGACGGCCTAAACTGGGATGTTGGATTTATGTCACATTATCAGTAACCCCAACAGCTTTCCCCCTGGTCTTGCAGAATCTCACTAGCTGTTCTGTCTGGAGACAATACACATCTCTTTAACCTGTGTTGAATGCTCCCTCCACCCACATTGTCTGTACCTTTAAGACCTGGCTGGTTGTAGAGATTCGCATTCTAATTAGTATTCTGTAACTTGATTTCTGTGTCTGTGCACTGTTTGAGAGCAAATTTCCACTCCATCTGACGAAGGAGCAGTGCTCCGAAAGCTTATGGTATTTGCTACCAAATAAACCTGTTGGACTTTAACCTGGTGTTGTGAGACTTCTTACTTGGTCATAGAAGACAGAGGGTAGCAGTGGAAGGATGTGTTTCTGAATGGAGGGCTGTGACAAGTGGCATTCCTCAGGGATCAGTGCTGGGACCTTTGCTGTTCATAATATATACAAATGATTTGGAAGAAAATGTAACTGGTTTGATTAGTAAGTTTGCGGATGACACAAAGGTTGGTGGATTTGCGGATAGCAATGATGAACATCAGAGGAATCAGTTCCTAGATAGATCAGTTGGAGGCTTGGGCAGAGAGATGGCAGATGGAGT
This sequence comes from Mustelus asterias, assembly GCF_964213995.1. NCBI lineage: Eukaryota > Metazoa > Chordata > Chondrichthyes > Carcharhiniformes > Triakidae > Mustelus > Mustelus asterias. Next base: position 87,441,877 of record NC_135809.1, read on the forward strand.
TTAATCTGGACAAATGTGAGGTAATGCATCTTGGAAGGTCTAATAAAGATAGGAAATATACAGTAAATGGTAGAACCCTTAAGAGTATTGACAGGCAGAGGGATCTGGGTGTACAGGTACACAGGTCACTGAAAGTGGCAACGTAGGTGGACAAGGTAGTCAAGAAGGCATATGGCATGTTTGCCCTTCATCGGCTGGGGCATTGAGTTTAAAAATTGGCAAGTCATGTTATTGCGTTATAGAACCTTTGTTAGGCCGCACTTGGAATATAGTGTTCAATTCTGGTCGCCATACTACCAGAAGAATGCGGAGGCTTTGGAGAGGGTACAGAAAAGATTTACCAGGATGTTGCCTGGCATGGAGGGCATTAGCTATGAGGAGAGGTTGGAGAAACTTGGTTTGTTCTCACTGGAACGACAGAGATTGAGGGCCGACCTGATAGAAGTCTACAGGATTATGAGGGGCATGGACAGAGTGGATAGTCAGAAGCTTTTTCCCAGGTTGGAAGAGTCAGTTACTAGGGGGCATAGGTTTAAGGTGCGAGGGGCAAGGTTTAAAGGAGATGTACGAGGCAAGTATTTTACACACAGGGTGGTGGGTGCCTGGAACTCACTGCCGGGGGAGGTAGTGGAAGCAGATATGTTAGTGAGTTTTAAGGGGCATGGGGGGGGGGGGGAGGGGGGGTTTAGTTCAGTCGGGCAGCATGGTCAGTGCAGGCTTGGAGGGCCGAAGGGCCTGTTCCTGTGCTGTAATTTTCTTTGTTCTTTGAATCAGATATCCCATTATTATTGATTCCGATTACTCTGCTATGATTGATTCTCACTATTTTCATTCGTGATTCTGATTCCTCTTTTATCAGGGATTTTGTGTCCTCTATTATCAACTATTCGAATTCCTCTATTATCAGTGATTTGTTTTTTTGTTAATTCATGGGATTTGGATGTCGCTGGCTGGACCAGCATTATCTGCCATTTCCAACTGCCCTTGAATTGATTTCTAGGCCATTTCAGACAGTATTTCAAGCACACTGCGTTGGGCTTGGAGCCACATACAAGCCAGACCGGATAGGATAGCAGATTTCCTTCTCTAAAGGACATTTAGCAAATCAGCTGGATTTCTTTTACGACAATCCACAATGGTTTCATGGTCACCAGACTTTTATTGAATTCAAATTGCACCATCTGCTACTGTGGAATTTAAACCCACATCCCCAGAACATTACCCGGGTGTCTGGGTTAATAGCCCTATGACAATACCATTTTGCCGTTGCCTCCACTTACGGATTCCCACATTATCAGACATTCTGATTCCTCTATTATTAGTAATTTTGATTCTGCCATTATTAATTATTGCGATTTTAAAATCTTTAAAACTATTTAAAAAGCACCTGGATGAGAACTTGGCATATCGTCGTATTCAAGACTATTGGCCAAGTGCTGCTAAACGGGATCAGATGGGAGGTCAGGTGTTTCTCCCATGTTGGTGTAGGTTCGATCGTTTAAAGGGTCTCTTATGCACTGTATGATCCTGATTCCTCTATTATTCATGGTTCTAATTCCTCTATGAGCAGTGATATTGATTCATCCAATATCAGTGATTCTGATTCCTGTATTATCAGTGATTCTGGTTCCTCAACTTTACCAGTGATTCTGATTATCAGTGACTGTGATTACTCTGTTATCAGTAATTCTGATTGCTCTATTATCACTGATTTTGATTCCTCCACTTTGTCAGTCATAGAGGAGTCATAGAGGTTTACAGCATGGAAACAGGCCCTTTGGCCCAACTTGTCCATGCCGCCCTTTTTTTTTTAAACCCTTAAGCCAGTCCCAATTGCCCGCATTTGGCCCATTTCCCTCTATACCCATCTTACCTATGTAACTGTCTAAACGCTTTTTAAAAGACAAAATTGTACCCACCTCTACTACTATCTTTGGCCGCTTGTTCCAGACACTCACCATCTTCTGTGTGAAAAAATTGCCCCTCTGGACCCTTTTCTATCTCTCCCCTCTCACCTTAAACCTATGCCCTCTAGTTTTAGACTCCCCTACCTTTGGGAAAAGATATTGACTATCTCGCTGATCTATGCCCCTCATTATTTTATAGACCTCTATAAGATCACCACTCAGCCTTCTACACTCCAGAGAAAAAAGCCCCAGTCTATCCAGCCTCTCCTTATAACTCACTTATAGTCATTCTGATTCCTCTATTCACAGCGATACCTATTGCTTTATTATCAGTCATTCTGATTCCTCTATTATGAGCAGTACTGATTGCTCTATTATCACTGATTCTGACTCCTCTATTGTTAGTGATTCTGATTCCTCTAAAGAATAAAGAAAAGTATCGCACAGGAGCAGGCTATTCGGCCCTCGAAGCCTATGCCGATCATGATGCCCTAACTAAAAAAAACTTCTGCCCTTACTCAGTCCATGTCCTTCTATTTCCTCCTAAATTCATGTACTCATCCAGATGCCTCTTAATTGTTGCTAATGTGCCTGCTTCCCCCACATCCTCTGGCAGCATGTTCCAGACACCCACCATTCTCTGCGTGAAAAACATCCCCCTCACATCTCCCTTAAACTATTCCTTCTCACCGTGAACCTGTGCCCCCTTGTAATTGACACTTCCACCCTTGGAAAAAGTCTCTGACTATCCACCAGGTCTATGCCTGTCATAATTTTGTAGACCTCTATCAGGTCTATTTCAGCTTCCATCTTTGCAGTGAAAACAATTCTAGTTTATTCAACCTCTCCTCATAGCCAACACCCTTGAGACGAGGCAACATCTTGGTGAACTTTCTTTGCACTCTCTCCAAAGCTTCCAAGCCCTTCTGATAGTATGGTGACCAGAACTGTGTGCAGTACTCCAAATGCAGCCTAACCAAGGTTTTATATAGCTGCAACATGATTTCCCAACTCCTGTACTCAATGCCCCAGCTGATGAAGGCAACCATGCCATATACCTTCTTGATTACCTTGGCCACCTGTGTTGCCACTTTTAGGGAACTGTGGACCAGCGCGCCCAGATCCCTCCATTTGTTAATGCTCCTAAGGTTCCATTTACAGTATAATTCATACCTAAATTTGATCCGCCAAAATGCATCACCTTGCATTTGTCCAGATTAAACTCCACCTTTCATTTCTGTGCCAAAGTCACCAATCTATCTATATTCTCTTGTATCCTCTGACAATCCTCGGTAATCATGATGTAGAGATGCCGGCGTTGGACTGGGGTGAACACAGTAAGAGTTTTAACAACACCAGGTTAAAGTCCAACAGGTTTATTTGGTAGCAAATACCATTAGCTTTCGGAGCGCTGCTCCTTCGTCAGATGGAGTAGAAATTATCCTCGGTAATATCAGCAACTCCACCAATCTAATTCTGATCCACAAACTTATTAATTAGACCCCCCACATTTTCCTCCAGATCATTTATATATACTACAAACAACAGAAGTCCCAGCACTGATCCCTGCAGAACACCACTAGCTACAGATCTTCATTCTGAAAAACACCCTTCCACCTCTACGCTCTGTCTTCTACAACCAAGCCAGTTCTGTATCCATCTAGCCAGCCCACCCCAAATCCCATGTGATTTTAATTTTTGTACCAATCTGCCATGTGGGACCTTGTCAAACACCTTACTAAAGTCCATATTGACCACATCCACGGCCCTTTCCTCATCAATTTTCTTTGTCACCTCTTCAAAAAACTCCATCAAGTTGGTGAGATATGACCTTCCCCGTACAAAACCATGCTGCCTGTCACTAACTAGTCCATTTTCCTCCAAATGTGCATACATCCTATCCTTCAGAATCTTCTCCAAAAGTTTCCCCACCACTGATGTCAGACTCACCGGCCTATTATTTGCTGGACTATCCTGCTTCTTTTCTGAAACAAGAGGACAACATTGGCTATTCTCCAGTCCTCTGGAACCCCGCCTGTGGTCAAAGGGGATGTGAAGATATCTGTTAAGGCCCCAGCTATTTCTCCCCTTGCCTCCTGCGGTAACCTGGGATAGGTCCCATCTGGCCTCAAGGACTTGTCTACTTTAATGCAATTTAGGATACTCAACACTTCCTCCTTTGATATATTGACATTCCCTAGAACATTCACACACCTATCTCTGACCTCAACACCCATCATGTCCTTCTCCTTGGCGAATATCATGTTATCAATGATTCTGATTCCTGGATAATCAGTGACTCTGGTTACTCTATTAACGGCAATACTGATTTCTCTATTATCAGTGATTCTGATTCCTCTATTGTCAGTGATTCTGATTCCTATTTTATCCTTGTTTCTGATTCCTCTATTTTCAGTCACTCTGGTTACTCTATTATGAATGATTCTGATTCCTGTATTGTCAGTGATTCTGATTTTTCTATGACCAGTGATTCTGATTCCTCCATCATCAGTGACTCTGGTTACTCTATTATCATTGATTATGAATGTTCTACTTCATCAGTGATTCCTCTATTATTGCAGATTCTCATTCCTCTAATAATAGTGAATCCACTTTATCATTGACTCTGATTGCTCTATTGTCATTGAATCTGGTTCCTTTGTTGCCAGCGATTCTTAATCCTCTGTTATTTTTGAGTTTGTGTCCTCTATAATTAATGATTCAGATTGCTCTATTATCACTGCTTCTGCTTTTCCTATTATCAGTGAACCTGACTCCTCTATTATCACTGAATCTGATTCCTCTATTATCAGTGAATCTGATTCCTCTATTATCAGTGATTCGAATTTCTCCATTATTCATGATACCGATTCCTCTAGTAATAGCGATTCTGATTTTTCTACTATCAGTGATTTTTATTCCTCTATTATCCACAATCCTGATTCTTCTATTATCATTTATTCTGATTCATCTATTATCAGTGGTTCTAATTCATCTGTTATCTGTGATTCTGATTCTTTCACTCTCGATTATTCTGATTCCTTGATTTTCAGTGATTCTTATTGTTCTATTATTAGTGATTCTGATTTCTTAAGTGTTCATGATCCTGCTGCTATTATTGTTATTGCTATATTATTGTTGTTATGAGTCTTCTACAATTAATGATTCGCAATGTTGTATTATCTGTGGTTCTGCTTCCTGTATTATCGGTGATTTTGATTGCTCTATTATTAATGATTCTGCTTCCTCTATTATCCGTGATACTGATTTCTTTAGTAACAGTGAGTGTGATTGCCCTACTATCAATCTTCTGATTCCTCTATTGTCAGTGACTCTAAATCCTCTATCATTCAGGACTCTGATTCCACTATTATCAATGATTTTAGTACCCTGTTATTCATGATTTTGAGTTCACTATTATCAGTGATTCTTATTCCTCTGTTACCAGTTAATCGGATTCCTCTTTGATTCTGAATCTTTTTTAAAAATTGATTCTGAAACCTCCTTAATTGTTGACTCAGATAGTTCTATCTTCCTCTATAATCAGTGATTCTAATTCCTCTTTATTTGTGATTTCAATCCCTCTATATCAATAATTCTCATTCCCCCATTATCAGTTATTCTATATCCTCTGTTATCAGTGATTCTGTATCCTCTATAATCAGTGATTTTGATCCCTCTACTATCAGTGATTATGTGTCCTCTAATATCACATATTCTGATTCCTCTATTAATATTGATTCTGTTTCTTCTCTGATCAGTGATTCTTCTGATTGCTCTGTTATCAATGTTTCTGATTCCAGTATTAGCAGTGACTCTGATTCATCTGTTATCAGTAATTCTCAATCCTATGATCATATTGATTATTGCTGATTCTGATTTCTCTATCATTAATCATTCTGATTCCTCTATAATCAATGATTCTGATTGCTTTATGGTCAATGATTCTGAACCCTCTGTTATCTGTGATTCTGATTCCTCTGTTATAAGTGGTTCTGAATCCTGTTAGAATTGACTCTTCATCTTCTATTATTAATGATGCTGATTCCTCCATTATTAATGATTATGATTCATTTTTAATATTAATTTGGCATCTTCTATTATCCGCGATTCCGACTTATGTATTAACAGTGATTCTGATTCTCCATTATATGTGATTCTGATTCTTCTATTATCAGTGATTCTGATTCCAATATTATCAATTATTCTGATTCTTCTATTATTAGTGATTCTGATTCTCCTAGTATCCGTGATTCTGATTCCACTAGTATCAGTGATTCTGATTCCACTATTATTAGTGATTCTGATTCCTCTGTTATTATTGATTCTGACTCCTCTATAATTAATTATTATGATTGCTCTATTATCCATGGTTCTGCTTCTCCTATTATCAGTGATTATTTTTGCTCTACAATCAGTGATTCTGTTTGCTATATTATGAATGATTTCTCTGTTACTTGTGATTCTGATTCCTCTTTCTATTGATTCTGAACCTTTGATAATTATTTTGATTGATCTATTATCCGTGGTTCTGCTTTCCCTACTATTAGTGATTATGATTGCTCTATTATCAGTGATTAGCATTCCTCTATCAGTGATTTTGATGTCTTTGTTATTAATACTGAATCCTCTATTATCAGTGACATTGATGCCTCTATTACTAGTGTTTCTGATTCCCCTATTATTCATGATATTGATCCCTCTATTATCAGTGAATCTGATTAATCTGTTCTCAGGGATTCTGCTTGCTCCATTATTAATCATGCTGATTCCTCTATTATCAGTGATGCTGATTCCTCTGTTCTTAGTGATTCTAAATCCTTGGTTATCATTGATTCTGACTCCTCCATTATCAGTGATTCTGGTTGCTCCATTATTGATGATTATGATTACTCTATTATTAGTGATACTGATTCCTCTAGTAGTAATAATTCTGATTCCTCTACGTTATCAATGATTCTAATTCCTCTATTATTCATGATGCTGATTCCTTTAGTAATAGTGATTCTTATTTCTCTACTACCAATGATTCTTAATCCTTTATTATTCGTAATTCTGATTCTGCAATTATCATTGATTTTAATTCCTCTATGATCAGCGATTCTCATTCGCCAACTTTATCAGTGATTCTGAATCCTCCATTTTCAGTGATTCTGAATTGTCTATTAGTAATGATTCTAATTCCTCTATCTATTGTCTTAGTATTCTGTTATTCGTGATTCTCAATACTCTGTTATCTGTGAGTCTGATCGCTCTGTTATCAATGTTTCTGATTCCCCTATTAGCAGTGATTCTGATTCATCGTTCAGTCCAAGGATGTGCAGGTTAGGTTGGTTGACCATGCTAAATTGACCTGAGTGTCAGGGGGATTAGCAGGCTAAATATGTGGGGTTACAGGGATAGGGCCTTTATGGGATTGTTGTTGGTGCAGGTTCGATGGGTCGAATGGCCTCCTTCTGCACTGTAGGGATTCTATGATCTGTTATCAAGTTTAACGTTTTTTTAAAGTTCATTTATTATTGTCACAAGTAGGCTTACATTAACACTGCCATGAAGTTACTGTGAAAATCCCCTAGTTGCCACACTCTGGCGCCTGTTTGGGTACACTGATGGAGAATTTAGCATGGCCAATGCACCTAACCAGTACGTCTTTTGGACTGTGGGAGGAAACCGGAGCACCCGGAGGAAACCCACGCAGACACAGGGGGAATGTGCAAACTCCACACAGGCAGTGACCCAAGCCAGGAATCGAACCTGGATCCTTCGCATTGTGAGACAGCAGTGCTACCCACTGTGCTACTGTGCCATGTCAGTGATTCTGAATTCATATTAGTATTGATTCTGACTCCTTGATTATTATTGATTCTGATTTCTCTATTACTCATCATTCTGATTCCTCTGTTGGAAGTGGTCTGAATCCTCTTTGTATTAATTGTGCACCTTCTGTTTATTAATGACGCTGATTCCTATATTATTAATGATTATGATTATTTTTGTTATTATGTTATTAATTCAGCTTTCTCTATTATTCGTGAATCTGATTCCTGTATCAACAGTAATACTGATTCTGCTATTGTCACTGATCCTGAATCCTCTTATTATTGATTCAAAATCCTGTATAATCAATTATTCAGATTGCTCTATTATCCATGGTTCTGCTTCTCTTGTCTATCAGTGCTTCTGATTAATCTATCGTTGGTTGATATTGATATTTCTGTTGTTGATTGTGACGTTTCCATGTAACACCTCTTTTTATGATGTATTTTTCCATGATTGTGAATTTGAATCCTTTATAGTTGTTGCTGCTGTTGATTCATCTATGCTACTTTCTTAAACTGTAGGGGTTTTCTTCGATGAGCTTTAGCAAACACATCTTGGGGAGAGGGGGCGGGGGGGGGGGGGGGCAGGGGAATGAGATACATCCTGACCATTGTACATTCTGCATTCATAAATTGATTCATTGCAATTTCGCAAATTACAAAGTTCTCATCGAACCGATATGATCTGAAAATACGTTGTTGATGCAGACGTGAAATGTGCTAATTTTAGAGGGAACGGAACCACTCTACATTTGCGCTTGCCTGTTTTGCTGCCATCTACCGTTCCGGCTATTTTGTTTGACCCGATGTCCAATTCGATCCCTAAAGCCCCTGAGGCCAGCAAGGTTCAAACAACCTGGCGGTATTCCACCATTGTCACGTTTAAACCTGTCAGTCTTTTGCACCCCTGCTTTTCTTTGGATTTAACACCCAGGAAAACATTTTATCTACAGTTTCCCCCTGAAACTTAGAACAGAGATCGGTAGTAGTGAAATTGCGACCAGTTTTCGATGATGAGACCACATGCGATCTAGTAGTTTTCAGAACCACGGACATTCAGTCAGTAAGAACGCAACAGCTATCTGTTACACAACACGACCTGCACTTCCGAGATGTTAAAGGTGCTCAGTCGTTCCTGTAATAAATAACGTTCAGGTTCAAAAAATGATTTAGATCTACATTGTAATCATGTATCTCGCCTTTTAGAGCTTTGTTTCATCAAGTGCTCAAATGCTATCAAGGATGCATCACGAAATTTTGTTTTATTTTGTTCAGTCGAACCGATGGAGTTTTGCTGAAAATATTCCAAATGCACACATCATCCCACATTTACCACGGGACCGTCTCCACTTGCAGTATTTGTGACAATAAAACATTGACTGCCCTCCAGTGTCGGGAGATACAAGTGCAGTTGTATTGCAAAACTGTAGCACCTACCGGCTTCATTGTAACTATGCATCTTGAAGTGGCAAGCAACGCTCTCGTCATGATAAAACATTTATTGAATATATTATTTGATCATTTGAACATTAGAATACCATTACGAGTATTAATTGGATCTATTTTCATCATTAGGAGAGCCGATACAGACCTTGGGCGGAGTTGTTTCTTTCTGCGCTATTACACTTTGATTATGTGTTCTGTGATTTTTTATGATTCCGAGCTCTTGGTCCGTGGTACTTAATTATTTAAGTTTAAAACATTTAAGTTTTAAACGCTAGTCTTAGACCTACTCTTCTCTCCCTCAAGTTGAATGTAAAATTCATTCACATTATGAGCACTGCTACCTAGGGGCACCCTATCAGCAGTGATTCTGGTTCATCTTATCAAGTTTAACGGTTTTTAAAAAAGTTTATTTATTATTGTCATGTAGGCTTGCATTAACACTGCAATGAAGTTACTGTGAAAATTCCCTAGTCACCACACTCTGGCACCATGAGGCTATTAATTAATCCTATCTCATTGCACAATACCATGTGTAGCACAACCTGCTCCCTGGTTGGCTGCTAGAAGTGCTGACCTAAGAAAATATCCTGAAAACATTCTATGAATTTGTCATCCACACTACCTTTGCTCATCTAGTTATTCCAGCCTCTAAACTGATTAAAATGCCCATGAGAATCACTGTACCTTTCTTGACAAACTCTCACGATTTCCTATTTGCTACCCTGTCCTATTGTGTAATTACTGTTGCTATTATTGATCTTGATTCCTCTATTATCACTGAATCCAATTCCTCCCATTATTGGTTCTGATTAATCTATGATTGGTTGATGTTATTATTGGTGATTGTGTCTTTTCCATGTAGTATCTCTTTTTATGATATCTCTTTCTGAGATTGTGGATTTGAATCTTTTATAGTTGCTGCTGATGTTGCTTCTTCAATTATTGTTCCTTTTTAAACTACATGAGAATTATTCTGTTTTTTCTTTGATGAGCTGTAGCAAAAACATTGTGGGAAAAGAAATGAGAGAAATCCTGACCATTGTACATTTTCCATTCATAAATGGATTCATTGAAATTTCATGAATTACTAAATTTGCATTGAACAAATATGATAGAAAATTATGTTGTTTATGTAGATGTGAAATATGTTCATTTTAGAGGGAATCGATTCACCCTATACTTGCATAATAGGATTAAAATCTGCATTGTATTGATATCCTTTTCCTTTTAGAGCTTTGTTTCACAGTGTGCTCAAATGCTATTAAGCCTGCATCACAAAGGTCTGTTTTATTTTGTTCAATCAAATAGCATAGTTGGATTTGGGTGACTGGCCTTGGCTGACTGTGCAGAGTTTGCACATTCTCCCTTCATATGCGTGGGTTTCTTCTGGGTGCTCCAATTTCCTCCCCCAGTCCTAAGATGTGTGGGTCAGGTGGATTGGCCATGGTAAATGTGTGGGGTTATGGGGATAGGGTGGGGGAGAGGGCTTGTGTAAGATACTATGTTAGATACTCGGTGCAGACCTGATGGGCCAAATGGCCTCCCAGAATCATAGAAACCTTCCAGTTCAAAACAGGCCATTTGGTCCATCCAGTCTGCATCCATCCTCTGACAGAGTAACTTGCCTAAGCCCTCTCCCCTACCCTATTCTCGTAACCCCACACATTTTCAATGGCCAATCCATCTCATTTACGCATCTTGGGATACAAAGGGAAATTTAGCATGGCCAATCCACCTAATTTGCACATTTTTGGACCATGGGAGGAAACAGGAACACCCGGAGGAAACCCACGCAGACACCGAGAGAACGTGCAAACTCCACACAGTCACCCCGAGCCGGAATTGCACTATGATTTTTGATGAAAATACTCCAAATGCACACATCATTCCACATTTACCACCGGACCGTCTCCACTTGTTGCAGTATTTGTGACAAGAAAACATTGACTGACTGCCCTCCAGTGTCAGGAGATGCAAATACAGTTGCTTTGCAGACTGTCGCACTTATTGGCATCATTGTAGCTCTGCATCCTGAAATGGCAAGCGACGCTCTCATCATGATAAAAGGTTGTGTTAATACATAATTTTATCATTTGAGCATCAGAATTTTTATTTTAAATATTAATCGGATCTATTCTGTGGTTAATTTATGATTCTGAACACATCGTCAGTCGTGTTTCCCCACAATAGACCAGAAGTATGGGACTTTCAAATGTATCCCTGTCACTGTTACCGCTTTGTTCCATAAACTGAGGCACATCTGCGCTTTGTGAAGACTGCTCTCATCAACGTCAGTTTGATACTGTACAGCAGTGGACGATATATTCGGAGACACAATACGAAAATGTTGTTGTCATAGTTATATTTTCGTAAATAAGCTCCTTCAGGATGATTCCTTCCCTTGCCATCATGGCAATTCATAGCTTTGCGATGTGTGGCTCTGTGTTCTAGACTTGAATGGGTTGCGTAATTAGACTCCTTCACTTCTCTGCAACCCTCTCTGAAAATCTATCTCTTTGATCTAACTCTTGCTCACTTCTCCTAATATCCCCTTATGTGACTTCGTGTTGATTTTTAACTGCTAGCGCTCCTCTTCGCCTCGGACGGTTCGAACTGTTGAAGATGTCAAAATGCATACCCACGCAAGTTGTCGAAGCACCCAACATATGATATTAATATGTTATATCGGGATGACCATAGAGTGTACAAGTAGTTCCAATGGGCTCATTTTGAAATTTACAAACAGAAACTAAACATTGAAATGTCATTGAGAACTTTTAGCTCAGTCGCATTACAAATCCTCTTAATGAGGATGTGGGAAGATGGAATTTAATTAAAACACTCTTTGGTGTTTCTTGAATCAGTGGCGGAGAGCCTGCTGAGTTTCCTATCAGTGTAACTGAAAGTAGGCTCGCTCTTATTGATTGAGTTTTTCGCTTTTCACGGGAGACACATTTTCTAGCCAAGTTTATTCAAAATTGAAAACAACTGAACACATTCTTGGCGATAGTTGAGGTGCACTTCAGTGCTGCCATCTCTCGTTCAGCACCGGGACTTAGGAGCTTCCATCGCTGTTTGAATTCTAAAGCTTCTGTTCGAAAGGTTCGCAGCGATTTTTATTGTACAGACCTTAAAGTAAAAATTGGTCCCGTGGTAAATGTGGGATGATGTGTGCATTTGGAATATTATCAGCAAAACTCCATCTATACGGTTCGACTGAACAAAATAAAAGAACTTCGTGATGCATGCTTAATAACAGTAAGAAGTCTCACAACACCAGGTTAAAATCCAACAGGTTTATTTGGTGGCACGAGCTTTCGGAGCGCTGCCCCTTCATCAGGTGAGTGGAGGATTGGGTTCACAGACTCAATTTACAAGATAATGGTTGGAATGCGAGTCTTAACAGGTAATCAAGTCATTACAGGTGCAGACAATGTGAATGGAGAGAGGTTTAAGTACAGGTTAAAGAGGTGTGAATCGTCTCAAGCCAGGACATTTAGTGACATGTTGCAAGCCCAGGCAAGTCTTGGGGGTTACAGGTAGTGTGACATGAACCCAAGATCCCAGTTGAGGCCATCCTCATGTGTGCGGAACTTAGCTATCATAGAAATCATAGAAACCCTACAGTGCAGAAGGAGGCCATTCAGCCCATCGAATCTGCACCGACCACAATCCCACCCAGGCCCTACCCCCACATATTTACCCGCTAATCCCTCTAACCTATGCATCTCAGGACTCTAAGGGGCAATTTTTAACCTGGCCAATCAACCTAACCCGCACATCTTTGGACTGTGGGAGGAAACCGGAGCACCCGGAGGAAACCCACGCAGACACGAGGAGAATGTGCAAACTCCACACATAGTATTTGAGAATCACTGTTCCTTCATTGTTACTGGGTCAAAATCCTGGAACCCCCCCAGTAGCACAGTGGATGTTCTTACAACACATGGACTGTAACTGGTTCAAGAAGGCAGATCAGCTACACCTTCTCAAGGGCACTTAGAGATGGGCAATAAAAAATGATGGCATAGCCAGCGACACCCATGTCCCATTAAAGATTTTTTTTTAAATGGTATGAAATTAACCTGGGGCAGGAGACTGGGAGTGACATTAGACTCAACTCTTAACATGGCCAGTCATTGCAGAGCAACAGTTAATAATGTCTATAGAATATTGAGTTACACAGTCATATCAGTGGAATCAAAGACAGATTGTCAGGTTAAAATTCTGAGTGCATAATCATACCCTTAGTTAGCAGGTAGCATTAAGAAGAAAAGTTAATTAAAAATATTGGAATTTTCCCTTAATGTCTATGTTTATAGCCAAAAATGACTGCCAGTAGGATTTACAGTGAATGAAATGGAGGTGGCATATTTGCATCCAATTGTCTGAAATTTTTAATGAACGTGGCCTCAGGTGCGCGGTCGAGACATGAAGAAAAATATATACATAGAAATCATATGGTACAGAAAGAGGCCATTCGGCCCATCGAGTCTGCACCGACCACAATCCCACCCAGGCCCTACCCCCATATCCCTACAGTTTTACCCACTAATCCCTCTAACCTACGCATCTCAGGACACTAAGGGCAATTTTTTTTTTTAGCATGGCCAATCAACCTAACCCGCACATCTTTGGACTGTGGGAGGAAACCGGAGCACCCGGAGGAAACCCACGCAGACACGAGGAGAATGTGCAAACTCCACACAGACAGTGACCCAAGCCGGGAACCGAACCCAGGTCTCTGGAGCTGTGAAGCAGCAGTGCTAACCACTGTGCTACCGTGCTGCCCCGTATATCTTTATAAAGTAATCCAGCTGATGAAGTCATTTTTAAAAAATGTTTTTCAAAACACAATTGCTGAACTGACAAGATGGCTCCAGCTGGTCAGATGCTGGTTTCTGGATGTTTCTGAGTAATTTTAAAGTTGGGCTAACACCTCAAACATCAGGAATGTCACATTCCTTACATAGCATAAACATTCCAGCCAAGTCAACAAGTTTTTCAACAATAGCCAAACGGCAGATAAGCTGAAATCAGAGGGTAAGCTGTGACAGATGAAGATGTGGGGAGAGGGGGGAGATGGGTGGGAGAGAGATAAAATAGAGAAAGAGGGGGAAAAATGAAGCAAAGGAGGAGAAAAGGTAAAAAAGGGGGGAAAGAGTGGGAAGGATCCCAGCTTACCCTCTGATTTCAGCTTCTCTGCCGTTTGGCTATTGTTGAAAAACTTGTTGACTTGGCTGGAATGTTTATGCTATGTAAGGCCATTCACAACTTCTATTCGCTCCACAGACTGCCATTAGCACCTCTTAGCCTTTCCCCTTGTCTTTGTGGCTATGACTCATCTTTCATTCTCTCAGCCTGCAGTCTAAATATCTCCCACTTTCTAAGCCTTTTAGCTTTGACGAAGGGTCATCTGGACTCGAAACATCAGCTTTTTTCTCGCCTTACAGATGCTGCCAGACCTGCTAAGATTTTCCAGCATTTTCTCTTTGGTTTCGGATTCCAGCATCTGCAGTAATTTGCTTTTTATGTCAGCCTTGAAACCTGTTTGAAAGGGGTGGCATTCATAAGGCAGATCTCAGTTCACTTGACATTTTGAGGTGAGTGCAACATGCATAGCCTACCTATCATAGTGCTGTGCCACTCCTATCGTGCTGAATGCCACTCTTCTGGCGCAGAGCATTTCATGCCCTCCAGTTCCATGCCAACATTATCTGTATAGAGAGCGCTGTGCTGTGGGACTCATGGTCCTTGCACTTGGACCAATTCTGACCAGTGTTGCATCTGGGGTTGTGGACTACAGGGATCTTCTGCCCCTGGTGCCTGAGACCATAGTCTGTATAGGCAGCACTTTGCTGTGTGGACTCATGAACCCCTCATTTGAACCGACTCAAAGTTTGATCGGGATGGGATGTGATGTGAGGGTGGGGCTGACAAAGACAAGGGTGAATGATGTAGAAGGAGGGCTGTTCAGGAACTGGGGTAGAAAGGCAAGCACAAAAAAGGGCAATGGGGAAGGAGGGCCTTGCAAAGATAGGGGGATGGGCCAAAACAAAAGGGGGGGGGGCAATGAGGAAGACGAGCTGCAAAGATGGCATGATGGAAGGGCAAGAAGGCATGATGGAAGGTTGAGGGGCAAGGAGGTGGAGGAGGATGACAACAATGGAAGGTAGAGGAAACACCAAGGGATGGGAAGCTGGACCCTGGCAAGGATGCCTGAAATGCTGATAAGCAAAGGGGCCAAAGAAAGATCACATTGTTTACTGGAAGGGGATGCACGCAGTTTCCATAATGGAGGGGCAGGGACTCATTAGTGTGGCACATAAAGAATGGTTCGCCTGAACAGTCAGAAGTTGGGGGTGCTGTTGTTTGGGAGGGTCACTTTTGCCCTTGATCCTCATTGCAATGGGGAACTATGTGAAGGGTTCTGTTTCTGTTCAGGGGCCTCGATACAGAAATTGCCGAATTCAGAGGTTCCTGTTGCAAAATGGAAAGGAGTCACAAGCAGTACAGGGGCTATGGGAATCATACAGTCAGAGACAGTGTACAAGTGCAGTGGGCATGCAGCAGAAGCAATAATTGGGAACATGATGTACTCCAACTGAAGAAAGGGGCAAGGGCTGTGTGCTGCATAGGAAAAAAAGCAAAGCTTTGTGAGCAGGGCTGACTTCCAATTGCTGTCTTGAACTTGGCGGGTTCTGTACTGGGCTGCAGAGGGAATGGTGATGGTGACTGTGGCATCTGAATCCTGTAGATAAAGACATAATACAGTAGTGGGAGACTGGGGGAGGTATGTGAGACTCTCATAGGGTGCATTTGTGCATAATGGTGCACAGCGTCCAGCTGGGATGGGTAGATGTCCACTTGGGACATGGGCACTTTGCAGGTGATGGGCTCTGGGAGAGGATTGGACTGTCCACCACAAACACAATGGGATCCAGAATTACTGGGGGAGGCTGGAGAATAACAGGGGGTAGTTGAGGTTCCAAGTAAATCTGAGGCTCATGGACAGTGAGAGAGGGAGGATCAACTTGGTCTGAAAGTAGAGGTGCAGCACCACCATCTTGAGGTCCCAGAACAATGACACCCAGTAGAACAGAAAGTAAGATTTGTTCTGTCTGGGATAGGTATGAGGCATGAGGGGTGTACAATCACTTGTTGGCACCATTACAGAGGACAGGATACAGGTCAGTTTAAAAGGGGAGAGACCTCGTAGCCCAGGAAGCAATTGAAAGCCAATCATTTCCTTTCGCACCTTTAAAGGCATGAACAGAACTCATGAGCTTTACACCGAAGACTCAACATTGACAGGGTATAAGTTAGGAATGCAGACTCGGAGAATGAAGGCAATAGTGAAGGGGACACAGTTGCATCATATCTGGCATTTCATCAATGAAGGGGAATCACTGTTTCCCAATGAATGCCATTCATTACTGGCCAGACAGCTTTCACTCATTGACCATGAGCAACTGAAAGGTCATTGGTCTGCTGCTTCAAATCATGGTTTAATCATTTAATTCATCCCTTATCACCTCACAGAGGGCTCCAGATGTCATACTTCTGGAATGGAGTGATGTTCACCTGTGTGTGTGCTTGCACCTCAGGGACAAGGTTGTATCAAGTACAACGCAAGCAGCGCACCCAAAGATGTGGACCCAACAATTCCCCTAGGTATCTCAATCAGTGCTTCCTTTTCTGCACCCTTTAATCATTCTTGTCTTCGATGTTTCTTTTTAGAGTGAATGCAAAAGGACTAATAGATTGACGTCTCAATGCTGCATTCCTCAGAGTTCTCATTCAATGGGGGAAGTGAAGGAGTGAGAGGCATCACCGTGCGCAGCTCCAGCAGGAGGTGCCACCTTAGGCACGGCCAAGGGGAGCCCAGCATGAGCAGGAGGAAGAGGAGGAGAAACCCAGACAGCAGAGGTGACTCGCCACACTGTGGGTTTATTGTCAAATACTACTTACGAATGAGTGAGAGGAAGTGCTGGACATGCCTGCACATGTTCTGAGACCTTGCAAATCACAGAGGCCAAATTCTTTGTAAAGATCTGATGCAATATGGCGTTGTAAGCTTTGCCCTGTCTGTGGCTTTAAAGGTGACAGCAGCACTCAACTTCTTTGCCTCTGCGTCTTTCGAGGGATCGCCACGAGTCTTGTGTGCCATCTCTCAGTCTGCAACACCTCAATACATAAAGAAGGACACCAATGCCCTTTATAGAAAGAACCATCATATGTCTTCTTCTGATTGGCAGTCCGGGGTTCTGCAGAGATCTGTGCTAGAACCCCAACTATTCAGATTATATATTAATGATTTGGAAGAGGGAACTGAATGTATTAACTCCAAATTTGCAGATGATACAAAGTTGGGTGGGAGGGTGAGCTGTGAGGAGGATGCAGAGATACTTCAGTGTGATTTGGACATGCTGAGTGTTTGGGCATATGCATGGAAGATGCAGTAGAATGTGGATAAATGTAAGGTTATCCACTTAGGTAGCAATAATAGGAAGACAGATTATTTCTTGAATGGGTGTAAATTGAGAGAGGTGGATGTCCAATCATTTGGAGTGGGCATCTACAATTATGAGGAACATCGAGCCCATGAACGAATCGACATAATCGACATGTAGCTGGATCCACGGCCTACCCAGCCATTCCAAAGGGTGTATAGGGGCTGATAATAATAACTTCTGCCCTTGTTGGCATTGCTGACTCTGACCCAAGAGTGCAGCTCGATCCGTATCTATGCCTCATCATCAAACAAAGCATCTTGTGAGCATCTTCATTTTGATCACTTCTAGGCAGCCATGGTGAAGGATGGGGTGGCGGCCCTGGCTTGGGATGACAACTCATGATCCCCATAAGAGTATGCCATCGTCTATGGTCAGTTGCTCTCTCCAACTCCAATATGGGGGATTTCAGGCTGTAATAACCTTTTGGTTTCCCCTGTCAGCACTAACTGTTTCAATTTAGTGAAGATTGGGTCTTTTTGAGTCCACAGTCAGATATTATTTGCTGCTACTCGGAGAAACTCCAAAAAATTCATTTTCATTATAGTCTCTTCCATTGAGGTAACCACCAGTGGGGTGTCTGCTAATGGGAGTCAACTCTAGACATCTGTGTTAGCAACCTGGTTTCCTGGACGGCATTCCAATTGATAATTGTAAGCACAGTAAGAGTTTTAACAACACCAGGTTAAAGTCCAACAGGTTTATTTGGTAGCAAATACTATTGTTGTTAAAACTCTTACTGTGTTCACCCCAGTCCAACGCCGGCATCTCCACATCATAATTGTAAGCAGCCAGTAATAAAGCCCACCACTGGATTCAGGCTGATGCTATGGGCGGCATTGCCTTGTACTTCCTTGGCAGTCCCAGTAGTGTCTTGTGGTCTGTGGTAATGATGAATTTCCGCCCATAAAGGTACTGGTGGAATTTTTTCACACCAAATATCACCGCCAACCCTACTTTTTCAATTTGTTTTCCACAATATCCAAGATCCTGGAAACATACACAATTGAGCGCTCCTCTCAGTTAGGCCACCTCTGTGCCAATATTGCCCCGATGCCACATGAGGACACATTGCAGGTCAGTAACAGTTCTTTCCTGGGATCATAATGTGCCAGAACATTCAATGAGGAAAACTGTTGCTTTATTGAAGACCATGGATTGACCGTGTCAGTGCTCAAAAGATATTCGGACACAGCACTCACGAGTGATCGATCCTTTATTGCCTTCTTATCGATAAAGAGAGGAGAACTGGAGAATTCCTAAGACTTCTCCAGCCTGCTCTACTGAATTGTGTGCAGTTAGCTTTTTTTATAGAGCATTTCTTACACCTTCTAGTACTGATAATTGCTTCTAGTCACGCACACAGGTAAATTATTTATATATGATACAAATAGGTAGACCCAAGGTGATGGCTGTTTAATTGTGTCCCATTGGTAATATCACAATCTTTAGGGTAGACGGACGGAATGTCTTTTCAGACAATGGTCACTTAGTCATGTCTTTATTATGGTTTTGGTGCTTCAGCAAGGACATTCAGCTGCATCCTGTTGATAGATATAATGAAACATCCATCTTTGTCTGCGCTGCCCATTTCATGTATATGCAGAGATAGCCAGTCTACAGTACAGGGTACTGCTGCTGATGTGCTAATTTTCCTGGTTCCCTGGCCGACTCCCTGGTGAGCTCAGTCTCCATTCCCACAACCAGAAGACCACTCGCAAGGCTGATTCTTTTTTAGTAGTTGGTGTAATGGAACCAGGATGGAGGCAAGGTTGGATATAAATTTCCCATAGTAGGTTGCTCAGAAATGATCTTAACTCCTGGATGGACAGGGGAGCCGGGGTGCCTTTGATCACCCGCACCTTGTCCTCCAATGGGTATAGACCACACTTGTCTACTCTGTCGCCCAGATAGGTCACTTGGGGAGCCTGGAGTACACAGTTTTCCCTTCTTAGGCATATGCATGCTTTGGAAAATCAACATAGAACTTTCTTAAGGTTCTCCAGATGTTCTTTATTTGTTTTTCTGTTATGAGGATGTCATCCAGATAAATAGCAACTTGAGGCAGACCTTGTAAAATGTTCTCCACCATTCACTGGAAGATTGAGCAGGCTGATGATACCTCAAATGGCAGTCTAGTAAATTGGTGCAGGTCCTTATGAGTATGAATTGTTGAATATCTCTGCGAATCCTCATCTAGCTGTAATTGTGAGTAAGTGTGACTCATATCAAGTTTCAAAAACGTGAATCCTCCTGCCAACTTCACGTATAAATCCTCAATCCGAGGGATTGAGTATTTATCCAGCTGCAAGAAACCGTTTACTGTTTGTTTAAAATCCCCGCAGAGGCAAACTAATCCATCGGGCTTCGAAATTGGTGCGACCGATGCTGCCCATTCTGCAAATTGGACTGGTTTGATGACCCCTTCACCTTCAGTCTTTGGATTTCTGCTTAAATTTTTTGCGTAAGGCAAATGGTACTGGGATGGCCTTCCTGGTCAACATGTAAGTTCACCTTGCTTTCTTTGATAGCCCCTTGACCTTCCTGCAAAACCTCAGGGTATTTAAGCAGGACTTCACTAAGGCCGCCATTGTCTAGCTGAAAGATGTTGAGCCAACTTAGGTAGAATCGCTTGCAACCAATTTCATCCCATTAGGCTTGGCCCCGAGCCCTCCACTACAATCATTGGTAACTGAACCAGCTGCTTTTCAGAGGAGACAGGGGCACAGGTTGTACCTTCAATTCACAAAGGTTCCCCTGCAGAGGTTCTCAGCCTTGCTGAGATCTTGAGTAAAGTTAAGGGCTGGGATCCAGAGCAAATGTTATGAAACACTGATTCCCTGACCACCAATATGATCGCACTGATATGGACCTCCATTAGTATCGGATATCCATTTAACCATACATTTATCTTAATTGGATCTGATCTGGGCATCGATATGCAATTTAATTGTTCTAAATCAGGGTGCGAATTCCAGAGTGCGAATTCTCCTGGATACTGGCCTACAAGTTGTTTTTCTAAATCTAGATCTTGTTGCTGTTTCGACTTCTCATACCGGCAACAATTACAATGCACTTCCAGGTGGGATTCTGAAGGGCTGTTTGTCGAAGTTTGGCTTATAGTTCCTGAGTGAAGCTATGTAATTGCCTGCGCTCAAGTAGTGGTCCCCGAACTCAGTCGAACTGGCATGGGTGTCCACTTCCGTTGGGAATCCTTGCAACTCATATGCTCCACTTGCAGTATTATCCAATGATAAGGCCAGCTATAGCATCTCTTTGAAGTCCAGTTAAGCTTCAGCCAATAGGCGTTTTGAATAGTTATATTTGTAATCCAACATATCAGACGGTCTCTAAACATCTCATTGATGGTTAAACCAAATTCACTTGCTTCCGCCAGTCATCTTAACCTGGTTAGGAAATCCATAACAGATTCCCCTAGCTCTCAGATTGCCGAATCACAACAATAACATCTCAGAATTAGAGGTGGCTTGGGGTCATAGTATTCTCCAACTAGTTAAGCCAGTTTTTGAAAGGTTTTAATATCTGGAGCCTCGGGAAAGTTAAATTCCGAATTACAGCAAATGCTGAAGTGCCACAGGAAGTTGGGAGAATTACCTGTTGTTTTCCGTCTGCCATAATGTCGTTTGTCTGAGAAACATAACACCTGCATACCACATATTGGGTCCAGTCGTCAACAGCGGTGTCAAATGAGTTTAGTCTTCCAAACAGAGGCATGATGCATAAGAATGGTTTACTCCAACTGAGGCCAACTGTTGCGAGTGAGTTCCTTCACGGTCATGCTTTGCCTCGCCCCACTGAAATAACTCCCCTGAGGCCGTGTCCTTTCACCTATCTTAGATTTATTTTCATAGTAAGCAACATTCAGATTGATGCTTCCATGCACAGTGTATAAACCCCGAGTGCCCGTAACCCTGACACTCCACATTATGTAAAGTCATTACTGCCATAATCTGGGAGGTTGTATTATAAGAGGCAACACACAATCGTAGAGCCACATCTGCAGATGCAGGGATTCCTATCTGTACCCATCGCTATTGAGTCTCTGATCACTATTGCTCTTTCACTCTTATTCCGCTTACTTTTACAGCTGAGCCACCCACAGTGCCATGAACGTGGCTCTGGCTGCAATGCCCAGAGGAACCATCATTCTCACCATTTTCCATCGCAGAATAAGAGTTCTTGAGTGAGATGCACTCTGGGGTTTCCTTGACTACCTGTCTGACCCACTTCTTCTGACAGGTGCTGACCCATTCCCCCTCTGACTGCACTTCCTTAAGCTGCGGGATGACCACGTCTAAAAATATGCTTTCCACGAACTCCTCAGCCTCACGCATGCACCGCTGTGCCCCCAGATGATGCTCAAGCTCAAAAACCCAGCTCTTAAGCAGTTCCACCAGGGGCCCAAACATCCTGGACCACTGCTACAAAAATATCAAACATGCCTACTGCTCTATCGCCCACCCACACTTTGGCAAATCAGACCACAAGGCTGTGCCCCTGCTCCCGACTTGCAAGCAAAAACTGAAGCAGGAGAATCCATCAAAGAAAGTCGTGCAATGTTGGTCTGAGGAATCGGATGATCTCCTATGGAGCTGCTTGGAGTCAGTGGACTGGTCAGTATTTAAAAACTCTGCGACCAGCCTGAACAAATATGCTACTACAGTAACTGACTTCATTAGTAAGTGTGTAGAAGACTGTGTGCCAAAGAAGTAAATCCGTGTGTTCCCCAACCGGAAACCATGGATGAACAGGGATATCCACTGCTTGCAGGAGTCCAGTTCTGAGGCGTTCAAGTCAGGCGACACTGACCTATTCAAGAAAGCCAGATACAATCTAAGGAGATCCATCAAGGATGCCAAAAGACAGTACCGGACCAAGTTAGAGTCCCAGGTTAGTCACACCGACCCCCGCCGTCTATGGCAGACTACAAGATGAAGGCATGTAAAATTGCCGGCTCCAAAGCACCCCTCCCTGATGACCTAAATGCATTCTATGCCCATTTTGAGCGATAGGTCAACAAGAGCATGCCCTCCACCCTGGATGAACCTGTATCTGGGGTCACCATTGCAGATGTCAGGGCAGCTTTCTCGAAGGTCAACACAACTGGCCTGGATGGGGTACCCGGACGAGCACTCAGATCCTGCGCGGATCAGGTGGCAGAGATATTCACAGACATCTTCAACCTCTCTTTACAACAATCTGAGGTCCCTATCTGCTTCAAGAAGACAACCATCATCCTGGTACCAATGAAAAACCAAACAATGAGCCTTAATGACTATCGGCTGGTAGCTCTGACATCCATCATTATGAAGTGCTACGAAAGGCTAGTCATGGCACAAATCAATTCCAGCCTCCCGGACTACCTGGATCCACTACAGTTTGCCTACCACCACAACAGGTCCACAGCAGATGCCATCTTCCTGACCCTGTACTCAACCCTGGAACACCTGGATAACAAAGACACCTATGACAGACTCCTATTGATTGACTTCAGCTCAGCCTTCAACATCATTATTTCCACAAAGCCCATCTCCAAACTCCATGGCTGGGCCTTGGCACCTCCCTCTGTGACTGGATCCTGAACTTCCTAACTCACAGACCACAATCAGTAAGGATAGGCAACAACACCTCCTCCATGATCATCCTCAACACCGGTATCCCACAAGGCTGTGTTCTCAGCCCCCTTCTATACTCTTTATACACCTATGATTGTGTGGCCAAATTCCCCTCCAATTCGATTTTCAAGTTTGCTAACGACACCACCATAGTGGGTTCGGATCTCGAACAATGAGGAGACAGAGTCCAGGAATGAGATAGAGAATCTGGTGAACTGGTGCGACAACAATAATCTCTCCCTCAATGTCAACAAAACAAAGGAGATTGTCATTGGCTTCAGGAAGTGTAAAGGAGAACATGCCCCTATCTACATCAACGAAGTAGAAAGGGTCGAGAGCTTCAAGGTTTTAGGTGTCCAGATCACCAACAACCTGTCCTGGTCCCCCCATGCTGACACTATAGTTAAGAAAGCCCACCAACACCTCTACTTTCTCAGAAGACGAAGGAAATTTGGCATGTCAGCTATGACTCTCACCAATTTTTACAGATGCACCATAGAAAGCATTCTTTCTGGTTGTATCACAGCTTGGTATGGCTCCTGCTCTGCCCAAGACCAAAAGGAGCTACAAAAGATTGTGAATGTAGCCTAATCCATCACGCAAACCAGCCTCCCATCCATTGATTCTGTCTACACTTCCCACTGCCTTGGCAAAGCAGCCAGCATAATTAAGGACCCCGTGCATCCCAGACATTCTCTCTTCCGCCTTCTTCCGTCAGAAAAAAGATACAAAAGTGTGAGGTCACGTACCAACCGACTCAAGAACAGCTTCCCGGCTACTGTCAGACTTTTGAATGGACTTACCTGTCATTAAGTTAATCTTTCTCTACGTCCTAGCTATGACTGTAACACTACATTCTGCACTGTCTCGTTTCCTTCTCTATGAACGGTATGCATTGTCTGTATAGCACGCAAGAAACAATACTTTTCACTGTATGTTAATACATGTGACAATAATAAATCAAATCAAATCAAATCAAGGACCCCACGCATCCTGGACATACTCTCTTCCACCTTCTTCCATTGGGAAAAAGATACAAAAGTCTGAGGTCATGTACCAACCAACTCAAGAACAGCTTCTTCCTTGCTGCTGTCAGACTTTTAAATGGACTTACCCCGCATTAAGTTGATCTTTCTCTACACCCTAGCTATGACTGTAACACTACATTCTGCACTCTCTCATTTCTTTCTCTATGAAAGGTATGCTTTGTCTGTATAGCGTGCAAGAAACAATACTTTTCACTGTATGTTAATACATGTGACATTAATAAGCAATCAAGTCAAATTAAATCAGTGACAATTCTTGTAAATGTGGTCATCCAGACTGCAAAGAATGTAAGAACTCCCACCTGCTGCAGACCATGCAAATGCTGGGCTGACTCCCCAGTCAAACTTTTAGGAAAAATACCTTAAATTTATTCCAAGGAGAAAATCATTTTTTAAATTAAGCTAGAAAACTTACTTTTCCTTGTTGTAGCTTTAAATTGGAAGAAAAACAACTTACCCATTATGTATCAATCTGCTCTCCTCTCTTTGTGGCTGGGCAAGGCCACTTCCTGAAGATTAAAAAGTTAGAAAGCAAAAAAAAGCCAAAGAGCGCCTCTTTCACCTCTGTACCGAATTCCCACTTGCTCCAAATTCCCAAATGTAGTCACTCTGACTGTGTCTCACTCAGCTGATGTCTCTGCCAGTGCTCTTGCACCTGCTTACTGGGCCCCGTTATGAAGCATTTACCAGAGTCCATATATGCTGGTTGTAAATGGGGACTAGGGAGTAGGTAAGCGGTGGGGGTCTATAATTAAAGTCACAGTTCCAAGGTGGAATAAAGTTGCCCATGGATAGGATGGAATTAGTATAGAGCATCAATGGAAGTTGTCCAAGTTCAGAGACAAGTGTGGTTGGCTAGTGAAATGGAAGCTATCTGAAGGATACAGTGTCAGAGGATCCACATCAAGGTTTTTTCATGGACATGAAGAGCCAGTATCAGAATCAGTTGCAAAACAGCAAGAAATGGTGACAATATTGGAGGTCATCATAAGATCCAAAAATGACAGAGAGATGTACTTGGGCGCAGCATCATCAATCTTGATAGCCATGAATTACAATAGCTGAAGCAGAAAAGATAGTAGAACAAGAAGGCCAATACCTAGCAAGCAAGAGCAGCAGTGAGGGAAGGATAAAGTGATCAAAGTTACTTTAGGTTTAGAAAAATGAGCAGTGGGCTCAGGGACACCACAATTGTGCCTTACTGTGTAGTCAAATGCAAAAGAATAGATTTGAATTTCAAACAAGACCAAGTTCTGCTGCTGATGATGACCCACAGCCAGTCATCATTTCCCAGTTTTCAGTTGATAGGTCAGTTCGAAATCTATCCCATTTCACACGGTGATAGTGCCACACAACCAAAGGGAGGGCATCCTCAATGTGAAGACAGGACTTGATCTCAACAAGGACTACTTGATTACAACAATGAGTTGTGAGAGAGGAATTATTTTGTTCTTGTAACTGCTGTTGATAGCTTAATGAACAAAGGACCATTACTGTGCTCATATAACTCTTAACCACCATCGTTTTGGTTCATCAGAAAGTCAGTTTTAAAAATAGCATAAAAACAATAAAATCTTGATATATATTTTATATGCAGCTTTGGACTTATTTTCATATCTTTTTGATCTAACATTTGTAATGATAAGCCGAATAATCACAGTCAGTTTAATTTTAGTGACAAGAAAACTTCTGGAAAAAATAATTCAGGACAATTTTTTTTACTCATTCGTGGGACATGTGCATCACTGGCTGGCCAGCATTTATTGCCCATCCTTAGTTGTCCTTGAGATGAATAGCTGCCTTCTTGGAACACTGAAGTCCACGTGCCGTGGGTTGTAAAAAAAACCATTAGGGAGGAAAGTCCAGGTGTTTGACCTAGCGACTGTGAAGAACGGCGATATATTTCCAAGTCGGGATGGTGAGTGGCTTGGAGGGGAACTTGCAGATGGTGGTGTTCCCATGTATCTGCTGCCCTTGACATTCTAGATGGAAGTGATTGTAGGTTTGGAAGGTGCTGTCTAAGGATCATTGATGAACTTCTGCAGTGCATCTTGCTGCTGAGTGTTGGTAGTGGAGAGACTGGATATTTGTAG
Organism: Mustelus asterias; assembly: GCF_964213995.1. NCBI lineage: Eukaryota > Metazoa > Chordata > Chondrichthyes > Carcharhiniformes > Triakidae > Mustelus > Mustelus asterias. The sequence continues at coordinate 87,468,337 of NC_135809.1, forward strand.
ATGTGGTGCCAATCCAGTGGCCTGCTTTGTCCTGGATGGTGTTAAGTTTCTTCAGTGTTGTTGGAACTGCACCCATCCATGCAAGTGGGGTGTATTCCATCACACCCATGACTTGTGCCTTGTAGATGGTGGACATGCTTTTTGAGGAGTCAGGAGATGAGTTACTCACCACAGTATTCCTAACCCCTGATCTGCTCTTGTAGCCACTGCGTTTATCTGGCGAGTCCAGTTGAGTTTCTGGTCAATGGTAACCTAGAGGATGTTGACAGTGGGTGATTCAGTGATGGTAACACTGCTGAATGTCAAGGGGCGGTGGTTAGATTGTCTCTTATCGGTGATGGTCATTGCCTGGCATTTGTGTGGCGTGAATGTTACTTGTCAATTGTCAGCTCAAGCCTGGATATTGTCCAGATCTTGTTGCATTTGAACTTGTTTGATAACTGTTAGTTCAGAGTTTCTGATCGATAAAATTTGAATTTTAGAAGGTGCTAATCTGATTGGTTAATCCTTCCAAATCCCTTTTTAACAACTGATATATTCTGTAAAGTTACGCGGGTCTGAATCGTGTCTTTTATGTTTGTTTTGGTTTGAAGATGATTTTGTCAAGCAGAGACGTCAGAAAGTCCTGGGGAGTGTTGAGTGAAGCTCAGAATAAAATGGACAGTCACCAGATGCAGCAATTGCTGAATGTCATTGACATTATGGAGCAATTCTTCCTCCACCTTGTCCAGGAGCGATATCGGTGGAGGTCATGAAATGAGAGCCGCCTGGTTTTCTGGGCATTTACAGCCCCCGTTTTATAGCCTCCTCTCTGCAAGAACAGACTGACCTCTGTCCAGCTCCACCATCCCACCGCCTGCACACAGCACCTCAGTGAAATGAAGGGGTCCCCTTTAAATGGTCCCCATTCAAAGGCACTGACTTGGTGCGGGAATCCCGTCTCCTGCGGGACAAGCACTAGAATTCAGACTGGGCGGGGGGAGCTGAGGCAGTTCTCCGTGGGGTAGAGGGTTCTGGGGGGATTGGACCACGAATGGTTTTGATAAAGTCAGGGGAGAGAATGTAACCGGGCCAGATGGATTTACACTGGTTGGTATAAGAACTTGAGGAAACAGTTTTTTTCCACTTTGGACTGCATTGCTTGAATGCAGATGAAGAAAGATTCAACAATGAGACTGAAGAGAAGTGGATCAATATTTGAGGGAAAATCACCCAGGGTTCGAGTGGAAAAAGCAAAGGAAGGAAAAAGCAAAGAAAGTGGCTTATATTGGGGAACTCTGCTGAAAACCATAGTGCGAATGGTCTGTCTCTGTGCCCAGCCCCTCTATAGTTCCAATAACTCTAATAACAGGCGGGGATAAGGGATAGAGGATAAGGTTAAATAAAGTGTGGAGGGAGGAGCAGGGTGATGACCGATCGGCCCGTGGCTGTAAATTCTATCTCACCCTCATGGGGAAACTTGTGTCAGAAACTCTGCCCATCGGCTTCTTTGTTTTTTGAAAGGGGGTTGAGTGCTGGGGGCAGATTCGGGAAATCCAAGAACTGAACGCGATAGGCTGTTAGAGAAGTAAATGAGAGTGGTTGACATAAGGAAAGAGATGCAGCCGCTTCATAAAGAGGAGAGAAGGGGAAGCAGCTTGAGTCACTCGTTAGCCAAGTTCAATGATGCCCACTTCCAGCTCCTCCTCAGCCAAGGGAGACAGTTTGCGAACTGGATTCCAAACAAGCCGAGGCGGGTGACAGTGAGATTCCTCTTGCAACTCTCCCGTGTCCTTTTCTTAATAGTGATCACATTTATTCTCATCCTGAAATCAGTCTGTGTGCATTTGCTGATATTCCTGTGTGTGTGTACGTGTGTGTGCACTTGCTGCATTGACAGAGGTGAAAGATTTGATCCACAAGGTATAGCTAATAAAAACAAATACCTTCTCCAGAATTCGCCATGACTTCGAAGGGTTAAAATATCTCGTCTTGTTCCTATTTTTAAAAAAAGACCAATCATTTATGGCAGTTCTTCCTGTTAAATTCGCATTGATGAGAGTCTGTACCTGTAAGTCTCACCTTGAGTCGACAGAACCCACTTTTCACTCAGTTCCTTCCATTAAGAGTTGACATGTTAAAGTTTATTCATTAGTGTCACAAGTAGGCTGACCTTAACAGTGCATTTAAGTTACGGTGAAAATCCCCTAGTCGACACACTCCAGCACCTGTTCGGGTACACTGAGGGAGAATTTAGCACCTAACTAGCACGTCTTTTGGACTGTGGGAGAAAACCAGAGCACCTGGAGGAATCCATGCAGACACAGGGAGAACATGCAGACTCCGCATAGTGACCCAAGCTGGGAATCAAACCCGAGTCCCTGGCGCTGTGAGGCAGCAGTGCTAATCACTGTGCCACTGTGCCAAGTATTTTCATTGGATAGAAATCACCAACCTGGAAACCCACACCTATAGGAGTCACGGGCAAAAGAGTGGATGGGATGTTCTGGGAAGGGTACCATCCGGAGAAGGAGCTGTCTGAAACACCAGCACGGTTCATAGGATCACACAGGACGTGACAGCACCTCAAGGGAAATGACAGGGCAGAGTCTATTCACATCGCTGTTAAACCCCCGATGTGATTTTAACCTTCCGATTATAGCACAGACATGAGAAATCTGAACTATTCTTTACCAATCACAAGGGGGAAATAGCAGTTACAAAAGAAATTGCGCATAAGTCCAAATTATTATATCTTTTTAATGAAAGGTCACCAACCAGACAGGTTAATTCTGTTTGTCTCTCCACAGGTTCGGTCTGACCCGGAGAGTTTCCTGTATTTTCTGCTTGATTATAGATTGGGCTTTAATCAGAATGACTCCATAGCTGAGCTTACTCTAAAGTTAGAACTTTTAGAATCTAACTGTGTGTTATTTTAATGAAGTTGATTTCAAGTTGCAAACATTTGGAGTTATTTCGGCACAGGCGGTCAGTCCAGCAGCTGGACACTTACAGAGCCAACTGGAAACTGAATGAAAAACATTTTCTCTTTGGGGTGATGTTTTGTTTCTTCATATAGTTTTGGGAGATAGCAGCTTCTGTTTGTGTAATGGAGTGAGCGTCTTTGCTTCTGGAGATACAACTTCCACCACCATCATCTACCCCAGCCTACCCCAGAGACAGGTTAGATAAGATTCCCCTCTCCACCTTCCTCAGCCATTTATTTCATTGATAAACTCGGGCTGCCTGCTAGCAGCAGGTCCAGTTCAGGTCAAACCCTCGAAACAGATAACGCAATTCCAAAATAATACTCAAATAGGAAATAGATCACCGAAAGTTCTTGACATTGAAATTTCTGGGGAATTAACATGTAAAAATCAACTAACCTGCCAATCTTACTTCAAATACAAATTCAAATATTTTCTCTCCCTTTTAAGGATATGCTGCTGAACAACTCATTGCCAATTGCTCAGTGCCCATATACAATGTCCTGGTTAGTGCCGACTAAATGTGCTCTTAGTCTGTGTTTAAACTACTTCTTAATCCTATTCCTACACTCAGTGATTCGGGAACAGGACAGTGGCACAGTGGTTAGCTCTGATGCCTCACAGTGCTAGGGACCCGGGTTCAGTTACTTGGGTTACTGTCTGTATGGAGTCTGCATGTTCTCCCCGTGTCTGCATGGGTTTTGTTCCGGTTTCCTCCCATAGTCTGAAAGAAGTGCAGGTTAGCTGCATTGGCCAGGCTAAATTCTCCCTCAGTGTACCTGAACAGGTGCTCGAGTGTGGTGACTAGAAATTTTCACAGTAACTTCACTGCAGTGTTAATGTAAGCCTACTTGTGACACTAATAAATGAACTTAGACTTAAGTGTAACTCTGGTGTAAAAGATTATGTACAAAAAGTATTCCATAACTTCATTTTGGTCACAAACCAAAATGAAAGAGAACGCTTTGCCTCCCCTCCTCTGGCTAAAGCTTACCATCATCACTTAGTTTGACTTCAACCAGCACTTTTCCTTCGTTGCATATGGCTGTTACTAGCCAGTTACTCGGAACGGAGAATGACTTACTTCCACACTAAAAATGAGCTCTCAGGTGACTGGAGAGTCCAATGCGTGATCTACAGTCTTTGTCCCAGGTGGCAGTGGTTGGAGGAGCAGGTGGGTGCGGTACCCAGGTTGCCATGCACTCCTTTCACTGTCAATGTTTGGCTTCAGCTTGCCCTCTGATGAAATTCGAGGTATTCAGCTCCTTCCCGGAAGCTTTCCCTCCATTTCAGGTGGGCTTGGGCCAGGGATTCCCAGCTGTTGGTGAGGATGTTGCACTTTTTCATGAAAGCTTTGAGGATGTTCTTGAAGCATTTTTTCTGCCCTCTCAGGGCTCACTTGCCATGTCAAAGCATAGAGTAGAGTGCTTGTTTTGGGACTCTCATGTCAGGCATGTGGACAATGTGGCCAAATCAATGGAGCTGATCAAGCCTGGTCATTGTTTTGATACTGGGATGTTGCCCTGAACTAGGCAGTGGGACATGATTCTCAATCTGAAATCAAGCATCAAATGCTGGAAACACTCAGCAGGTCAGGCAACTGGTATGGAGAGAGAAACAAAGTTCATGTTTCACACCGGTCAGTCTATCTGATTCACCCTCTGTTCATTCAATTGCTGCGCTCTCGTCTGCCTCACACAATTGTTCCTTCCCATCTTTCATGAATCTCCGGATTGATTTGGTGTGTGTTTCTGTCTCTGTGTCCCTGAGATCAGTATCTTCCCCATTGACCACTTTTCCTTACTCTAAAATCTCTCTCTCTCTGATTCTTTCTCTCTAATTCACTGATTTCTATTCCTTGACTTAGTCTGTCTTTTTCTTTAATTCCTCTCTCCCTTTCTGCCTGTTGTCTCTTTGGTTCCTATTAACTTCTAACTTGACACCCTTTAATCTCAGTCTTTCTGATTCCTCTCTCTGCTGTTCCTCTTGTTCTTTGATCTTAGGTTGACTGGTCATGATAAATTGACTCTAGTGTCAGGGAATTAGCAGGGTAAATATGTGGGGTTACGGGAATAGGGCCTGGGTGGGATTGTGGTCGGTGCAAACTCGACGGGCCGAATGACTTCCTTGTGCACTATAGAGATTCTATGATTCTATCTCACAAGTCATTTCTCTCTTTCTGGGACTTCCTTTCATTTCTCTCTGTAGTTTTCCTCTCTCTCTTATTTCTCTCTATTTCATTCTCACTCTTGATTCTTCTCTTTGGTTCTCTTTCTAATTCCTCTTTTTCTCTGATCCCCTCATATTTTTTAGCCGATCCTCTCCCTTCTGTCTCTCGTGCTCTGAACCTGGTCCTGTCTCCGGTCTCTGATTGATTTAGACATACCCCTATATGCTGGGACCTCAGCTGTCTCCAACCTGACCCTGTTTCTATGTTTGTTTCGTGTTTGACAGTCCCCCGTTTTTGTTGGGCCCAGACAGTCGCTGATTGAAGATGCTTGCGAGGAACGGGAATCTGCAGCCGCTGCCACTGCTGCTGAGTCGGTGGATCCTGGGGAGATCTTTGAGGAGAAAAACGGCAGAGCCATGGTGAACTTATTCTTCACCCTCAGCGCGGCCAAGAACTCTTTACTTTCCCACACCCTCGAAGTGTTTGAGGTAATTAATACCCCAGATTAACCATGGTTAACTTCCATGGAAATTCCCAGGTAAGGATCTACTCAGAAATTGTCCTGAAGCGCTAAGTTCCCCTGAACAATTGCACTGGGTTGAAAACCATCCAATAAAGCAATTTAAAATCGCTAACTTCAGATGGCTCTGCCCGTGATAGTTACTCTGAAGGAACTCTAAGAAATAAAAGCACGGCTAACGTTAGCATAACTATTTTAAATACCCAGACTGAACCCCGCATGGACACCACCAACAACCGCCCCCCCCCCCCCCCCCCCGGTAATCCCCAACCTCATGGGATTCCCAACTCCCACAACCTGAAACCCCGGACCTGATCCCCAGCCCTCCCTGTCCCTGGCCCACAGCCGCCCCACCAACCCAATCCCATTTACAACTCCCTCCCCCAGAACTAACCAGCCCCAACCACCCACCCCCTTCCCAGCCCCCTGACCATCACCACCCCCACAATATCTGATTCTTTCCAGCGCCCCACTCCTGATGTCCGAACAACCGCTCCCTATATCTCATTCACGGATCTCAGACACTTAACGTTCTCCCTGGCCTATTATTTCCAATGGGACATTTAAACTATTCTGCCTATGGCAGCCAGTGGTGTAGAAAATGGGACATGTCGGGCGCAATCTTCCCACCCTGCTATGCTGGTCAAGTAACGTTGCGGGGTGGGAAATTTAAGCAGGAGGCCAAAAACGGGAATCGCAAACGGCATCCAGCCGGTCGCGATCTTCCCGGGCCATTTTTTCTGATGTAATCAGCCTTGGCCAGAGAACAGCACGAGGCTGATTACAAGATTCATTGCCTCATTTAAATCTATTTAGCGAGCCTGGGATGGTATTGCCTGGGCTCACTAATGTTTCTTTTTTTAAAAATACTTTTCCAATTCAATCAAATCAAATCCAATTCAGAGGGGGGAGGGGGGGGGGGAGGAGGGGGAACTGCCGCACGGTGGCACAGTGGTCAGCACTCACAGCGCAAGGGACCCGGGTTCGATTCCCTTGGGTCACTGACTGCATGGGGTTTGCATGTTCTCCCCGTGTCTGCGTGGGTTTCCTCCGGATGCTCTGGTTTCCTCCCACAGTCCAAAGATGTGCAGGTTAGGTGGATTGGCCATGTTAAATTGCCCCTTATTGTCAGGGGGACTAGCTAGGATACGTGCATGGCGTTATGGGGATAGGGCCTGGGTGGGATTGTGGTCAGTGCTGATTCAATGGACCGAATGGTCTCCTTCTGCATTGTAGGATTCTATGATTCTATAGTTCTATGATACTGCTCGCCTGGCACACTGGCAATGCCCACCAGGCAGTGCCAAGGGAGTGAGGCCTGAGGGGGCAGTGCCTGAGGGGGCAGAGCCAGACCAGGGGGGAGGTATGAGGGGAACTCTGCATTGGGGTTGGGGGCTAGTGGTGCGGCCGGATATCAGAGGTTGGGGCTGGTAATCGTGTGTGGGGGGTGGGGATCAGGGTAGGCAATGGTGGGAAAGGCGGGGGGGGGGGGGGGCATGTCAACCGGGTAGATCGGTGCATGCGCAGTAGCTCCCTTGGCAGTCTGATGCCAGCCTCCTGAGCGGGATTAGGCCTGTCCCGCACCCCTCCCCCCACCAGCATGAATCGCCTGACAACCTCTGTGTCACTCAGAGAATCGTAAATTAATTTAACTAAGTTTGTCCAAAAAAACGGGTGGGAAAACCTCCCATTTTACCATCTGTTGGGCACTTAGAATCTTTTTGGGAAAATTATGCCTGTCCTCTTTCACTTCACTACTTTTGCACTTAGCAGCTGGAGCCGGGGACCCGCTGCACTGCTTGAATCACAGCTGCTCTGAGGCAAGAAGGAGGGCAAGACAGGCACTTAAGAATCTTAGTGCAGGTAAGTCGGTACAGAGTGGTAATCTTCTACTGATTGCCTCTTTGAGGAAGTTATGAACCACTTACTGAGAAGGTGAGCTGGCAGAGGGAAAGATGTGACATGACTTTGCTTTTAGCTCTGATAGCTGTGCCAGCTGCAGCAACCACCATCAGCTCCTTCGGTGACACATTTTCCAGTTCCACATACGGTTATTGATCACACTGAGGTCAGTAGTTACAAACACCGCACTGGCTGCTGTGATTTCGGGCCAAAGCAGACTTGGAAAGAACAAGAAAAGCTTTGAAATGATCAGCGAGTTGTGACTGAGGGAGTTTGTGGGGCTTGTATTGTGGCTCTCGCAGTAATTGAGTTGATTTTGCTCGAAATCGGGTTTGTTTGTGCATAATATTTTTATATTTAAAATATCTGCTGTTATTAATTAAACTGTAGAAAGTGCCGGTGAGATTGTCCACCTTCTATTGAACATTAAAAACACCGAGGAGTCAGTTTATAAAGTTTCTCACAGCGGTCTCGATTGGGCACTTTTTACGATATGTGTTTGCCTCCGGTGCTAACTCAGACTGGTTGAAAGTTAGTCTTCCACAATTGTTTCAATCTCATCTCCCTCCTGCTGTTTTTCACTCATTCTACACTCACTATTGGTCCAGATCCTCTGGTCTCCAGATGGTCGAAGACCAGACTTACTCTTCAAGTTGCGCTACCAAAATCCCAATACAAATGACTCCATGGGAAGTTTGAACTTCCGAAGGGCAATTCCCTGCTTCCTGGATAGTCAGACAAAATCTCCAAGTCTGAGTTAGAGTCAGAGACTTCGGATAGTTCCGATTTACTTACCTGGATAGTTACCCAAGAAATGTTAGATACAAAAATCCTAACCTAACCCATGGATAGCTAGAGAACTGGCATACACACCTCCCCATAATACACTCACCACTCTGACTACCCTTCTGACTTCCCTTCCCTCCCCCACAACTACCACCCTAACCTCTCCTAACTACCCCAATCCATCAACCCCCTGTCCTCTGACTCCCTCTGACCCAATGTGACTACCTCTTCTGACTTGACCAACCCTACAACTCCTGACCCATGTACCTACTCGTCCACTCTTACCCCACCCACCTATGCATCTCACCTACTTGCTACCCTATTAACCTGCCACCCTACCCACTTGCCACTTATGCCCTTACCCACTTATTTCAACCACACTATCACTCACTCATGCTACCTTCTTACCCTCTACCTTTCCCACCCCACCCCTTACCCTTTTACCTGACCTGCCTCCTTACCCTCTAATCTTACCCTCTTACCTTAGGCACCCTGCCCCGAGTAGTACTAGAGCTGAACAATTCCACACCTAACAGATGAGATCAAAGCTCAAGAGTCCTGCCACATCCAGTCATGAATAGTGCCGGACAATTAAATGATGAACCAGATTCACAAATCTCCCAATCTTCAATGATGGGGAAGCCCATTGTTGTGGGAAAAATCCACTAGTAGTCAGATCTCAAGATTCCAAAATACAGTTTATTCAACGGAGCTCCGTGGAGACAAGGCACAAGTCTGTCGCAAACCTTCTCTCAGTAAAATGACAGGAACAGTCCATCTTTATACTCTTTACACAATAGATGGACCAGAGATTTGAACATTATCACATCGTTATAGGCAGATACAAACAGATACAAACATTTAACATAGTATTGTTCTTATGAATGGGTACATTTCCTATGTCTGTGGCTATCAATGGTTGGTTTCGGCTCATTCAGGTGCTAATCGGTTTTCCTGCATTCATATTTTCCCGCTCTTCCTATGACTAATCTATTCCCTTTGTCTCGGGTTTTTTCCCTTATCTAAAAGATGTCTCGATCCTTGGCTGGCTTCGTGAGGTGTTTGTTAACTTTAAATCACTGTCTGTGATTCTAAATGGCTTGTCTGTTGGGTTTGATTTCAAGTGATCTTTGTCTAAGTGGAAGCTGGTGTCTGTTTTATGGTTCCTTTCCCAGTTAACTCTTTATGTGCCAGGCAGTTATTTTAAAGTGTGCTTTCCTTACGTTTTTCCCCTTACACCATCAATGCAAAAGACAAGGCTGAAGGATTCTCAAACTTCTTTAGGCAGAAGTGCCGAGTGGATGATACATCTTGGCCTCCTCTTTTTGTCCCTAATATCACTGTTGTCAGTGTTCAGACAATTGATTCACTCAATATGGTATCAAGAAATGACTGAAGGCACTGGAAACAGCAAAGACCCTGACAACATTCCAGCTGTAGTACTAAAGACTTGTGCTCCCGAACTAGCCTAGCTGTTCCACTACAGCCCCAACACTAGCATCTAACCAACAATGTGGAAAGTGTGCCCTGTCCACAAAAAGCAGAACAAATTCAACCTGACCAATTACCAGCCTGTGAGTTTACTCTTGACAATCAGCAAAGTGATGGAAGGTGTTGTTGACAGTGCTATCAAATATTACTCATTAGTAACCTGCTCAATCACAGTCAGCTTGGGTTCCTCCAGGGTAACTCAGCTCCTCATTACAGTGTTGGTCCAAATATGGACAAAAGAGCTGAACTCCAGAGGTGAAGTGAGAGTGACAGCCTTTGACATCAAGACAGCATTTGACTGAGTGTGGCATCAGGAACCCTGGCAAAATTAAACTCCATGAGAATCAGAGGGATAATTGTCCACTGGTTGGAGTCATACCTAGCACAAAGGAAGGTGGATGCAATCATCTCACTCTAGGACATCATTTTTCCAATCCTAACCAGCTTCATCTGCTTCACCCCTGATCTTCTCTCTATTGTAAGGTCAGAAATGGGGATGTTCATTGATGAATGCACCATGTTCAGTACTGTAGAATGTACATTCGTTCCCATATTACCATATGACCTGTACACCAGTAATGATGGGTAATGTGGAGGAGGGTACTGGAAGTCCCTGCCATTTGGTTACAGGCATGGCATGTAAAAGCAGTCAAGAATCTTTGTTATAGATTGTTGAAGTTATCGCCTGTGCCATCATTCCTGCACAATCACACAATAATGCATGCTGTCACTGGGAACGTTTAAGACTTATCTAGACAGCTATATGAACGGAGTGGGAATGGAGGGATACAAAAGAGTGGTTTAGTTTGGACCAGGGAGCGGCGCGGGCTAATTGTTCCTTGTTTCTCGTTTCAAGGCTTCATTCTATGATCATCTTGCTGGTGCCAGTACAGAGCGAGACTGCGGATAGTTGGGAACCTGTCTCGGGGGCAGGGAATTCATATGGTGTTCGTGGAAGTGGAAATGACTAGGGTTGGGAAGCATTTTCCGATCAGGGCCATTGTGATCTCCTGGACTCGTTTCGATCGCCTCAGGGGGTCGGAGAGGAATTTCCCAGATTTTTTTTCCCCATATTGGCCCTGGGGTTTTCACTCTGGGTTTTCGCCTCTCCCTGGAGATCACATGGTCTGGAATGGGGGGGTGGGGGTGAGTTAATAGGTTGTGATGAACAAAGCATCGTAGCTGTGAGGGACAGCTCGGTGGATAGGATATTGGTATGTAGATAGGCTGGAAAATTGGGGCGGGGATCCTGGATTCAGGATTCAATCCTGGACCGGGGAGCGGCGCGGGCTTGGAGGGCCGAAGGGCCTGTTCCTGTGCTGTATTGTTCTTTGTTCTTGTTCTTTGTTGTCAGGAGCTGGCTTAGATGGTACTGGGACTCCTGTGCGTCGACCCACTCATTTTTGTTGAGATCATCACACACAACTGGAAAAAGTTTGAAAAGGAATGGGTCTCCGCAATGGTAGCTGTAGTGAAGAAAGACACCAAAGTCGGAACCTGTATTGACCTAGTTCACCATAACAAAGCACTTCTGAGAGATCACCATCCAATGAAGAAGATTGAACAGGTCATAGCAGACAAGCCTAATGTCAAGATTTCAGCACCTTGAATGCAAATCTAATTTTGCAAATCCTACTTGAAGAAGAATCCTCCAAGCATACAACATTCATGCCTCCAGTAGGCTGATACAGATTCCAATGCATGTCCTATGGTATTTCCACTGGGAGTCAAATCTTACAAAGGTCCATGGAACAGCTCTTTGCAGGACACTTGTGATATCATTGTTGATGACATCCTAATTTGGGGGCATACAAAGTAGGAGCATGATGAGCATCTGTGTTTGGTCCCCAACAGAATCAGAACCATACATTTGAAGGTCAACTATGCCAAATGTAAATTCAGTGTCAGTGAGGTCACCTACATGGGCCACTTGTTCACTGCCGATGGTGTGAAGCCAGACCCAGGCAAGAGAAAGACTATACAGTCAATGTCCGCTTCTGATGACAAACATGCGCTGCAGTGTTCCCTTGGCATGACAACTCCTTATTCCAATGAAGTGGCTGCACACCTGCACCAACATCTCCACCAGGATGTGTTAGCAACAGATGTGTCTCAGCAGGGCTTGAGCATTGTGCATCCAGAACAGCAGACCAGTTCCTTTTACATCAAGGGCCCTCAGTGACACTGAAAATCATTATGCCCACAACTCCTCACACTTGTCTTTAGAAATTTCATCATTTAATTCATGGCCGTCTTGCCGCCATTGGAATTGCCTTGCCAACAGCCACTCATTGCCATTCTCAAAAAGTCCCTCCATACGCCAACACCACACCCACAGCAAATGATGCTCAATCCTGGCCCTTTCCAGGATCACCTACCCACCACTGAGCATGCTGACTGTGAGGAGAACATCAACATTATGACAATCCAAGTGCTGTCATCGCACAGAACTGATGAATTCAAAGCTGTTTTGCAAGAGGATCACACATGCAAGCAACTCCACGACATCATCGTGAAAGGATGGCCTCTAATGGCAAAGGAGTTTCCCCATGAGCTGTGCACTTTTTACGCCATGAGAGATGAATTAGCCATACAAGGTGGACTGATACTGCATACCAGAGGTTTGTAATCCCTCACTCTTTGCAGGAATACTACCCTCAGCAGCTTCACCAAGTGCATCCGGGAGTTGCAGCGTCAAAGCATAGGGCAAAAGAAATGTACTGGCTGTCAATGTATGGTGACATAGAGAGGGAGGTGTCCAGCTGTGCATCATGCAGTGCACTTAGGCCTCATAAAATCAAAGAACTACTGCACCTTCATGAGATCCCAGACCTTTCATGGTTACTCACTGTAGCAGATATATTAGACTTGACTGGGAGATGGAATCTGGTCTTCGCTCATTCATTCTCAGGTGGTTTGAAGTTGATTGCTTAACTAACATGAAGAGCACTCCAGGAATTCAGAAACTGAAGAGACACTTTGCCTTGTATGGCTTTCCACAATGGCTAATGACACATAATGCCAGGCTATTTGTGTGTAGGGAGCTTAAGGACTTTGCACACATGTTACACATATTCCCTCTTTATCCATAATCAAATGGTTTGGTGGAGCATGCAGTATGTTCAGCAAAGCACCTCCTCGAAAAATACTTACATGACAACTTAGACTTTTATGCCACATTGCTCAGTCTGTGCAACCTGCCAAGGGAAGGTCTCCCCTCAACAACACAGAGAATGTTCTCCAGATGCACCAGAACTATAATCCCTGTTGCCAAAACCCTGTCGTTGCCTAGAGTAGAAACAAATGTACAGGAAGCCCTTAAGAAATGGCAACAAAGAGGAAAGAGATTATACGACCAAAGCGCCCGCACATTTCAGGCCAAAGAGTCAGAATGCAAACTATGTGTGGCTATGACAAACCGGCTGTTGTGCACAATCATTCCTCCCAAGCTAACAGCAACATGGCCACAATACAAAGGGTAAGGGATCGACTTTTATTACTTACCTTTTCGTGGGGTTTCTTTGTTACTAACTTTAAGGGAAAAGCGGAAGTAGGCCAGGCGCGGGGTGACCTGGGAAGAAAATTTGTTTTTTTTTAAGCGCGCGGGGGGTTTAAAAGCAGGCCGCACTATCCAGCGGGCAGCGTTGTAGCGGGCAGCGGAGTGAGCAGGGAGCAGAGTGAGAGCTAAAGGGCTTTGGCTCATCGGGCTTCGGCGTAAACAGGCAGAGGCAGGGTAGGTTTAGATAGTTTTTCCTGTGTCATTGGAAGAAAGGGGGAATTATGAGTGTGAGGCCAGTTTGTTGTTCTCAGTATCAGATGTAGGAGGTCCTGGAGTCAGCTAGCCTCCCGGACGTCCATATCTGCGCCAGGTGCATCGAGCTGCAGCTCCTAAGGGACCACGTTAGGGAACTGGAACTGCAGCTCGATGACCTTCGTCTGGTCAGGGAGAATGAGGAGGTGATAGATAGGAGTTACAGGCAGATGGTCACACCGGGGCCACGGGAGACAGACAAGTGGGTCATGGTTAGGAATGGGAAGGGGAAGGGTCAGGTACTAGAGAGTACCCTAGTGGCTGTGCCCCTTAAAAATAAGTACTCCTGTTTGAGTACTGTTGGGGGGAGGAGCCTACCTGGGGGAAGCAACAGTGGTCGTGCCTCCGGCGCAGAGTCCGGCCCGGCAGCTCAGAAGGGGAGGGAAAGAGAGGATGAGCAAACTGACCACAGCACCAGGGTACAGGGAGCCGTTCAAGTGGGGGGAGAAAAAGGAAATGTAGTAGAAATTGGGGATAGTACACTTTTGGATGCTGTTGTGGGGGGGGGGGGGGGGGAAGTAACAGGGGTAAGCCATGATGTACAGGTCACTGGCTCAGAGTCTGTCCTTGTGGCTCAGTAGGGAAGGGGGGAGAGGAGTAGAGGATTAGTCATTGGGGACTCCATAGTTAAAGGGACGGATAGGAGATTCTGCGGGAACGAGAGAGACTCGCGGTTGGTGTGTTGCCTCCCAGGAGCCAGAGTCCATGTTGTATCGGATCGTGTTTTTGAAATCCTTAAGGGGGAGGGGGACCAGCCCCAAGTTGTGGTTCACATAGGCACTCAAGACATAGGTCGGAAAAAGGATGGGGATGTAAGGCAGAAATTCAGGGAGTTAGGGTGGAAGCTTAGGGCTAGAACAAACAAAGTTGTTATCTCTGGTTTGTTACCCGTGCCACATAATAGTGAGGAGAGGAATAGGGAGAGAGAGCAATTGAACACGTGGTTACAGGGATGGTGCAGGAGGGAGGGTTTCAGATACCTGGACAATTGAGGCTCTTTCTGGGGTAGGTGGGACCTCTACAAACAGGATGGTCTGCACCTGAACCAGAGGGGTACCAATATCTTGGGGGGGCGGGAAATTTGCTAATGCTCTTCGGGAGGGTTTAAACTAATTCAGCAGGGGGGTGGGTACCTGAATTGTAGCTCCGGTGTACAGGAGGTTGAGAGTAGTGAGGTCATGGATGAGGTTTCAGGGTTGCAGGAGTGTACTGGCAGGCAGGAAGGTGGTTTGAAGTGTGTATACTTCCACGCCAGGAGCATCCGGAATAAGGTGGGTGAGCTTGCAGCATGGGTTGGTACCTGGGATTTCGATGTTGTGGCCATCTCGGAGACATGGATAGAGCAGGGACAGGAATGGTTGTTGCAGGTCCCAGGGTTTAGATGTTTCAGTAAGTGAAGGGAAGGTGGTAAAAGAGGGGGAGGTGTGGCATTGTTAGTCAAGGACAGTATTACGGTGGCAGAAAGGACATTTGATGAGGACTCATCTACTGAGGTAGTTTGGGCTGAGGTTAGAAACAGGAAAGGAGAGGTCACCCTGTTGGGAGTTTTTTATAGACCTCCGAAAAGTTCCAGAGATGTAGAGGAAAAGATTGCAAAGATGATTCTGGATAGGAGCGAAAGTAACAGGGTACTTGTTATGGAGAACTTTAACTTTACAAATATTGACCGGAAAAGCTATAGTTCGAATACTTTAGAGGGGTCAGTTTTTGTCCAATGTGTGCAGGAAGGCTTCCTGACACAGTATGTAGATAGACCAACAAGAGGCGAGGCCACATTGGATTTGGTACTGGGTAATGAACCAGGCCAGGTGTTAGATTTGGAGGTAGGTGAGCACTTTGATGACAGTGACCACAATTCGATTACGTTTACCTTAGCAATGGAAAGGGATAGGTATATACCAAAGGGCAAGAGTTATAGCTGGGGGAAAGGAAATTATGATGCGATTAGGTGAGATTTAGGTGGCATAGGTTGGGAAAGGAAACTGCAGGGGATAGGCACAATTGTAATGTGGAGCTTGTTCAAGGAACAGCTACTACGCATCCTCGATAAATATGTACCTGTCAGGCAGGGAGGAAGCAGTCGTGTGAGGGAACCATGGTTTACTAAGGAGGTTGAATCTCTTCTGAAGAGGCAGAAGGAGACTTATGTTAAGATGAGACGTGAAGGCTCAGTTAGGGCACTTGAGAGTTACAAGTTAGTCAGGAAGGACCTAAAGAAAGAGTTAAGAAGAGCCAGGAGGGGACATGAGAAATTTTTGGCAGGTAGGATCAAGGAAAACCCTAAAGCTTTCTATAGGTATGTCAGGAGTAAAAGAATGAGTAGGGTAAGATTAGGGCCAGTCAAGGACAGTAGTGGGAAGTTGTGCGTGGAGTCTGAAGAGATAAATGAATATTTTTCATCGGTATTCACACAGGAGAGGGACAGTGTTGTCGAGGGGAGTACTGAGATGCAGGCTGTTGGTCTGGATGGGATTGAGGTTCATAAGGAGGAGGTGTTAGCAATTCTGGAAAGGATAAAAATAGATAAGTCCCCTGGGCCGGATGGGATTTATCCTGGGATTGTCTGGGAGGCTAGAGAGGAGATTGCAGAGCCTTTGGCTTTGATCTTTGTGTCGTCATTGTCTACAGGAACAGTGCCAGAAGACTGGAGGATAGCAAATGTTGTTCCCTTGTTCAAGAAATGGAGTAGGGACAACCCTGGTAATTATAGACCGTTGAGCCTTATTTCTGTTGTGGGCAAAGTTTTGGAAAGGATTATAAGAGATAGGATTTATAATCACCTAGAAAGGAATAATTTGATTCGGGATAGTCAGCACGGTTTTGTGAAGGGTAGGTCGTGCCTCACAAACCTTATTGAGTTCTTTGAGAAGGTGACCAAAGAGGTGGATGAGGGTAAAGCGGTTGATGTGGTGTATATGGATTTCAGCAAAGCATTTGATAAGGTTCCCCATGGTAAGCTTTTGCAGAAAATACGGACACATGGGATTGAGGGTGATTTAGTGGTTTGGATCAGGAATTGGCTAGCTGTAAGAAAACAGAGGGTGGTGGTTGATGGGAAATATCCATCCTGGAGTTCAGTTACTAGTGGTGTACTGCAAGGATCTGTTTTGGGGCCACTGCTGTTTGTCATTTTTATTAATAACCTGGATGAGGGCGTAGAAGGATAGATTAGTAAATTTGCGGATGATACTAAAGTCGGTGGAGTTGTAGACAGTGCGGAGGGAAGTGGCAGGTTACAGAGGGACATAGATAAGCTGCAGAGCTGGGCTGAGAGGTGGCAAATGGAGTTTAACGCGGAAAAGTGTGAGGTGATTCACTTTGGAAGGAGTAACAGGAATACAGAGTACTGTGCTAATGGTAAGATACTTGGTAGTGTGGATGAATAGAGGGATCTGGGTGTCCATGTGCATAGATCCCTGAAAGTTGGCACCCAGGTTGATAGGGTTGTTAAGAAGGCGTACGGTGTGTTAGCTTTTATTGGTAGAGGGATTGAGTTTCGGAGCCAGGGGGTCATGCTGCAACTATACAAAACTCTGGTGCAGCCGCACTTGGAGTATTGCGTACAGTTCCGGTCGCCGCATTATAGGCAAGATGTGGAAGTGTTGGAAAGGGTGCAGAGGAGATTTACCGGGATGTTGCCTGGTATGGTGGGAAAATCATATGAGGAAAGGCTGAGGGACTTGAGGTTGTTTTCGTTAGAGAGAAGAAGGTTAAGAGGTGACTTAATAGAGGCATACAAGATGATCAGAGGATTAGATAGGGTGGATAGTGAGAGCCTTTTTCCTCGGATGGTGATGGCTAACATGAGGGGACATAGCTTTAAATTGAGGGGTGAGA
Organism: Mustelus asterias; assembly: GCF_964213995.1. Lineage (NCBI taxonomy): Eukaryota > Metazoa > Chordata > Chondrichthyes > Carcharhiniformes > Triakidae > Mustelus > Mustelus asterias. The sequence goes on from NC_135809.1 coordinate 87,485,820, forward strand.
GATATAGGACAGATGTTAGAGGTAGGTTCTTTACTCAAAGAGTAGTAAGGGCGTGGAATGCCCTGCCTGCAGCAGTAATGGACTTGTCAACATTAAGAGCATTCAAATGGTTATTGGATAAACATATGGATGATATTGGAATAGTGTAGATTAGAGGGGCTTTAGATTGGTTTCACTGGTCGGCGCAACATTGAGGGCCGAAGGGCCTGTACTGCGCTGTAATGTTCTATGTTCTATGTTCACTCAGATGGCGTCATGTGTGTCAAGAACTGCCATCATCTGTTTCAGGCATCTGAACTAACCCCGCTAAGTGCTACAGAGACTGACACACCAAGTCTGCAATCCATACCTTCCACACCAGCTGAGACGGAGGCCCTTCTTGCTACCAATGCAACAAACCCTATAGCCACAATGCACACCATTGGCTTGCCTGGTGCTCTCCACCATGTAGTCAATAATCTGGCTGCCTCCCAGGCACAGCAACGTATGTGACTACACAATCGGGGCAGCTGAGTAGTAGGAATATGTACCAACCTAAATATATACAAGTGATGTTTCTAAAAGGGGAGGGGGTGGGGGTGGAGGGGGAACACTATTGGGCTTTGCACCAGTTATGCTCTGTGAAATTAAGTCCTCCATTGATTATTTTACTGCCATTTCAGTACTGTTCTTTGCATGTAGTTACAGATTGTCCCAACTAAAATGGGGAAGAAGCAGAATGTGCATCGATTTACATATTGCCATATGATCTGTGCACCGGTAGTGATTAGCGATGTGTGGGAGGGCGCTGGAAGTCTCTGCCGCAAGGCTACAGGCATGGCATGCAAGGACAACTAAGGAACTTTGTAATAATTTGTAGAAGTTATCTCCTGTGTCATCATTCCCACACAAACACACAATAATACATGTATCATTCAACTTCACAGAGACTGAAGCAGACCATGCCTATATGCAGCAGGACCTGGATAACATCCAGGTCTGGGCTGGTAAATGGCAATTAACATTTGCACAACAAAAGAGCCAGACAACGACATCTCCAATAAGAGACAATCTTAACATTTCCTCTTGACAGTCAATGAAATTACTATTGCTGATTCTCCACACATCAACAACTTAGAGTAATAGAGTCGTCCAGCACAGAAAAGGCCCTTTGGTCCATCGAGTCTGCACTGACAATACTACCACTAAAGTCGCAGTGATTCAATTTTCCAGCACTTATTCTTGAATGTTATGATATTTCAAATACTTATCCAAATGCATTTTAAAGGTTGTAACGTTTCTGGCCTCCATTACCTTCCCAGGCAGTGCATTCCAAATTCTCACTTTCCTCTGATTGAAAGTTTTTCTCAAATCCCCTCTGAATCTCCTGCCCCTCGCCCTAAAACTATGCCCCTTCATGATGGACTCCTCAACCAAGGGGAACAGCTGCTTCCTGTTCACCTTGTCCACACCCTCATAATCTTATACACCTCAATCATTTCCCATCTCAGCCTTTTCTGCTCTAGAAAAAAGAATCCAAGCCTACCCAGTCTCTCCTTTATAGTCTCTTCCTATAGTTAACCTGAGGGTTGACATTACCCAAAAACTTAATTGAGCCAGCCAGAAAAATATTGTGGCAACAAGAACAGGGTGTAACTCACCTCCTGCCTTCCCTAATTACAAGACACATGCCAGGAGCGTCATAGAGTCATAGAGGTTTACAGCATAGAAACAGGCCCTTCGACCCAATTTGTCTATGCCGCCCTTTTTTTTTTAAACCCCTAAGCTAGTCCCAATTGCCCGCATTTGGCCCATATCCTTCTGTACCCATCTTGTAACTGTCTAAACACTTTCTAAAAGACAAAATTATGCCCGCCTCTACTACTACCTCTGGCAGCTTGTTCCAGACACTCACCACCCTCTGTGAAAAAATTGCCCCTCTGGACCCTTTTGTATCTCTCCCCTCTCACCTTAAACTTTTGCCCTCTAGTTTTAGACTCCCCTACCTTTGGGAAAAGATATTGACTATCTAGCTGATCTATGCCCCTCATTATGCAAGTCTTGGAATACCCTCCAGTTGCCTGGATAAGTGCAGCTCTAACAAAACTCAAGAATTGCTGTCTAAGACAAAGCCACCAGCTGGAACATCTCCCCATCCTGTACCTTAAACATTCAGGCCAATGAACAGTGGCAGCAGTGTGTACCATCTACCAGATGCACTACGGCAACTCGCAAAGGCTCTTTGGTGCTCCAGCACCTTCCAAACCCACGACGTTTATCAATTTATGGGGCAAAACCAGCAGTTGCAAGGGAATGCCACCACCTGCAAGTTCCCTTTCAAATCACACACCATCCTAACTAGGAACTACATCACCATTCATTCACTGTCACTGGGACAACATTCTGGAACCTCCTCGCACTAGCACTTTGTGTGCACCTACACCACGGGGACTGCAGCAGTTCAAGAAAGTAGCTCATCGCCACCTTCTCAGGGCAGCTAGGGATGGGAAATAAATACTGGCTGAGCCAGCACCACCCACATCCCATAAACAAATAAAAGGAAGCATGAAATATGAATTGGAAGTGATGCAACAGAAGTGCTTGAATTAATGTTGCCCATTAGCCATCATCTTTTTCTCTCTCTGTGTAGGGTCCTCATTGTCTGACGGTTGCTAATCAGCGTTCAAGCTGTAATATCAACTATGGCACAAGACAAGGGGGCAGGCTGGAAGAACTATCACAGCTGGTGCAGGGATTCAACCTGTGCTCTCATCATTATTCTGCACTACACTCTCGCCATCTAAACTCACTGACCCTTTACAGAATCAGTCCTTCAAAATTGCTTCCTAACATCTTCACAAGAGGTGTGAATTGCTTTCCTAATCACAGTCAAAACAGTACTGTCATGTGAAAGATAAAATGTGTTGGATTTCTTCAAGGTGGTAAAGGAAGGGGATGGTTTATCCAGATCAACCATCGTAACATTGGCAAAAAAGCCCAGATATAGGAACAAGATTTCTGCCAAATTGCAATGGCCGATTGGTAAAACTGCAGGAGGATTTTTCCAGCCAGAGTTTCCTGTGGAAGGGTTTGTTTTGCAACAGTGCCCCACTTTGGCATTGTGAACCCTAAAGTCAAAGGTTGTGCTGCATAACACAGAGAAGGCTGTTAAAAAGTTGAAGTGAATTAAGAAGTCAAGACAGGTCTTAAAAATCTACAAATTGTTACAAGGGGAAGGGTAGATGGAGGCTTTACAGTTTAACAATCCTGGGGCAGAATTGATTGAAGTAGGAGTCACTACAATGAGTCTTCATTTAGACATCATGGGGATTCAGGAAGGAGGATGAGTGGACAGTTCTAAGAAAATACAAGTTGTAAAAAATCAGAATGGTGTGCAGAGGCACTGATGGTGATTCATAGTTTCAGATTGGAGTAATTCACTTAAGAAAAGATCAGAGATCTGCAGCCCAACATGAGTGATATGTGAGATTGCAGCATTCATTCTGAGGATCCTTCTGGCAAAACAAATAAATTGTGAAGAGAGATTCAGGTATAATAGTATTTGTATGCTAAAGTATAGCCTCTGGGGCTATAGCCAGAAACCAGCCTTACATTATTGTAGTCACACAGAAGGGTAATTTAATATTCAATGTCAAGTTTTCTTTCCCCATCTAAATTGATTGAACAAGCGACTTTAATGAGGGTGGGAGTCTGAATACCAAACACACAGAAATCAAATTGAGATATTGCATCACATTTTGCCGATTATATCATGTGAATTTACAACTTATTTTTCCTGTTGTTGGAGTCCCCCTCACACTTTCCTCCCCCAGTTCCCCCACACCCTCACATTTTTTCCTTCTCCATCCCTCACACTCTCCCATTCTCACAATCTTCCTAACCTCACTCACCTGGTGTCTCCTCATGCTAGTAAGGCTTAACTTGGTGCCTAATGTAGGTATCTTACAGAAATAGGAAAATTTATAATGCGGAATAATGAAATGGCTGACCAACTGAATACACACTTTGGTTCTGTCTTCACAAAGGAGGACACAAGTAACGTGCCAGAAGTATTGTGGAACACAGGGTTTAGTGAGAGGGAGGAACTGAAGGAAATCCGTTTAAGTAGAGAAATGGTTTTGAGGAAATTGATGGGATTGAAGGCTGATAATTCCCAGGGTGGCATGGTGGCACAGTGGTTAGCACTGCTGCCTCACAGCGCGAGGGACCTGGGTTCAATTCCCAACTCAGGTCACGGTTGGGGTGTGGAGTTTGCATGTTTTCCCCGTGTCTGTGCGGGTTTCCTCCGGGTGCTCCGGTTTCCTTCCACTGTCCAAAGATGTGCGGGTTAGGTCGATTGGCCATGTTAAATTGACACTTAGTGTCCTGAGAGACTAGCAAGGTAAATGGAGTTACAGGGCTAGGACCTGGTTGGGGTTGTGGTCGGTGCAGGCTCGATGACCCAAATGGCCTCCTTCTGCACTGTAGGGATTCTATGATTCTATGAATCTCCATCCCATAGTATTTACGGAGGTGACCTGAGAAATGGTGGATCAAATGGTGCTCATTTTCCAAGACTTTATAGCCTCTGGAACAGTTGTTCCAGATTAGAGGGTAGTTAATGTAACCCCACTATTTAAAAAGGAGTTAGAGAAAAAAAACAGGGACATAGACTGGTTAGCCTGACATCGATAGTGGTGAAAATTCTAGAGTCCATTATAATAGATTTAATAGCAGAGCACTTGGAAAACATTGGCAGGAATGGACAGAGTAAGCATGTTTTTATAAAAGGGAAATCATGCTTGACAAATCTACTGGAATTCTTCAAGGATGTGACTTAAAGAATTTGTGAGGGGGAGCCAATGGATACAGTTTATTTGGACTTTCAGATGGCTTTTGGCAAGGTCCCACATAAAAGATTAGCATACAAAATTAAAGCGCATGGGATTGGGGTAGTTTGTTGAGATGGATAGAAAACTGGTTGGCAGCAGAAAACAAAGAGTAGAAATAAACAGGTCTTTTTTCAAGTGGCAGGCAGTGACTAGTTCATACAGCAGGGATCAGTGCTAGGACCCCTCCTATTCACAATGTATATTGATGATTTAGATGAGGAAAATAAATGTAATATCTCCAAATTTGCAGATGACATAAAGCTGGGAGAGAAGGTGAGCTGTGAGGAGGATCCAGAGATGTTTCAGTGTGATTTGGACAAGATGAGTGAATGGGCAAATGGTTGGCAGATGGATCTTTATCTTTTCTGAGATGTGGTGAGCAAAAACTTACAGAACATTCCAGAATCGGTCCCATCGATGGCAAAGTCAGAGGTGATCTAAACACTAACAGACTTGTCAAGAATAATTTTTGTGGGGGAATTTTTGGAATTCTGTATGCAAGAAGGTTATGGATGTTCCATCATTGAATACATTTAAGACTAGGATAGAAATATTTTTGGTATCAGGGAATTAAGAAATATGGGGAGCAGGTGGGAAAATGGAGTTGATGGCGAAGATCACCCATAATCATATTGAATGGCAGAGCAAGCTCAATGGGCCATATGATATACTTCTGCTCATATTTCTTATGACCTTAGGCTTATGGTGCAGGAACTGAGCAAGATGGTCATACAACATAAGAAAAATGGTTTTCAAACTGATTATGATGTTTGATCATAAGTGGTAAAGCAGTGCAAACTTTTCAACTATAGTATATTGGGCATATACAATGTACGTTATTATGAAATTGGCAATTGGTGTCTGGCATATTGCTGTGTGTTTGGAGTCACATATAGGCTAGACTTGATAAAGAAGACAAGTTTCTTTTTCTCAAGGATATGAGTGAGCCAGGTGGGCTTTTACAAGTGCCATTCCTTCATGCTGACCACACAATTGAAACTGCCTGTGTAACACTCCGATATTTATAAACTAACATGTCATTTGATCATGAACAACATCATAGGAGAGTCACTAATTTGAAAAGAAATTTATAAATTGAAAATCCATCGAAATAGTTTTAAAAATTAATATATAATGGGAAAAAGTTTGGATCCTTCCACAAAAATTATTCTTGACAAGTCTATTAGTGTCGAGATCACCTCTGACTTTGCCATCGATGGGACCGATTCTGGAATGTTCTGTAAATTTTTGCTCACCACATCTCAGAAAACATAAAGATCCATCAGTAAGGATTCAGAGAAGAATGACCAGGATGATCCCCAGTTTTGGGGATTAATTAATGAAGAAAGGCTTAATTCCTCTCTGGCCACAGGGGTCTGGCACTGGAGAACAGCTAAGGTGGTTCCATTATTTAAAAAGGGCTTTAGAGATAAACCAGGGAACAACAGACCAGTGAGTTTCATGTCAGTGGCAGGGAAACATTGGAAAAAATTCTGAAGGAGAGCGTTTATCTCCACTTGGAGTGACAAGGCTTAATCAGGGATAATCAGCATGGCTTCGTCAGAGGGAGGTCATGCCTAACAAATTTGATTGAATTTTGTGAAGAGGTGACCAGGTGTGTAGATAAGGGTAGTGCAATCGATGTAGTTTATATGGATTTCAGCAAAGCCTTTGGCAAGGTCCCACATGGGAGACTTGTAAATAAGGCAAATACAAGTGGGATACAGGGTAATTTGATAAAGTGGATTCAAAATTGGCTCAGTTGTAGGAGACAGAGGATGATGACAGGAGGCTGCTTTAGTGACTGGAAGCCAGTGTCCAGAGGGGTACCACAAGGATCTGCGCTGGTCCCTTATTATTCGTCATTCATATAAATGACATAGATGACTATGTGGGGAGTAGGATTGGTAAGTTTGCAGATGACACAAATATTGGTCTGGTAGTTAATAGTGAGGCTGAGTGTCTTGGGTGACAAGAAGATACAGACGGAATGGTCAACTGGACAGATAGGTGGCAGATAGAATTTAACCCTGAAAAGTGTGAGGTGATACACTTTAGAAGGAGTAATTTGACAAGGAAGTATTCAATGAATGGCAGGACACTAGGAAGTCTTTGGAACAAAGGGACCTTAGAGGTTGGATAAATTCGGTTTGTTCTCACTGGAACGACGGAGGTTGAGGGGTGACCTGATAGAGGTTTACAAGATTATGAGTGGCATGGACAGAGTGGATAGTCAGATGCTCTTTCCTAGGGTAGAAAGTTCAAGTACTAGGGGACATAGGTTTAAGATGCATGGGGAAAAGTTTAGAGGAGATGTGCGAGGCAAGTATTTTTACACAGAGGGTGGTGAATGTCTGGAACGCTGCCTGGGGTGGTGGTGGGAGCAGGTATGTTTGCAGCATTTAAGGGGCAACTAGCCGAATACATGAATAGGATGGGAATGGAAGGATACAGACTCTGTAAGTGCATATGGTTTTAGTTCAGGCAGACATTGTGATCAGGCTTGGAGGGCCGAAGGGCATGTTCCGTGCTATACTTTTCTTTGTTCTTTGCTCTTAGCGTGTTTGTCCATAGATCTCAGAAGATGAAAGGGCATGTTAGTAAAGTGGTGAAAAAGGCACATAAGACACTTGCCTTTATCAATCAAGGCATAGATTACAAAAGCAGTGAAGTCATGTTAGAGTTGCAAGGAACTTTGGTGAAGCCACAACTGGAGTACTATGTGCGGTTCTGGTCATCACATTATAGGAAGGATGTGATTGCACTGGAGGAGGTGATTCACCAGGATGCCGCCTGAGATGGAACATTTAAGTTATGGAGAGAGGTTGGATAGTTTGGTTTATTTTTGTTGGAGCAGAGAAGACTGAGGGGGTGACCTGATTGAGGTGTACAAGATTATGCAAGGCATGGACAGGGTGGATAAGGAGCAACTATTCCCTTAGATGAAGGGTCAGTCACAATGGGGACATAGGTTCAAGGTGAGGGGCAGGAGATTTAGGGTGAAGTTGAGGAAAAACCTTTTTATCCAGAGGATGGTGATGGTCTGGAATGCACTGCGTGGGAGGGTAGTGGAGGCGGGTTGCTTCACATCCTTTACAAAGTACATGGATGAGCACTTGGCATGACATAACATTCAAGGCTTTGGGCCAGGTGCTAGTAAATGCAATTAGTGGGAGGTGAGGTGTTTCTCGCATGTCGGTGTAGACTTGATGGGCCAAAGGGCCTCTTCTGCACTGTATGATTCTATAATTCCATGATTCTATGATTCTATTCTATGACTGTAGAAAAGAGTAAAAACACATTATTCAGGGCTTTATTTGAATGAAAGATGTCATGATGGAAATATAAAATCTACTTATCTAGGACAATAAACCTAGGACTAGAGGACAGCAGTATAAAACTCACAAACCTCAGGCATGGATAGAGGTTAAAAAATAATCTTTGATATTGGATTTGAGGCCCAAGCTTCCAGAGAGTGTTGCCGAACAGGGTTAATTTGAAATACCTATACGAAGCAGCTGGGCTGAAATATGCAGAGTATGGGATCAAAGGTAAAAGTGGTCTAATCATTGTTTACTTTCCGAGTCACTTTGGAAGAAGCTCTGTGTTACGTAAGGTAAGAGAGCAGTGGGAACTGGGATCTGAAATAGAATAATCTTACACAGCATCTGGATGGGTTGGATTCAATTTACAAAATGACTTTTTGTTATTCTGGATTTTCTAATGTTAAGTATAATTATATAATGTAAATATATTTTTTCCTTATCCTTTCCTATAGACTTTTGAAGCTAAGATACACCACATTGAAACAAGGCCATCCAGAAAATTTAAAGAAAAAAAAGTTTTGGAATTCTTCATCCGTTGTGAAACAAATAGTTTGGATATCAGCACCTTGCTCAGTTCCTTGAAAAGAGTTGCTGAAGATGTAAAGACAACAAAAGAAGAGAAATGTAAGAATGAAACTTTTTCCTCTGATTATTGTGTGTTTCTCCACAGCTGTACAAGTCCAATACTTTTACCCTTTAGTGAATAGCAGTGATCATTATCCTGTCATGCTCTATATACTGAGCCCATTTCTTTTTGGGTTTTCATTCCATTTTCCTGCATCCCTCATGATTTTCTCCTCTGTTAAAGAAATTGCTGGTAATTGACATTTCTACCCTGGGTTTTAAAACCAGAACTACTGGTGCAGTGCATTCAGCAACTTGTACTGGGCGTGTAATGCCAAGTTTCTCCAGGCATTCCAATTCGGCTTCTACTTAGACATATATGGCATAGGGGACTGGTTGTGCCTTGACGTATTTAGGTCGGGCCTCTGGGTCCAGGTAGATCTTGGCCCTAGTATCCTTAATCTTCCTTAGGCCTTCTTGGAACACTCTGGGATACTTTCCGATGACTTTGTACTGACTGCCAGAACCCATTTTAAAGATCTGTTGCCAATCCAGGCAGATTTTCTATAGACAGTCCCTTCCCAAAAGGCTGGGCCCTGGTCATTGCATCACTATCAGGGGAATCGGACTATCTGTTGCCCATGTGTAACTGGGGCTACTGTGGTCCCAATAATATGTAAGGGTTCTCCAGTGTATGTGGCCAATCTAGCCTTGGTGTACCACAGGCTTAAAGACAAGAAACCCAATCAGAATTGCTTAAAGTTTGCTCCCCAATAATAGATACAATGGCTCCTGTTTCTACCTCCATGCCTGGGGGGTGGCCATTTACCTGGGGTTTAATCTTGACTGGAACCACTTTGAGTGCAGTGATGCAATTTAGCTGCATTGATTCCTTGATCTTGGGCTGGTTTAGTTGTAAAGCCCTGTCCTGAGGTGACTTCAGCCTTTGGCCTGAGTGGTACACGTTTTGCCTGTTTCAGTAATCTTGTCTGGGGCAGACCCTATGACTACAAGTGCAGTACAGATGTACTTGCTCCTCACTGTATTGTGGAGAGGCTTCCTGTCTAGTTGTAGAAACTCGCAGCCTCAGACTCCAATCACCCTTTCTTGGCAGCAAATGAGAGACATGAGCATTATCCACTGGGGAATTGGTTCTGTGGTATGGGGGTCGCTCAAGGCTGAGGAAGGTACCGTCTATGGACCCCTGAAGCTCCTAGGCCCCTTTTTCCATGTTTTCAAGGGGAAAGGGCCAGTTCCTATGGCTTTCTTGAAGTCCAGAGTTGGCTCAGTCAGTAGCTTCCTTTGGGTCACAATATAATTAATTCCACATACTAAGTAATCCCTAAACATTTCCGGAAGTGCTGACCAGTACTCAGTGTTCAGCCAATTTCTGCAGTCTCTTCAAGAATTCAGTGACTGGGTCCCCAGGAAGTCTATGTGCCGTGTGACATTGCAATATAACAGAAGCTTTAGGGTTGTAGCGGTTCGCTACCATATCTGTCAATTTATTGAAAGATTTTGAATCTGGAGTTGCCAAGTAGGTTAAAATTTTTATGATGCTGAAAGTCAGGGCCCCTGAAGCAGTCAGGAGGATGGCTTTTTGCCGATCGTTCTCTTCTATCAAGTTTACTCAGAGGAAATATCACATTATTTCAGTGTACTGGGGCCAATCCTTCACATCCACATCATAAGATTCCTGTTTCCCAAACAGTGGCATTTTCAATATTTCCCTGTCACTGTCTTACCGGGTTCGTTGAAAGGCAAGACTGTCTGAAACTGTTCTTGTTCCTCATCTCCAAGATAATAACTCAAGGAGCCCGACTGAAAAGGAATATAGTTTATTTACAGAATGCAAAGTAAAACTACTGCCATGGTATACACATACCAGTCCCTACCTGGGACAAATAGTTCAACAGACCCAGGAACCCACAGGGAGATCAATCGGTGATTCCTCATAGATCTTATGAAGTACAGTGCAGCCCCGTTGTAACGCGATGGTTGGGGTCCATAAAATGTTATCGCGAATGTTATCGGGGTCACACTAAATCGGAGTCGCGCTAAATCACTAAACCAGAAAGAGCAAAAAAAAGGGTCCAATGATTCATCGCGTCATATCCGATTTCGCGCTAAATCGGGGCGCATAAAATCGGGGTTCCACTGTATATCAAAATCATAAACTGGGACAATGCAAACTGCAATGTTAAATTATGTCTTTAAAGACATTGCAATGATCCAATGCTTCACTGTGACTCTCAAGAATGTCATAGGGTTCTTCACACACATGCTTCACCTGAATTGCAGTATAATGTTCTGGTCAGTGAGCTGGACAATGACCACAATCAGCAACAAGGTGAATTTCGGGTTAATCTGTTTCTGCTGTTAGTTGAAGGAAGAATGTTATCCAGGTGACCTGAAGAAAGCTTCATTCTTCTTCAAACTACTTGGGACCTTTAATTTCCCAATTGAAACAGATATTTTGGACTTCATCCATTGACAGTGCTGCACTCTCTCAATACTGCACTGAAATGTCAGCACAGTTAATGTATTCAAATCCTGGGCTAGTTCTTGATCGCACACCTCTTTGACTTAGAGATCAGAATGCTACAAATTGAGCTAAGCTGACACACTGCCAGCCTTTTTGAATAGGATGGGAATAGAGGGATATGATCCCTGGAAGGGTAAGGGGTTTTAGTTAAGTTGGGCAGCATGGTCAGTGCAGGCTTGGAAGGCTGAAGGGCCTGTTCCTGTGCTGTAATTTTCTTTGTTCTTTGCTCTTCTTGTGATTTATGTTTAATAGTTTATTCCTTTTTCTTTGGTTAGATTTTAAGCAGTATTAAACATAGATTCTGTATGTGCATAATATATATATAATATATTTATATTATTATTTTTTCAATTGTACTATTTGGAATACATGCTCTATACAATATACCGACTCCAGTCCAAACCCACACATTTCTAAGCATTTATGTAACATATTGAAAAGCTGAGAGGCTGAGAAACCTCGGTAGCAATCCTTCCCGCCTATCGTCATGCACTAAAGCAGAGTTTATGCTTAGGATGGATTCTGAAATTGCACCAAGAAAAAATGAAACAACATTAAATAACTGCTGTGTCTCTGATGTTGTTGATAATTCCATTCATTCAGTGACTCACAGAGTCAGAATCCACTGCATTCCATGTGGGACATTCATTGAGACAAGCAGTATTGCTACAGGTACACAGGTAACAAGCTACATTATCTCTCCCTTACTTAGTGCCTCTGTTTTTCATGCTGAGTTTTCATTTAAAAAATTTCTCAATTACTGGCTCTGCATAAAGTAATCGCCATCAATAATACCCAGGTTCCTACAGCACAGGGCTTCTTGATGCACTGTAAAGTTACAGATATTTATCCATTTTCACTCTATTTTTGCATCTAGTTCATTGGTTTCCAAAAAAGTATCAGATTTGAACAGATGCCATCAATTAATTACAAATTTTGACCCAGACCTGGATCTCAATCACCCGGTAAGTTGAGAGTTTATTTGAAGGGATCCTTGCTGGGGAGATAAAGGTCAATCAAGCACTTTCAGTGTAATGGGGTAGATAATCTGGTGGGAGAGGTTAGTTTGGAGCATAAGTACCAGCATGGACCAGTTGGACCAAATGGCCTGTTTCTGCGCTGCAAATTGTACACAAGACATTTTTCTCCCGTCATCTCTACCACAACTAAAAACAAACTCTGTGTGGAGTTTGCATGTTCTCTCCATGTCTGCCTGGGTTTCCTCTGGGTGCTCCGGTTTCCTCCCACATTCTAAAGGCGTGCAGGTTAGGTTGATTGGCCATGATAAATTGCCCCTTAGTGTCAGGGGAACTAGGAGGGTAAATATGTGGGGTTATCGCGATAGGACCTGGGTGAGATTGTTGTCGGTGCAGGCTCGATTGGCCAAATGGCCTCCTTCAGCACTGTAGATTCTATGAAACTATCAAACAGTTATAATATTATTAAAAGAGATATTCCTTACTGGCCATCTCTCACCTTGCTCCTTGCTTTTATGCTTTAGTCTTTCACCTGCTGCTTCCAGAAAGGATTCTCCATTTTGGGTAACACTTCTCAGCATCAAGCAGTTCAGTTCTGCTCAGCTGCCCAAATAGCAAATGCTCTCTGATGTCCACTCCATTGCATCATGGCATCTCTGCAGCAGACACTTATGAGGAACTCTGTATGAAAGAGAAGATTTTACACTGCTGTCAATGAAGTGGCAGAACCACAGAATGGTTCTTCCATTGGTGAAGAGTCATGAAAATAGAGACATCACATGCTTAACATAGAAAAGCCTGGACGAGAGCAAACATTCAAGCATTGGCTCTTTGGTTTTCATTTTTAGGCCTGGAGATAGAGTCCAATATGTGGCCAAGAACCAGCCAGTGACTCACATCACCCTGCATCATCTATCTAATGTCAGCACCATCACAGCACACACACAACCTGGAAAATGCAATTAGGGAGCTTGAAGGAGTAGAATGGCAAGCAGTAGGAACAGTGGCAGTGGAGGAGCAGAAACAGGCTGCGTAGATGACCATGTGGATGCCATCAGTAACTCCCTATACTTTGGGAAATGCAACAGCATAGTGAAGCTGGATAGCTGGGGTGGCTCATTGCACAGTAGTTAGCACTGCTGCCTCACAGCGCCAGGAACCCGGGTTCAATTCCTGTTCTCCCCACGTCTGGGTGCGTTTCCTCTGGGTGCTCCGATTTCCTCCCACAGTCCAAAAGACGTGCTGGTTAGGTGCATTGGGTACACTAAGGGAGAATTTAGCATAGCCAAACAGGTGCCAGAGTGTGGCACCTCAGGGATTTTCACAGTAACTTCATTGCAGTGCTAATGTAAGCCTACTTGTGACACTAATAAAATAAACTTATAAACTTTAAATCAGCTCAGGATCTTGTTGGTAATCAATGTGCATGGATCCGAATTACACTATAAATTGATGTAGTTGTAGATGTACCCTGATAAAGCAGCGAAGTAAGAACAAACAAAGCAAAGCTTGAATTTATATAGTGCCCTTCTCATACTCAGGATGTCCCAAACTTCTTCACAGCCAGTGAATGTTTACAAAGTGTAGCTACTGTTGTAACGTAAGAAATACAGCAGTCTATTTAAATACAGCAAGCTCCCTCAAACAGCAATGTGATAACAGCTGGACAATTTTTTTTTTACTGGTGTTGGTTAAGGGATAATAGCCAGTTTTCCAGGGAGGACTCCTTTGCTCTTCTTCAAAGTTGTGGGTGGCATCTTTTAACTCCACCTGAAAGGGCAGGCGAAGACTCCGTTTACAGCCTCATCCAAAAGACAGCACCTTTGACAGTGCAGCACTTCCCCAGTACCGCACTAAAGTGCCAGCCTCAATTTTGTGCTCAAGACTGTGGAGTGCAACTTGGACCTAACAACCTTCTGACTCAAAAGTGAGACTGCTACCAATTGTCCATGGCCAAAAGAAACTGGAGACACTAAAGTTAGTAAGAAGTTTAACAACACCAGATTAAAGTCCAACAGGTTTATTTGGTAGCAAAAGCCGCACAAGCTTTCGGAGCTCCAAGCCCCTTCTTCAGGTGAGTGGGAATTCTGTTCACAAACACGGCATATAAAGACACAGACTCAATTTACATGAATAATGGTTGGAATGCGAATACTTACAGCTAATCAAGTCTTTAAGAAACAAACAACGTGAGTGGAGAGAGCATCAAGACAGGCTAAAAAGATGTGTATTGTCTCCAGACAAGATAGCCAGTGAAACTCTGCAGGTCCAGGGTAAGCGTTCTCCAAGGCGGCCTTCACGACACACGACGGCGCAGAGTCGCTGAGCAGAAACTGATAGCCAAGTTCCGCACACACGAGGATGGCCTCAACCGGGATATTGGGTTCATGTCACACTATTTGTAACCCCCACAGCTTGCCTGGACCTGCAGAGTTTCACTGGCTGTCTTGTCTGGAGACAATACACATCTTTTTAACCCGTCTTGATGCTCTCTCCACTCACGTTGTTTGTATCTTAAAGACTTGATTAGCTGTAAGTATTCGCATTCCAACCATTATTCATGTAAATTGAGTCTGTGTCTTTATATGCCCTGTTTGTGAACAGAATTCCCACTCACCTGAAGAAGGGGCTTGGAGCTCCGAAAGCTTGTGTGGCTTTTGCTACCAAATAAACCTATTGGACTTTAACCTGGTGTTGTTAAACTTCTTACTGTGTTTACCCCAGTCCAACGCCAGCATCTCCACATCATGACATTAAAGTTCACAGGTATGGCCACTTCCATGGCCTTATTGTAAGATACCAGCAGATGGCTCTGTTGCCCTGGAGAAGTGGTGCCTGCAAAGCCAATTGTCATTGGACATTCTCTGAGTCTCAGTGCCCACAGCTGCATGGTTAAGGGTGAAGGCATACAGAATACCTCCAGAGCATCAGAACCTGCCTCACATCCATCCTTTGTCTGCTTCAGAAATTAAGAATTAAGAGCACGGAATTCAGTACCTCATGTTACAAATTGTGACTTCAGCAATGAAACAGCAAAACTTTGGATGTTGGAAACGTGACAGAAAATGCTGGAAGTATTCAGCAGGAGAAGCAACATCTGTAGAGAAAGAAACAAATAATAGGCCCAATTCTCCCATTGCGACCCGCAACTTTTCTGGCGGGTCAGGTTGGGAGATGCGCATGTCGCCCATTTTACGGGTTCCCCATGAGCTTTTACGACCCACGCGAATCTCCCAACCGGAAGAAAATGGCACTGCCGGGAACGCACAAGTCCAGTGGAAAGTGAGGTAAGTCATTTGAATATGTTTTACATATATTTTAATGTATTTTAAATGCAATTATCGGGCCCGACACAAAACTTGCCGGGCCCGGGAGCATCTCCCACCCTGCCAGGAATACTTCATTCCAGCGGGGTTTAAAGTAGCTCCCCACGTTCGGGGAACTAGCGGGAGTCCCCCGCCGGAGTGAAGGGAGGCAATTGGGGCCCTCAAAAGGTCAGGTGCCGGGGTGTGGTGCCCCCTGGGCATGGGCACCCTGGCAGTGCCAGCCTGTGCCCCCAGCATTGCCCAAGGGGCAAAGTGCCTATGCCCAGGGGGCACCTTGGCACTGCCCACCAGGCACCAGGCAGTGCCAAGGGGGCGGGGCCTATTGTGGGTGGGACCTATAGACGATTGGTGGAGGTGGGGGCTCCTGCTGCCACTCTACATGGGGATCGGTCTGGGCTGGAGGGAGGCCAACAATCGGGGTGGCGGGTGGTCTGCCAGGGGCGGGGGGCCTGCCTCCCGGGGGGGGTGGGCTGGATATTGGAGCACTCCGGGACAGGGGGAGGTCAGGGCTGGCCCGGGAATTGTTGTGGGAGCTGCAATCAGGCTGTGGGGGGCACTGGAGGGGCAACACTGCGGGGGTCCTGGGCTGGCCAGTGATTGAGCTGGCCAGCAAGTGGGGAGACTGACAGATCGGGGCCATTGCACATGCGCAGAGTTCCGGAGCTGTCAGACTCCGGCATGAATAGACCCCATCCCCCGGGTTTTTAATGATATTCACGATTGTGACCTCTGCATTGCACAGAGTGGGGAGATTCAGGCCTGAAGCTGCACTGAAAAAACAGTCGTGATTTAGAACAGTTTTCCCACTAATTCAGCGCTTCTGGGAGAATTGCCCCCAATGTTTCAGGTCAATGACCTGTGATCAGAATTGATGCAGCGAGCGACAACACTGCCTGCCTGCTCATTATTGCCCTTTTTGTTTCATTTGTTCATGGGATGTAAGTATAGCTGGCGAGGTCAGCATTTAGTGCCCATCCCTTGCCCTTGTTCAGAGGCATTTAAGAGTCAACCCATGTTGCTCTGGAGTCACATGTAGGCAGAGCGGGTAAGGATGACAGATTTTCTTCCCTAAAGGACATTAGTGTGTCAGATGGCTTGTTACAACAATCGGCAATGGTTTCATGGTCATCATTAGACTTTTAATTCCAGATGTATTTTGTTGAATTCAAATTTCACCATCTGCCAGAATGGGATTAAATCCCAGGTCCCCAGATCATTACCATGGGTCTCTAGATTATAGGCCCTATTTTACCATTTTGATTCTAAGTGCTGGGCGGACTTGAAACTGGGAGTGTTTCAGATCCGACTTTTAGACCCGTTCTCAGGTGCCCCCATACACACTCTGCCTGAAAAAATATCAGCGATTCCGAATCGCGCTGCAGAAGCCTGTGGGCGGGGCTTAATGTGCCCGAAGTCCTGCACCTCTGATCGGCGCCTCCAACCGCGCATGCGCAAAAAGCGGATAGAATGTGGCTCCCCTGCCACATCGCTCCCGGGCTGGATAATGCCTCCCTGCCCCCCCACAGACATTGCCCCATCCCCACAACAATACTGACCCCCTTATCCCCCCACCCCCTCCCGCCACACAGACTGATCGCAGACCCCCCCCTTCCCCCCCCCCACCTCTCTCAGGCAGAATGGCAGTGGACCCCCCCCGTCCCCCTCACTGACTACAGGCAAAGTGGCAGCGGACCCTCTCGTCCCCCTCACTGATAACAGGCAAGAGTGACAGCGGACCCCCCCTTCCCACCCCCACCGATCTCAAGTAGAGAGCCGTCAGATGCTCGGCACTTATCTCCTCACTAACTGGAGCGCCCGAATCGGACTTTTGTGGAGTATGTCTGTTTCGCGCTGATTCTGGATAGGTGGATGTGATGATAAAGGGGAAAGCGCCGGTAAGGCTGGGCGTGCAGCCCATTAAGTCAATTTAAATGCATGCAAATGCATTTAAATGGTTGTCGCGCCTGTTTCGGATGTGGTCCCGATCGCAGCTATTTTTGGGCCTTGGTAAAGGGGGAACTCGCGTGGAGGCAGTGCGGATCACGAAATCGCCTCACACCTGACTTTACCAAGTTTCCGCACCCGTAAACGGGTGCAATTTGATGGTAAAATTGGGCCCTATGAGTCTGGTATGCCACTATCTCTCCCATAATGCAAGTGAGTTCGTGCATAAAAATACATTTTGTGTTAGGCAGTTTAAGGACTTTGCCCTGAGTCAGTTTTCCAGTTCAGTGCTCTAACCCTCACTTGTATATTCCATGCTGGCAGAAGCAATTCCTTACTGTTCCTGATGGAATGATAATTTGTCTTTATTTACCTGCCCTCTGACCCTCGGCATTTCTGAATACTGGATTATACCAGAGAAATATCTGCACTGAAAAGCCAAAATTGTAATAATGTATAACAATAATGACATATCATAAAAAGTAGATCTTTTTGATAAAATTGCATTGTGGAAGTTGGTTCTATCGGCACCTTACACATTTGCAGCAAGTGTTCAGCCAGTTCTCTGCATGACCAACAGAGGGCAACAAAGGACACACTGTGAAATCAGGAAAATCACCAGATGACCAAAGGGTTGTTTTTTCAGATGGCGATAGCTCAGTTAGCACGCCACAAACAGGTGATGCTGGATCACTCTGCAGATATTATACAGCGTTGATGTGGTACAACTGAGACCATTGCAATTGTTTATTAATAGTCAAAAAATACGACTACTTTCCATGGGGCGATGAGCCTTTGCCACTCGCCAACTCCTTCATTTGTCACTGTGCAGGTGCTGAAATGAAAATCGTAAAATATTCTAACAAAACTGAATGATTGAACCTGACCTTTCATCATTTCTCCCTTCCCAATTTTCAGATTTCTTCAAACACCTTGTCATTTAAAGCCTGTAGCAGATACACCAATGTGAGTGGATTAACACAGGGACCAACAGAGTCTGTGCACTGGAACCACAGCCGAATATGAAGCCCCTTAATAAAACACCGAATAATGCAGAAACACTGCAAACAAGCACAGAATCCGTCCCATAGAAACATAGGATATAGCTACATGATTTGCCTTTATTAATGCATGAACACATTCTGTGGGGCTATTTCTCTGTGTGTTACTGGACATGCGAGTGTTAATGGATCAGGGGCAGATTTGCGAGAATTCTTAATCTGCTTTACCTTTCAAAGTTCCAATTTGATGCGAGGCTGACACATGATTTCTCAGTGACCATTGACGATGGCAGTAATCTCCAGCAGGGAAAGTAAGGGCAATCTTTGAGGGCAGTGGTCTCCCACCAGCCATCCAGAGAATTCCCTTGGCTCCAATCCAGAGAGCCATGGCTTCAATATACTCCTGTGCTCTCAAATGCTCCCAATCAAGAGAAAATACCAACAAAACCCATCAACGGGGTAGAGTACGAAATAAAAAACAGCACTGGAGAAAAAGAATGAGAGGATGGAAGAAATGGAAAATTAGAAAGAAGAGCAGTGAATTGCTATTTAACTGTACCCAGAGCACAATGTGGCAAATTACACTGTTTTTAACTGTGTTTATTTTTAGTCAGAGACAATGTCTTGGATTTTTGGTTTATAAATCTATTTTACCATTTTGATTCTAAGTGCTGGGCAGAATTGAAACTGAGAGTGTTTCAGATCTGACTTTTAGACCCGTTCTCAGGCGCCCCCATACACACCTTGCCTGAAAAATATCAGCAATTCCGAATCGCGCTGCAGAAGCCTGTGGGTGGGGCTTAATGCACCCAAAATCCTGCAGCTCCGATCAGAGCCTCCAACTGCGCATGCGCAGAAAATAAATAATAGAATGTGGCTCCCCTGCCACATCGCTCCTGGGCCGGATAATGCCGCCCCCTAGACATTGCCCCACCCCCACAACATTACTGACTCCCTTATCTCCCCACCCCCTCTTGCCACTCAGACCGATCATGGGCCCCTCTCCCCCTTCACCCCCCCCCCTACTGATCTCGGGCAGAGTGGCAGCAGATCCCCCCTTCCCCCTCACTGATCTCAGGCAGAGTGGCAGTGGACCCCCTCTCCCTCCCCCCACCAATCTCAAGCAGAGAGCCGTCGGACCCTCGGCCCCTACCTCCTCACTAGCTAAAGCGCCCGAATCAGACTTTTGTGGAGCATGTCTGTTTTGCGCCAATTCTGGATGGGTGAATGTGGTGATAAAGGGGGAAGTACTGGTAAGGTTGGACGTGCAGCCCATTTAGTCAATTTAAATGCATGCAAATGCATGCCGTCACACCCGTTTGCGGCCATTTTTGGGTCTTGGTGAAGGGGGAACTGGCGCGGATGCGGGCGCGGATCACCCTACTCACCTCACACCTGACTTTAGCAAGTTTTCGTGCCTGAAAACGGGCGCAACTTGATGGTAAAATCGGGCCCAACATCTCAAACACAGAGCCCTGCAGAGCTCAGAACATTTATGGGACTCTACACAGACTCAACATTCTGCCGATGCACATCATGTACTTTACATCTGTTTCTATGTACTCACTTTATTTTAGCTGCAGCCAAAGCCTTTCTCTCCACGTATGTTGTAAGTGGGCACATTTGCTTGTGGTTTGGACTGGACAGTCTGGCTTTCTGGTGCTGTCTGAGATGCACAGATAATTCTAAAATGTAAACCAGACTCTAAAGGGGATGATTTTTTAAAGGGCCCTGAGCAAGGAGAACATCCCAGAAAATGGCATGTCCTCAGGATTCAGGAAATGCAATGGGTACTTGTGTGTGTATGCGCGCACGCACAGATTTTCAAACAGCATTCGATACGGTATCACCAAAGAGACTAATGAGTAATAGAGTGGAACATGGAATTGAAAGGCAATATCGTCACATGGATAGGAGGGTAAAAGGAGTGGCGAGATGAGATGAATTGTGAGCCACAGACATCAATTGTGTGGGATCCCTCTGATTTACCCTGCACACAACTGGACAGACCTGAGGAACTGAGGAGGCATCATTGAAACTTGCTGATGACACCAATTTGGGAGGATATCGTAAATTGTCTTGATGGTTGTGAAAGATCGCAGGAGGGGTTAGATAGACTTCGGATGCAACTCAATATAGAAGAATGTGGTCGTACATTTTAAAATAGATGAGGGAAACACATCTAAGATGATAGGTGGAACGTTTGGTGTGCAAGTCTCAAAACCATTCAAGGTGACAGCACAATCAGTAAAACTGAAGAAAAAGGCAAATTGGTTTTGTACCTGGATGTCTAGAAAGCAAAAGGGAAATGTTTGACTGTGAAAGATCACAGTTGGATTTGTGTACAATTTGACCACCTCATTGTAGGAAGGATGCAAAACCAATGACAGGGTGAAGAGATAAGGCATCACAGTTCAGAGGAGGTTAAGTTATTCTGCACCAGTGTAAAGAAGATGAACTTGACTTGCTGCTGGCTGGCAAGACAGTAACAAATCATTAGACCTGAGTTAATCAGAAAAATAATAAAAGAGTTAGAGGACAATCTTTCGACAGCCAGTGCTAAGAAGGTGTTGTTCTCTACACTGCAAAGCATTTCCTATAGCAATTTGATGGTTGTTAGAATAAAAAGGAATGGTTATGGGGAGTGAAGAGTACAGTGGAATTAGACGGTGTGACTCATGGAGAAAAACACCATCCATCAAATTGCCACTTTTTAATGCAGCAACATTTTGTCATTCTATTTAATGATTTTCTCCGGTGTGTTTATGCAACCTAATATTATACCTGCAGATATAACAGTATAAATCTTCAAATTATTGTGGACAATTAAAAGTCAAGTGCTTACCATATTTGTCTGAAATTCCTATAAAGCTGTTAACCTATTTAAAATGACTGGGTAAAAACTGCATTAAAATATTCGATGCATTAAAGTCATATCAACTTGTAAATCATTTGTCCACTAATTGCTAACATTCATTTCTAGGCTTGACTCTTGTCATCTTTCGTACTATCTAACGAGCGCTTTGTCACAGTTTTGTCAAACTTAGACCTGGTGTATTCCAGCAAGAGAAAAAGCAGATATTGACTCCAATTATTAGGTTCAGTAAAGATCCTCTCCCAGGGTAGATCCTCATGAGACAGAACAGCAATCAGAGGTAGAGCTTTAACACCAAAGCCACATTCTCCAATCTACACTCACGTCATTTAAGTGTCTGTGTTGGGGCACTTCACCCCATTGAAATCACCCATAATGTCACCCAATCACCAGAAAACTGGTCCATGTAGCTTACCTTCTACCATCCTGTTAATATGATACAATGATAATGGAGTTATTGACAAATCATAGCAATCAATCTTTATTGACATGTCCAGACATGGCCTGATGGATACTGATGTTTTATTCCAGGCAGAGGAGAGGATCTGTATAAATTCTGCCACCTTGCTGGATTGTGGAGTGTAATACTTTCACTTCAGGATGTAGTGCGGTAGTGGTATTGTTGCTGAACAAGTAATCCAGAGTAATGTGCTGGGGACCGGTAGAATTTGAATTCAATAAAACTCAGGAATTAAAAGGGTAATGGTGACGATGAAACCGTTGCTGAGTGCTGTAAATATCCATCTGGTTCACTAATGCCCTTTAGGGAAGGAAATCTACCTTCCTTACCAGGTCTGGTCTACATGTGACTCCAGACCCACAGCAAATACCTTCTGAAATGGCCTAGCAAACCACTCAGTTGTATCAAACTGCAAGCCTACAAAAAGGAATGAAAGCCACCTGCTATTGCACTAGACACTGGAAACCACAGTGGCAAACCTAGCTCTATCCACCCTGCAAAGTCCTCCTTACTAACATCTGGGGGCTTGAGCCAACATTGGAAGAGCTGTCTAATAGACTAGTCAAACAACAGCCTGAAATAATCTTATGGAATCATACTTCATGTACTATGTGCTAAATTGCCTCTTAGTGTCAGGGGTTGATGGGAAATATTCATCATGGAGTTCAGTTACTAGTGGTGTACCGCAAGGATCTGTTTTGGGGCCACTGCTGTTTGTCATTTTTATTAATGACTTGGATGAGGGCATGGAAGGATAGATTAGTAAATTTGCGGATGACACTAAAGTCGGTGGAGTTGTAGACAGTGCGGAGGGAAGTGGCAGGTTACAGAGGGACATAGATAAGCTGCAGAGCTGGGCTGAGAGGTGGCAAATGGAGTTTAATGCGGAAAAGTGTGAGGTGATTCACTTTGGAAGGAGTAACAGGAATACAGAGTACTGGGCTAATGGTAAGATACTTGGTAGTGTGGATGAACAGAGGGAACTGGGTGTCCATGTGCATAGATCCCTGAAAGTTGGCACCCAGGTTGATAGGGTTGTTAAGAAGGCGTACGGTGTGTTAGCTTTTATTGGTAGAGGGATTGAGTTTCGGAGTCAGGAGGTCATGCTGCAACTGTACAAAACTCTGGTGCGGCCGCATTTGGAGTATTGCGTACAGTTCTGGTCACCGAATTATAGGAAAGATGTGGAAGTGTTGGAAAGGGTGCAGAGGAGATTTACCAGGATGTTGCCTGGTATGGTGGGTGGGAAAATCGTATGAGGAAAGGCTGAGGGGCTTGAGTTTGTTTTCGTTAGAGAGAAGAAGGTTAAGAGGTGACTTAATAGAGGCATACAAGATGATCAAAGGATTAGATAGGGTGGATAGTGAGAGCCTTTTTCCTCGGATGGTGTTGGCTAGCACGAGGGGACATAGCTTTAAATTGAGGGGTGAGAGATATAGGACAGATGTTAGAGGTAGGTTCTTTACTCAAAGAGTAGTAAGGGCGTGGGATGCCCTGCCTGCAGCAGTGGTGGACTCGTCAACATTGAGAGCGTTCAAGTGGTTATTGGATAAACATATGGATGATATTGGAATAGTGTAGATTAGAGGGGCTTTAGGTTGGTTTCACTGGTCGGTGCAACATCGAGGGCCGAAGGGCCTGTACTGCGCTGTAATGTTCTATGTTCTGGCAGTTTGGTTCACAGGGATTTAATTCTTGGTGGAGCATTAACTGGTTAAAGATGAGACTTCCATTCCCACTGGGCTATTTCATTGGCTGACGACTCTCTTGTCCCAGCAGTACCACTGGGAGCGGTGGTCAATGCTGGGACTACAACAATGCCCACAGTTCAGGATGAAAGGTGCACTGAAAAGGTAAAAAGGGAGCATCACTGGGACAAGCTAAATATGCTAATCAAACAAGCACCCATTTGGGCACAATCCAGTTCGCACCATTAGGAAGGAGCGGGAGATTCGCAAATTGTCTAGTGCTGGGTGTGAAATGGATGTATAGGCCTGTACACTATTCTTCAGGACCAGTTGGATCTACCAATGGCATGGCGAGGTCGGTGAATCCCCCCCCCAAATATCACAAAAACATAATATCTGTTCATTTATCTCATTGTATTTTTTGTGCGACTTTGCTGTATCTGTTTCTCCACATTAATCATAGAATCCCGACAGTGAAGAAAGAGATCATTTGGCCCATAGGGTCTGTACCAATCACAATCCCACCCAGGCCCTATCCCTGTAACCCCACTTATTACCCTGCCTACCCCCTGACACTAAAAGGCAATTTAGCACAGCCAATCAACCTAACCCGCGCATCTTTGGACTGTGGGAGGAAACCAGAGCACCCAGAGGAAACCCACGCAGACACGGGGAGAACGTGCAACCTCCACACAGACAGTGACCCAAGGCTGGAATTGAACCCAGGCTCCTAGCACTGTGAGGCAGTGGTGCTAACCACTGTGCCACTGTGCAGCCCCATTACGACATTATAGATGTACTACAGTAAAGGTGTATTGCCATTGGTCAAATAGACTCCTGATCAGGAATGTTCCAAGCTGATTGTAGGCCTATACTATGTCAATTAATCTTAGTAGTCCACAAGGGTGAATGTGTCCCATTGACCTCAGTGTAAAATTAAGGTCGATGTCTTTTCTTTCTATTAATTACTATAAAGGAAATCTCATACATTTAACGGCCGAGCCTGGTGTATTGTTACTGACCTCCAAAGGCCCAATGATACTGAAGACCAACATTTGTGACCTTTGAATATTGAGCTTTATAAACATGAGAATCAAAGGTAAAAATCACAACAGGGGAGCCGCAGCACTCTGGTGTCCCATAATCTCCATGTCAGTTATACTGTTATATTTAACATTATCTTAATTACATCAGTAGCTTGGTAAGGAAGAAGAAATCAGCACCAAAGAACCAAGTAACTTGTTAGACCAGCAACATAACAAAATACCTTGGAAAAGTCTGATGTTTGTTGAGTTAACTGCATTCATTGTTAATCTTTTTGACATGTTGCTGTCCAGGAGAGAAGTGTATACGAACCTGAAGACTCTGTATCCAACACATGCTTGTGCTGAACACGTGGAGGCCTTCAGACTGCTGGAGAAACAATGCCATTACAACAAAGACAACATCCCCCAACTTGAGGATGTCTCCAGCTTCTTGAAAGGTTTGCACTGGATTATATTTTGAAATCCAATCATTGAGATATAACATTTGAAACATTTGGATTAAAAAGACATTACATTTATATCTCACCTTTAACACATGGTAAAACATCCTCAGGCAGTTTGCAAGCGTGTTATCAAACAGCAAATTGATACAGCATATAAAGAAGACATTACAACAGGTGACACTTGGTCAAAGAAGTATATTTTAAGCCGGGTCTTGGAGGATATGGAGAGGTAAAGAGGTTCGGGAGGGAACTGAGGAACTTTGAAACCAGAGAGTTGAAAACATGGGTGCCAATATTGGACTTAAAGAATTTGAGATGATCATAAGAAATAGGAACAGGAGCAGGCCATTCAGCCCCTCAAGCCTGCTTCACCATTCAATAGGTTCATGGCTGATTCATCAGTGCATCAACTCATCAGTTGAAGCTCACTGTTTGAATCTATAGGCATTATCCTGTAACATGACTTGTAACATAATAAGACATATCATTCGTCTTCAGTCTTTTAAAAGTGAAGCAAACTCTGCTGTAATACTATTGATCTCAGTTTCATGCAGAGACAGACTGCAGACACATGGGCTGGACTTTACAATTCCCAGCAGAGTGAGGGAGGCAGAGTGGGAAGTGCGTGGTCCACTCACTCCCACTCCACTCAAGCGCAGACAACCAATTAACAACTGCTGGCGGGAAGTGCACAACTAATGTAGGGAAGGAGAGATCCAATACTGAATCAGGCATCTCGGGCGGGACTGGAAGTTGCCATCAATTTAACCCACCATGGCCTCCATCGGTTGTGCCAATGGAGCTTCGCTGGTCACATGTGTGCAATCTGTCACACTTTGAACTTTGAGGAATCCAGCAATATATGTAAAGTCTCTGGCTCTCTTGTGCTGAAATAAATGAATTCATTTGTTCACCTAAACATTACACCCATCACTACCTTGATACAATGGTGAGCTGAAGCTTGAGATATATCGCAAAGGCCTCCAGCTGGTGCCTGGAATGACTCCAATGCATAAAGGTTCAAGGTCACTGTTTAGCTTGAGAGTGACAGGCATTGGATAGTCAGCAACACATTTTGAACTGATCCCCCCAGCCAGCAATTCACAAAGGGAACTGATTGTCTCCCTGAAGAGACGGAGTCTGTGAAGACACTGGTCCTCTGAGAGCTAAAACTATTTAATCCTTTGCCCGTAGACTTTCTGCGCAGTGTAGTGTCTTTTTCTACCACATACTGGAGCTTTATTGTTTGTCTTGTTCTGGCCCATGCACAGCAGCAGGTCTCTCACCTGCCTGGACTACAGGCTACACCTGTCCTCTGTCTCTTTCTCCTCCTTTCCACCTCATTGGAGGAACCTCCTCCATTTTGTACAATCCCCAAGGAGACAGCAAGCTCTAGTTCCTCTGCTGGAGTCCTCACTCTCGAGGATATCCTGTCTCTCAGTCACCTCCTCTCTCACGGTCTCATTTTTTTTTCTGGCAGCTTAGAAACAGTGAATAAATAAAGAGTAGTCCAGTCCAAAGGCTCCTTCACCAGTAAACTCTGCTGCTTAAATAGTCCCGCTTGCTGCTCCTTTCATTAGCCCTTGTTCAACCTTCTCATACCTGGTGGAAATCACTCCCAATGTTTTTCCCATGTGTCTACTGAAAATGGAGGGACAATGTAAGATTACAGTCAATAACAGGCTCAGCAGTTTATTAACTCCTTTTGTTCAAAATGGCGAGCAAGCTTCCAATGATACTGAAGACCCACATTTGTGAGCCACCATTTGAATATTGAGCTTTTTAAATATAGGAATCAATGGTAAAAATTACAACAGGGGAGCCACAGCCGGCCTTCCATAATATCAGAGACTGGCAGGATGACACAGGATTGCCAATCTGATAGCATCACGCTGTATTTTATATAAACGCTGGGAGTGAGGTAGGGGTGGGTCCAATTTGTGGCTGTAAAATCCAACCCAGATAATTCACTGGTCCCAGATGAGGAATATAATTAATTCCATGTCAGATACAAAGCTGTCAGACTGGAGTTATACTTGGTGCAGGCCACACTGACAGTGACCACAAAGGACTTTTGTGTACATGTGCTCGGACATAGGTCCAGACACCTGCCCACATGCTGCATAGTGTTGGAAACCAGAAGCCAGAATTTAGAAGGGAATTGTCAGTTTTCCCATAACCAAAAAAAAACAAAGTTTTTTAAAATTCCCAGAAGTCATGCTTTCACACGTTATGATCACAGCTGAAGTTATGAAGGTCCCTGATTGGAACACAGGTTCAGAAGACCTTAATTGTTTTTAGATAACATGGAGGAACAGAATCACAGGACTGTCAATTAGTTTTTAATAAAACATTTATTAAACATGAAAAGTTACTCCCCTTTACCTTCATAAATGTGCACGTTTCAAGGATAACCCTCACTCTGAAACCAAATGGCAGGTGCCACTCCATTGATCTTTTGTGGATCTCTCCTCAAATTCCCCAGTATGATTGTCACATGAATGTTTCCACACTCCCCTTTTAAAAGGCGCACTTCAAAATCTTCTCTCAAACAATGGGTGGAATTTTACGAGAATGACTCTAAGTGTCCAGCTAGCGTGAAAATGGGAGAGTTACTGATCTGTTTTTTGGGCAAGTTTTCACGCCCAATCTTACATATTTAGTCATTGGAAAAATGGTGTCGAATGTTTCTAGCTGCTGAAGGCAGTGGGCTCGGCTTAATTCACCAGCCAGTCTGTAGAGGGGGCTACTGCACATGTGCACACCACTGATGCTGAACATGCGCAATTTCAGCAGCAGGGGTCTGACAGACAGAGAGAGAGAGATGTCAGGCATCTGCTGCTGGAGCCAGCCTGAACCAACCCCCCCCCCCCCCCCACCCCCACCCCCCTTCCCACATCTGCAATTGCTGAGGCCTGCAGCCGATCATGAGCCCCACAATGCCCCCGCTGCCCCAAACCCCTGTTGCCAGACTGATTGCACAACCCCTCCCTGATCCGATCACATTTGCAGAGCAGCAGTGGCCCCCATTCCCCTGATCCAATCGCATCTGCAGTGGCCCCCCTCCCCCCCACAAATTGTGCTGTTCCATAGGCTCTGTCCCCAAATCGGTCTTGCCCCTAAATAGGCCCCAGTGGGCAGTGTCAAGGTGCCTGTGTATTGTCCAGATGCCAAGTTGGCAGTGCCAAGGTGCCAGGCTGGCACTGTTAGGCTGGCATGTCCAAGGGGCACCCCTTGGCTCAGCCTCCCTCAATGGCCTCCAGTTCCACGAGCCAACACAAATGTTCCCCGTACATGGAGGTGTTTTCCTCTTTGGAGAGAACCTCTCCTGGTGAGATCATAGAGGCAAGAGAGCCCGGACAATTGAGTGTCGGGTTCATTAAACACATGTAAATTCATATTCAAATATATTTAAATAAATAATTCAGCCTCTCACCCATATCCGGAAAGAGGCTGACCTCGCCGGAAATCCAGCTCGCGTAAAATCGCGAGAACCAAGAAATCGGTTTCTCAGCTCTTGCGCAATTTTACTGGCTCACTCCACCCATCGAAGGATGGGGTGAGCCAGTAAAATTCCACCCAATTCCTGCCCCTCAATTCAGTCCCTCGAGCCTGCTTTCCCATCAAATACAATGCCTTCCACCTCAACTCTACTTTCTAGCACATGCCCCCAGCCCTTGATTCTCTGAGAGATCAAAAATCAATCTCAGTCTTGATGGAGAATCCGCAATCCTCTGCAGTAGAGAATTCTGGGTGAAGAAACTTCTCCTCAAGTCAGTCCTAAATCATTGACACCTTACCCTGAGGCTGAGCCCCCTTCTTGATTCCCCTGTCTGAGGAAACAATCTTTGATGCCCCTTCAAAATCTTTAATCTTTTAATGAAATGTCCTAAACTCCAGAGAATTGGCCCAATTTACTCAGCCTCTCAATCCAGGAATCAATCTAGTGAACACTTTGGCTGAAAGAGGTTCAGTTCAATGCTGATCAGGAATTTGCCTGATGCATCAGGAGAGATGTCCTAAAGTTGCTG
This sequence comes from Mustelus asterias, assembly GCF_964213995.1. Lineage (NCBI taxonomy): Eukaryota > Metazoa > Chordata > Chondrichthyes > Carcharhiniformes > Triakidae > Mustelus > Mustelus asterias. The sequence goes on from NC_135809.1 coordinate 87,514,917, forward strand.
GTGGACAAAACTTTGTGCAAAAAAGAGGAGCTGCAGGAAATGATCCATGGATAGGCCCAGTTCTCACCTTATTTTGTTCCCTTGGCCTCATTGTCATTCAACTGGTGATCGGTGCCACCTGTTGGACATCCCCAGGCAGCTCATTGGAGAACAGGATTCAACCAATAGGCAACTACAATGCTGGCAGTGGTTTTTCAAGAAGCAGAATAAAATGGGGCAGTGAGTGGGCAGGTGGATGGAGGGAAACTGGGAGGGAGTGATCAGGAGGATCAGTGTGGTGGAGGGCAAACAGTGGCCATCAACAACCTGGACAGTTTTTTAAAATACTTTTCCAATTCAATCAAATCAAGTCCAATTCAGAGTCTCAACAAGTTGAGACATTCCCGATCCAGGCTGGCAAGACAGGGCAAGCGACCATTTACCCTGTCCTGGGCCTGATCTACATGAGCCAAGCTGATTGGAGGAGGGAAAGCAATTCCTCCTCCAAGACTTGATCTCATTTGCATCTTAGCCAAAAGGCCAAGATACCGCTTTTAAAAATTGCTTCATATGAAACATATGAAGTTTCAATGTAACCTAATGACCTCAACCAAGTGCAGCATCCAATCCATACTACACTTGATCTTAGCCAGAAGGCCGAGAAGCAGACAGTTTGAATGTGAGAAGCTCTCCTCCCAGCTCCACATTATTGTAAGAATTTTTAATCCTTTCCAGTGGATGCCCGCCATGGCCTCTTTAACGAAAGCTTGTTAGGCTGCATGTAGGGCTGGTGTTCCAGAATGCAGCTGATGCCATGGCTAGCTGGCTCAATTAAGCAAACCAATATTGCAGACTGGGCCTCAAACAGACATAGGCCCCTTATTTGCAAATGCAGATTTGATAACACTTGTTTCAGCTGAGGCTCCTGATCCCCTATTTTATTTGCCCATACAATGAATGTGTGTTTCTTCCCTGCCATATTGGAGGCTCAGGCAATGATTTAGTGCCAGAAAAATGGGCACATCTCACCGAATTTCTAGACCTCTATATTCCCTGTATCAATTTTATCTGCTTACAAACTGAAAAATCAAAAGTTCAAATTTTCCACAACAAAACTGCTGCTAATTTATTATTATGCATTGTGATTTAGTGTAACTCAGGGACATGTGATGCCAGAGGCATTGTCTGTCCCATAACCTCAGTCTCCAAGGGAAAGAGAAACAAACAGCATCGTGAAGAATTGTCCATTGTAGAGCATATTAAGATGGAGGGACAATTACAAAATTGGGTGACATTGATCTTCTTACTGGAAATTATAGAAACCCTACAGTGCAGAAGGAGGCCATTCGGCCCATCGAGTCTGCACCAACCACAATCCCACCCAGGCCCTACCCCCATATCCCTACATATTTTACCCGTTAATCCCTCTAACCTACGCATCTCAGGACACTAAGGGGCAATTTTAGCATGGCCAATCAACCTAACCCACACATCTTTGGACTGTGAGAGGAAACCGGAGCACCCGGAGGAAACCCACGGAGACATGAGGAGAATGTGCAAACTCCACACAGACAGTGACCCGAGCCAGGAATCGAACCGGGGACCCTAGAGCTGTGAAGCAGCAGTGCTGACCACTGCGCCACCGTGCCGCCCTGTACTCTTTACATATAAGGATTGCTGCCATGAGCTACTGGGACATGTGCCCATGTTGGCTGACAAGTCATTTGCTCAAGTTTCTCAGGTTTGTTGTGAATATTTATCAAGTACAGTAACAGACAATGGAGTGCACAAGTGAACAGACAAGTGTGAGATATTGCACTTTGGAAGGACAAACCAAAGAAGAACGTACAGGGTAAATGGTAGGACTCTGAAGAGTGCAGTTGAACAGAGGGATCTGGGAATACAGGTACAGAATTCCCTAAAAGTGACGTCACAGGTGGATAGGGTCATAAAGAGTGCCTTTGGTACATTGGCCTTTATAAATCGGAGTATCGAGTATAAAAGTTGGAATGTTATGGTAAGTTTATATAAGGCATTGGTGAGGCCGAATTTGGAGTATTGTGTACAGTTTTGGTCACCTAGTTACAGGAAGGATGTAAATAAGATTGAAAGAGTGCAGAGAAGGTTCACAAGGATGTTGCCGGGACTTGAGAAGCTGAGTTACAGAGAGAGATTGAATAGGTTGGGACTTTATTCCCTGGAGCGTAGAAGATTGAGGGGAGATTTGATAGAGGTGTATAAGATTTTGATGGGTATAGATAGAGTGAATGCAAGCAGGCTTATTCCGCTGAGGCTAGGGGAGAAAAAAACCAGAGGGCATGGGTTAAGGGTGAAAGGAGAAAAGTTTAAAGGGAATATTAGGGGGGGCTTCTTCACGCAGAGAGTGGTGGGAGTGTGGAATGAGCTGCCGGATAAAGTGGTAAATGCGGGGTCACTTTTAACATTTAAGAAAAACTTGGACGGGTTCATGGATGAGAGGGGTGTGGAGGGATATGGTCCAAGTGCAGGTCAGTGGGACTAGGCATAAAATGGTTCGGCACAGACAAGAAGGGCCAAAAGGCCTGTTTCTGAGCTGTAATTTTCTATGGTCCTATGGTAATGCACCAAGGCTCAGAATGTCAGCTTGGAGTTTGGTAAGCAGGGAGTTTAAAGTGCTAATCTTGTTATTAGATGTGCTGTTAAAATTTAATCTAGTCTGTAATTAGCAGTAAATGGAAAGTACGGTGTAAGCAGAAGTTCTTTCTAGCAGTTGGCCAAGGTAAATGAACTCTCAGCTGTGGGAGCTGAGAAGGTAATTAACTAAGTTGTTTAATCTGGTTCCTGTAGAGACAGTAGCGCCAGTTCAGTTCTCTGCAAATTCAAAGTCTTCAGTGTAGCCATGAGCTAACGGAGTGCATCATGGCTTAGAGTGCAAGCTTGGAGTTTGGTAAAGGGGGAGTTGAAGCTTATTATTTCCCTTTGCTTTTTCTATATTTCTCACCCTCAGGATTGCTTGTTACTCTATGACAGGGAAAAAGTTAACTTTTTGACTGGAATCTGGTAAGTGGTTAAGCTCTACCCTTTCCCGAGGGTTTAAAACAGTGCACAACTTGGTGGTCATTTCATAAAATGTATAAAAAGCACCATAAACAAGTAATTAATTTAATTACGTTAGCATGTGCTTGTCTCCTTTAAGTGGAACACAGTGCTGCTCTCTGGTGGTCACCCTGTTGTACTGCATTGGTTAATAAGTTGCTATTTGGACTTTTCAGCCGCATTTGTGAGTGTAAGTGGGTTTAATAGGTGCCCATGGGATGCATTTGGGGGCCGAAGCCATTGCTCGGGAACTTACCTGGTAAAATTTAATTGGTAAATCATTTTTAAGTTAAGGAGCCTAGCTTGACAAGCAGCTGATTGTCACCTGAAAATCATTTCCCTGAACATGGCTTCAACAGGTATTGATTAATGTAACAAGAAGCAATGCTGGAGAGTGAGTTGTCTCAGCTCTGTATAAAACGGGGACTGTTGCAAGTACATGAAAAGTAAGTGGAGCATAAGCAGTGGGAGAGGCCACATGTTGAGTGAAACAGTCCAAGTGAGTATATTTGGGAAAGTTGAAATTCGGTGCAGAGGGAAAAGATGTGTTTTTTGATTTTTGCTTTCTGATTTTTTTTTTTCTCACTATTCAGAAAATGATCTTGCCTTGCTGTAAGTGTAGCTGGTGAATAGATGGCACAGTGGTTAGCACTGCTACCTCACAGTGCCAGGGACCTGGGTTCAATTTCTGGCTTCGGTCACTGCCTATGCAGAGTCTATATGTTCTCCCTGCATCTGTGTGGGTTTCCTCTGGGTGCTTCGGTTTCCTCCTACAGTCCAAAAGATGTGCTGGTTAGGTGCATTGGCTATGCTAAATTCTCCCTCGGTGTACCTCAACAGGCGTCAGAGTGTGACGACTAGGGGATTTTCACAGTAACTTAATTGCAGTGTTAAAATAAGCATATTTGCGACACTAATAAATATTCTTTAAGAATACTTAGTAAGCGTTTATGGATTATTCAATTCCTGAAGTTTAAAATATAGAAACTGTTCTTTTGTAAGTTGAAAATTAATTTAAACAATTATTTAAAATACATTAAGGATGGCAGGACAGATGATATGTCAAGGTTGGAACTCCTGGATAACATTGTAATCCAGAACAAATACATCTGCAGTAAGTGTTTGCAGCTTGTGAAACTTTGGCTCAGTGTTATTGAGCTGGAGACTGAGCTGCAGACACTACAACATATCAGGGAGGGAGAGAGTTATCTGGGTGCTTTATTTCAAGAGGCTATTACACCCCTTAGGATAGGATCTTCTGCATTGGAAAGTGGTCAGGGACAGAAGAGTGTGACTCTAAGGGAATGTATAGGGCAGAACTGCAGGTGTGTCAGCACCTGTAATTGTCCAACAGAATTAGAGAATAGAATCATTGAATCTCTACAGTACAGAAGGAGGCCATTCGGCCCATAGTCTGTACCGACCACAATTCCTTCCCCCCCCCCCCCCCCTCGGCCCTATTCCCGTAACCCCACACATTTACCTTGCTAATCCCCCAACACTAGGGTCAATTTAGCATGGCCAATCGACCTAACCCGCCCGCACATCCTTGGACTGTGGGAGGAAAATGGAGCACCTGGAGGAAACCCCACGCAGACACAGGAAGAAAGTGCAAACTCCACACAGACAGTGACCCAAGGCCGGAATTGAACCCGGGACTCTGGTGCTGTCAGACAGCAGTGCTAACCCCTGTGCCACCATGCTGCCCACAAGTTTAAGATTCTCTCAGCTTGTTTGGATGAGAGTGAGGGCTGCAAGGTGGATGGGCTGACTGGTCATGGCACCATAGCCAGGAAGCCATTCAAAGTGGGGGCGCGCAACATAAGAATAAAATGGTAGTATGAGATGGTGTAGTGAGGGGGATTGACACTCCTCTGCTCAAAAAGCCAGAGTCCAGCAGCTGTGTTATCTGCCCTGTGCCAGGATTCAGGACATCTGTTCAGGGCTAGAGAGGAATTTGCAGTGGGAGATGGTGGATTTCATTGTTGTGGTCCATGTAGGTACCAACGACATAGGTAAAATGAGGAAAGAGGCTCTGCATAGAGTTTGAGGAGCTAGGTACTAAATTAAACAACAGAACCTCCAAGGTTATAATCTCTGGATTATTACCTAAACTGTGTGCAAATTGGCACAGGGTACATAAAATTAGAGAGATGAATCCATGGCCCAAAGACTGGTGTAGGAGAAGTGGATTTCAGTTCATGGGGAGTTGACATCCGTATTGGGGAAAGTGGAGCCTGAACTGTTGAGATGGCCAATGTCTGAACCATACTGGGACAAGTGTTCTTGCAAACCGCATAACTAATGAAACACAGATGGCTTTAAAGTAAATGGGGGGGGGGGGAGGTTCTGGAGAGGGAATCGATAGGCTGACAAAGTAAGACAGTTATTTAGGTAATGATTCCCAGACTGTGACAGGAAGGGACAGAGTGTACAAACATAAAAGCAGCAAAGAGTCAAGGAGGGCAAAAATGGTAAAAGCCAAAACTTAAATGCAATTCGTATTGGGCACAAAATAAATGAATTGATAGCACAAATTGTTAACTGATATGATCTGATAGTGGTGGGATGCTATTCTGGAGAGTTGGTGCAGACTCAATGGCCTCTTTCTGCATTGTAGGGATTCTATGGTTCTAAGATGTAGGATCCATGCAGGCGAAGAAAAGTAACGAGGGGAAGAAGACACTGGTGGGAGTAGTCAATAGGTGCCTTAACAGTGGCTATATTGTAGGACAGATAATAAGGGCATGTAAAAAAAGGTAGTACCTTAATAATGGGTTAGTTTAATTTACCTATGGATTGAGAAAAACAAATTGGCAGAGGTAGCTATGAGGAAGAATTATAGAGTGCATTAGGGACAGTTTCCTAGAACAATGTTGTGGATCCAACCAGTGATCAGGCTATTTTCGATCTGGTAATGTATAATGAAGCAGGTTTGATAAAAAATCTGAGTAACAGAACCCATAGGAAAAAGTGACCATAACATGGTAGAATTTAGCATTCAGCATGAGCGTGAGACATACACATCAGAATCACTGTGCTGAACTTAAATAGGGGTAATTCTGGAGGAATGAGGCCAGAATTGGCTGGAGTGGACTTGAAAAGGAGTTTAGCAGAAAATATGATTGATTAGCAATGGTAGACATTTATGAAAATAGTTCATGACTCGCAACAAAGATAAATCCTAGTGAGAAAGAAGGATTCTAGGAAGGGGATAAATTAACTAGGGATAACCAAGGAAGTCAAAGATTGTATGTTTTTTCCTCACCAGTTTAATACTATGTCGTAAAAGCTAATGGTAAGGATTCAGAATATGTTAAAAACCAACAAAGGATGACTAAAAATGATAGAGGGAGAAGATATGAGGGCAAACTAACAAGCATATAAGGGGCAAAAGGTGGGAGGAAATAAATACAATAACTGTCACTAGGGAAACTGATGGGGCAAAGGCAGATAAGGCCCTGAGTTCTGGTGGGTTACATCCCAGGATATTAAAGAAAGTAGCTACAGAGTTAGTGGATGCACCGGTGGTGAATCCTTAAATTCAGGAAAAGTTGCAGAATTGGAAAACTGCCAATTCCTTATTTGAAAAGGGAGGGAGACAAAACCAGGTAGCCTTCGGCCTGTTAGCTTAACATCCTGTCATTGGGAAAATGTTAAGAATCCATTTATAAAAGATGTATTGGCAGAACATTTAAAAATATGTAACATAATCAAACAGAGTAAGCAGGGTTTCATGAAGGGGAAATCATGCCTGACAAATTTATTAGAATTCTTTGAAGTGGAGTAGGGGTTTTTCAGAGACCTATGTATTTTGCTGGTTTCATGCGGGAGGTTTCTCTTTATTAATACAGCTCAACAAATATAAACAACTGACTGGAGACAGTAATTCTGGTTTGAAGACTTTATTGTCCAGGTCTGGTTCCACCATGGAGGGACAGCACTTTGACACAGCTCAAATTACTCTAATTATATTATCAAGATATTTTACAATTATACTTTTTCAGAAATCATCTGCCCGCCTATTCTGTCCACCTTAATAGGATGGACCAATCACGTTAATATGGATTATTTATGTTGGCCAATTACGACCTACTTTCTGTCAGCATGAGAATTCATTGGTCCAGAGAATCCAGAAACTCCTGCCCACTTGTTTCTTAGCAACTTCAGTTATGTAGGTAAGAGTTCAAAGATACCATTCCCACTGTCTCTCAATTATGTGGGTCGTAAGAGTTCAAAAGTTCTTGTTCTCACTGTCTGCTAAGCACTTATTAGTAGAAATTAAATTGCCCCATTCATGTTAGTGTCTGGGAACTTGTAACCTATACTGAAACTGTGCTTTGTGGCTCTATTGTTCTTAAAGAATGTGGTTCATCTCACTTAGCTTTCATCCCATTACAGCTTGGAGCAGTCTGTATTTGGCCAAGGTGTACAGAATATTTCAAAAATACATAAAATCTCAACAATGTTTGTGTTTCTATGTAACTGTACCTCTAATTCCAGGTATTTAATACTTTTTCTGTACTATATTTATTTCTAAATTAGTCTACACTTTATCAGTCTTTCAGTACCAGATGATCCTAATTTCCTCTAACAGGTGGTAATGAATAGGATAGATAAAGGGGAACCAGCAGATGTAATATACTTGGAAATCCATGAAACATTTGATAAGGTACCACACAAAATAATAGGCCATGGTGTTGGTGGTAGTATATTAGCATAGATAGAGGATTGGCTAATTAATAGAAGACAGAAAGTTGGGATAGGAGGGGCATTTTCAGGATGGCAACCTGTAACTAGTGGAGTGCCACAGGGATCAGTGTTGGGGGCCACAATTATTTACAATATATATTCATGACTTGGATGAGAGTACAATTACCAAGTTTGCGGATGACCCAAAAATAGGGGGAAGGAAAGTGGTGAGGATGAGTCTACAGAAGGAAATAAACAAGTGAAGTGAGTGGGCTAAAACTCAACAGTTGGAATATAATGTAGGGAAATGTGAAGTTATGGACTTTGGAAGAAGAAAGAAGCTGAATATTATTTAAACAGACAGGCTGCAGAGATTTTGAGTCCTCGTGCATAAATTACAAAAAGCTAGCATGCAAGTTCAGCAGGTAATGGGGAAGGCAAATGGAATGTTAGCCTTTATTTCAAAGGGAATGGAATGTAAATATAGGGTCTAACTATAGGAAAGTTTTACTAAAGCTATACAAGGCATTAATTGGACCACACCTGGAATACTATGAATAGTTTTGTCCCCTTATCCAAAGATATACTGGCAGTGGAGTCTGTCTAGTGAAGATTCACTAGGTTGGTCTCATGCATGGAAGGGATTTTCTTATGAGAAGAGTTTGAGTAGGTTGGGCCTGTATTAAAGAAGAACAGTACAGCACAGGAAACAGGCCCTTCGGCCCTCCAAGCCTGTGCCGCTCCTTGGTCCAACTAGACCAATCGTTTGTATCCCTCCATTCCCAGGCTGCTCATGTGACTATCCAGGTAAGTCTTAAACGATGTCAGCGTGTCTGCCTCCACCACCCTACTTGGCAGCGCATTCCAGGCCCCCACCACCCTCTGTGTAAAAAAACATCCCTCTGATATCTGAGTTTACTTCGCCCCTCTCACCTTGAGCCCGTGACCCCACATGATCGTCACTTCTGATCTGGGAAAAAGCTTCCCACCGTACACCCGATCTATCCCCTTCATAATCTTGTACACCTCTATTAGTTCTCCCCTCATTCTCCGTCTTTCCAGGGAGAACAACCCCAGTTTACCCAATCTCTCCTCATAGCTAAGACCCTCCTGGTAAACCTTCTCTGCACTCTCTCTAACGCCTCCACGTCCTTCTGGTAGTGCAGCGACCAGAACTGGATGCAGTACTCCAAATGTGGCCTAACCAGCGTTCTATACAGCTGCATCATCAGACTCCAGCTTTTATACTCTATACCCTGTCCTATAAAGGCAAGCATACCATATGCCTTCTTCACCACCTTCTCCACCTGTGTTGCCACCTTCAAGGATTTGTGGACTTGCACACCTAGGTCCCTCTGTGTTTCTATACTCTTGATGGCTCTGCCATGTATTGTATAACTCCTCCCTACCTTATTTCTTCCAAAATGCATCACTTCGCATTTATCTGGATTAAATTCCATCTGCCACCTCTCCGCCCAATTTTCCAGCCTATCTATATCCTGCTGTATTGCCCGACAATGCTCATCGCTATCCGCAAGTCCAGCCATCTTCGTGTCATCCGCAAACTTGCATATATATATATATATATTCCTTCGTCAACCATTTTTGTCACTTCCTCAAAAAATTCCACCAAATTTGTAAGGCACGACCTCCCTCTTACAAAACCATGCTGTCTGTCACTAATGAGATTGTTCCGTTCTAAATGCACATACATCCTGTCTCTAAGGATCCTCTCCAACAACTTCCCTACCACGGACGTCAAGCTCACCGACCTATAATTTCCCGGGTTATCCCTGCTACCCTCCTTCAACAACAGGACCACATTTGCTATCCTCCAATCCTCAGGGACCTCACCCGTGTCCAAAGAAGCAACAAAGATTTCCGTCAGAGGCCCAGCAATTTCATCTCTCGTCTCCCTGAGCAGTCTAGGATAGATGCCATCAGGCCCTGGGGCTTTGTCAGTTTTAATGTTCCCTAAAAAACCTAACACGTCCTCCCTTGTAATGGAGATTTTCTCTAACGGGTCAACACCTCCCTCCGAGACACTCCCGGTTAACACGTCCCTCTCCTTTGTGAATACCGATGCAAAGTATTCATTTAGGATCTCCCCTATTCCCTTGGATTCTAAGCATAATTCCCCTCCTTTGTCCCCGAGAGGTCCGATTTTCTCCGACAACTCTTTTGTTCCTAATGTATGAATAGAATGCCTTGGGATTCATTAGAGATTAGTAGAATAAGAGGGCTCCTTACTGAGACATATAGGATTCTCGGGGGGCTTGTCAGACTCAATGCTGAGAGGTTGTTTCCCCTTTCGGGAGAGTCATGAATCATAGAATCATAGAAACCCTACAGTGCAGAAGGAGGCCATTCGGCCCATCGAGTCTGCACCGACCACAATCCCACCCAGGCCCTACCCCCACATATTTACCCACTAATCCCTCTAACCTAAGCATCCCAGGACTCTAAGGGGCAATTTTTAACCTGGCCAATCAACCTAACCCGCACATCTTTGGACTGTGGGAGGAAACCGGAGCACCCGGAGGAAACCCACGCAGACACGAGGAGAATGTGCAAACTCCACACAGACAGTGACCCGAGCCGGGAATCGAACCCAGGACCCTGGAGCTGTGAAGCAGCAGTGCTAACCACTGTGCTATCGTGCCGCCCTATCGTGAGCCAGAGGACATAATCTCAAAGTAGATTTGTGTATTTAAGACAGATGTGGTGGGATTTCTTCCTCAGAGGGTACTGAATCTGTGAACTCTTTACTACAGAGGGCTGTAGAGGCTGCATCATTGAGAATGTTCTTGGCTGAAATAAACACGATTTTTAATCAATAATGAAATCCAGGGTTATGGGGCTAAGGCAGAAAATTGGAGCTGAGGATTATCAAATCTGAACAATTATGATCTTGTTGAATGGTGGAGCGGACTTGATGAGCTGAATGACCTTCTTCTGCTCCTACATCTTGTGGTCTCAACAAACAATGGAGTTCTCCTCAGATCAGAGGACATTGAAAGGAGATTTAGCAGAGGTGTTCAAAAATAAGGAATTTTATTGATTAAGAAATAAACTGTTGCGACTGACAAAAGTTCTGACACTAGAAGACAGAAATTGAAGGCAATTGTAAAGATGAAAAGTGATAATCTGAAATGCACAATCTGAAAGGAAAGTGGAAGCAGATAATCAACAGGGAATTGAATAAATATTTACAGGGCTATGGGAAAAGGGCATGGGATTGGGACTAATTATCCGATGTGTGAATTTGATCATATCTTGAATTATGGAGCTGTTGTATTTGTCATAACTATTTCATTGTCTCGGGATGCTGTTCTATATACCCTGCAAAATCGATGGGATAAATTCTATTACACTGGCAGCCCCAGCACATTGCTGCATCTCTTACAGGTGGAAGCTGTTCATTGAGGTAAGGAGCCTGTCAAAATTTTAACCTGTATGTTATGATAAATGTATTCTAATCACTTGGCATATCAAAGTAATTGCAATCGTGGAGCAGCTATAGCATCAGAACTGACAAACTCTTCCTTACAACTGGGATGTTTACAGTTAACCAATCCAGCTGCTAAAGACTCCACATTGTGATATTGTAGAATATTCAGTCAATTTCAATTACTAGAGCTACTTGAACATCAACCGTCTCGTCAAAACCTTTTCCTTGCCCCCTTGATCATTATCTTTAAACACCGAGGAGACATGGAATTCCTTGTCACGTAGAGACTGTTAATCAGCTAATGTCCTTGCTTCTCCCTTCCCCATAATCCTTAGGACACCAGGATGAAGAGGCCACAGTTCAAGTAATGGACGCTGATTCCAGACATTAAAACTACAGCGAGCTAATGCTGCTTAGAGGTTGAAGCCAGGAATGAGAGCGCACTCGTATATGGAGGAGAATCTTGAGATACAGGGACGATTCCACTGAAGCAGAGAAAGCTAATGTGAGATTGAATAAACATTATTAAAATTATGACTTTTAATCGATCAAATAGAAAAACTTTCATCTCATTCAGGTGTCAATGATAAAGGATTATTAGCTTAAAAGTGAAAGTAGAGAGAGAAGGTTGCTCGTGAATGGGATACTCTCGATTTGTTACAGGTAAATAGGACAAATATATGAAGCAGAGGAAGATACAGTATTATAGCAAGATTGCATTGCAATGGAATTAATTTTGGAGTTTGCTCCTGCCCTGGCAATGATGAAGGAATGGCAAAAACTTCCCAAGTTCGGACGGTGACTTGGAAGGGAACACTGGGATAATGGTGCTCCCATGCACCTACTGCCTTGGTCCTTCTAATTGGTGGAAATCATTGGTTTTGCACTGGGAAACAGGTGACCAGGCTGTTTGAGAGCCTCAATGTGGGGAAAACATAACTCCTGAATAATTGAGAAGGAAAGTATCAGTGAATGGTCAGTTTTTTTTTGCCCATGATTACAATAACTTCTAATTCTTTCTGTCATCTCAGAATATTGGCCTCGCCTCCCTCGGAGCAACTGAAGAGGAAATTGAAAAGCTCTCCACAGTTAGCTTTACAATATTCACACCTGCATGCAATTCATGTTGATTGCTTATTTGAGAATTTAAATTAACAATATAAAGCAAACACCACGCAGATTACCTCATTACACCCCCACACTGCACTGAACAAAGCTGGTTAATTATTCTTTGTAACCTGCCTGTTGCAGTTATATTGGTTTACTGTGGAGTTTGGACTGTGCAAGCAAAATGGTGAAATAAGAGCGTATGGAGCTGGTCTGCTGTCTGCCTACGGTGAACTAATTGTGAGTGATGTGTACCTTTTTTAATCTCAATTCTTACAGCATAATATTTTTTGTCAACTTCAAAGTGATTTTCAAAAGTAATGTTTTTTTCTGGTTCTTTCCCAATGTTTCATCTAATTTAGATGAGGATTTATCCTGAATTCCCATAATTTTGAGTTTGGCTTTTGCAAGTTCACAACACATTATAGGGGTTTGCACAGTGCACTAGATTGCTACCATCTTAGAGGTGGTAGAGATTCATCAGGCAGCCCCGTCCTCATCAGAATCCAGGTTGACTGCTGTTAACTCAGTTATTGTGTAACCTTCAAGCTTTCTCCTGATAATCTGACTTGTCTGCAATCTTGTGAACCCTCGAGTCCAGTAATTATTTCTTATTCATTGTCAATACCTCACAAATTGGCCTGGTCTCTCTCTCCAGTATTGGAGATTCTTGGGAAATTATTAGATTAAGTTGGTCTCACACTGACAACAAAGTCATTGATTATCACTTGTTCATGTCTCCTCTTTTAATATGATAGACATTCAGAGTCCAAAGATGTGCGGGTTAGGTTGATTGGCCATGCTAAAAAAATAATTACCCCTTACTGTCCTGAGATGCGTAGGTTAGAGGGGTAAATCTGTGGGGGTTATGGGGGTCGGGCCTGGGTGGGATTGTGGTCGGTGCAGACTCGATGGGCAGAATGGCCTCTTTCTGTACTGTATGGTTTCTATGATTCTATGATTTACTATTGTGTTGATCCTCAGTTTCACACACTTGCAAATTTTAAGAGGGCAATCAGATAAGAGCCCTAATGAGGCACTCCTCCTGCCATTTTGCCCCACCATGTGCATCAGGTAAAGAAAGCATTGGGTTTGGTTCTGATGTGCCAATATTCAAATAGTTTGCTATTATGAGTTTATGCATGAAGGATTGTGTGAATTTGACAAGATACTAGGTGACTGTTTGCATGAATCTGTAACCCAGCTAGATGTGAGGAATCAGTACCTGGAGTGTATTTCAAAATGCATCTGTTTTGGATGATTTGGAGAAGAGGAATAAAGTATTGCTTTTTTGTATAACGAGCAATATTCCATATGGCTTTGGAATTTTCTGAAAAATCTGCATGTCCCTTAACGTATGGAAATAGATATCAAACCTGCGATTACACTTCAACCAATAGCTAAAGTTGGCTGAATTTCATCGGACAAATGTTTTGTGCACAACATGCTCTGTCTGGTTAACCTGAGCTACGGGAGTTTGACCCCGACGCTACTGCGATTCAGCCCTATCAGGATCAGACTTATCAACCAGTGTATTTTGTATCTGAAAGCTTTAGCGATGCTATAGACAAACTGAGGTAAGCGGCTCTGTCAAACTGTGGCAGTGTAATTCCTGTCCAGTTAGTTAAAGCCAAAACATCTGCATTCATCACCCAGATGAGTTACCAAAGATGTCTCTTCTACTCACTATCACCTCAGTTGTAGATCAGATCGTGTTACTGGTCAGTCAGTCAGGGGCTCAGCTTAATAATCCAGAGAGGAGGAATTCAAATCTATGATCGTTTCTTTAAAAATTTGAAATTAAAAAAAAAAACTGCTTCTGGTCAACATGGCCAAGGAACTGTTGGATTTGTGTAAAAACACAGCCATTTTACTGTTGTACTTTGAGGAAGGAAAGCTGGCACCTTTACTAATCTGGCCTTCATGTGACACCTTTCCCACACCAACATGGTTAATTGTAACTGGTCTGAGGTTGCGCAAGTGCATCAGTCGTATCGAACATAAAAAATAGTAGTCCATTTGGCCCATCAAGCTTGCCCCACCAATGTGGATCATGACTGATCCTCTGCCTCAATGCCACACTCCCCCTCTGCCCCTTAACGCCATCAGTGTCTAGCAATCTAATGTCGTTCAAGCTGTTCAACAATTCATGAATAAGGCCCATCACCATCTCTTCAGAGCAACTGAGAATAGAACAAAGAACAAAGAACAATACAGCACAGGAACAGGCCCTTCGGCCCTCCAAGCCCGCGCTGGTCCAGGATTGAATCCTGAATCCAGGATCCCCGCCCAATTTTCCAGCCTATCTACATACCAATATCCTATCCACCGAGCTGTCCCCCACAGCTACGATGCTTTGTTCATTACAACCTATTAACTCACCCCCACCCCCCCATTCCAGACCATGTGATCTCCAGGGAGAGGCGAAAACCCAGAGTGAAAAACCCCAGGGCCAATATGGGGAAAAAAAAATCTGGGAAATTCCTCTCCGACCCCCTGAGGCGATCGAAACGAGTCCAGGAGATCACAATGGCCCTGATCGGAAAATGCTTCCCAACCCTAGTCATTTCCACTTCCACGAGAAACAAGGAACAATTAGCCCGCGCCGCTCCCTGGTCCAAACTAGACCACTCTTTTGTATCCCTCCATTAATGCCCAGAATGGGCATTAAATTCCTGTGACACAAACCTCCTAAAATAAAAAGATATCATTCTCTATTGGATGTGCTCTCCAGTCTGTCCTAGCACCATTTTATATCTGTCAGTGAAAAGGTAATGTAAGTGTTGAGATAATGGGTGAGGACAAAGCTGAGCTCAACCATGATTCTCTTAGCATGGGTAATGGCTTCAGGAGAAGAGCATTAATAGGAGACATTTGGAGGGAAAAATTAAAAGGAAAGATCAGTCCTTTATGCTATGCACCTGGGCGGGGCGGGGGGAGGGGGGGGTGGAAAGAAGAGAAGAGAGAGAATCAAGAAGCAGTCAGCAGAGGAAATGACCACAATTCTTCAATCATCCATCTTTCAAATTTTACCAGGTAAATTGGATATTAACTTTTTAAAATATACAATAGCATTTTTAATATGCCTTTCACAGCCCAGGACAGCAAGTACTTTACAATCTGTAACCTCATGGCCCAGCATATCCCTCACTCAATCATTACCATCAACCCTGGTTCAATGGAGGGCATGCCAGGAGCAGCACGAGGCATACCTAAAAATGTGTCAGCCTGGTGAAGCCACCAAACAGGACAACTTGCATGCCAAATGGCAAAAACAGCAAGTGATAGACCGAGCTAATCAATCCCACAACACACAGATCAGATCTAAGTTCTGCAGTCCTTCCATATCCAGTTGAGGAGGCTCCACAAATATCCCCATCCTCAATGAGGGAGGAGTCCAGCACATCAGTGCAAATGATAAGGCAGCAGTATTTGCATCAAACTTCAGCCAGAAATGCCAAGTGGATGATCCATCTCGGCCTCTTCCAGTGGTCCCCAGCATCTCAGATGCCAGTCTCCAGCCAATTCAATTCACTCCG